>NW_027531902.1:6377381-6401956 GCF_008692635.1 Crocuta crocuta
CTGCGGCCCGCGCCGCCGCCGCCGCCGCCCCCACTGGCTGCCTTCTCACCCCGCGCGGAACATGCTGGCTGCGAAGTGTGGGCTCAGACGAGAACCCTGCGCCTTCTTACGTCTGTACCTCTTCAGCCTCTGATTGAATCGGCGGAGAGATTTCCCTGCATTCTGACAATTGGAACTTTACCCGAGCCCTGTGATTCTGGAAAGCGACGGTTAAAGAAATCCCCCCACCCTTTTGTGTCCCTGAAAGGGTTTTCTGCAAGGAACCACCTTTCCCCGTGTGACTTAGATATTGTTCACCTATGACAGGTCAGACACAGACCCTCTAAATTCCCTTATTTTTTGCCTCATAAATGATTAGTTGAACCGATTGCACTCACTGAGCTATCTGGACAAAATACCAGCTACCTTCGCTTGACCAAACTTTAAGCTCCTCTCCTTCCACCAGGCCCCTAAACTCTGACCCACCCCCGGCCTGAGCCAGGCTACAGCCCCTTCTAATCCACCACGCCTGAAAATCCGGCTCCACGTCCGACTAAAACACTGAAGTGCGGTGTGATCACCTACACCTGTTCCTCCCACTTCCGCACCCACAGGTCCCTCTAGTCTTTGTTCCCTCCTCCCTGTGAGAGAAAAGCCCCTTCCTGACTGACCTTGGAGACAGTTGCAGATCTCAAAGTCAGAGTTCCCCTGTAGGAATAGTCACCCCTACCCCCTCGTGGAGCCACCCCAGTCGAGGACCTCATATAAGTGGAATCATACAAGATTTGCCTTTTTGTGTCTGGCCTTATTTCACTTAGCATTACGTTTTCAAGGTTCACCCATATCACAGGTATCAGAGTTTATTCTTTTTTATGCTGAATAATATTCTGTTGTATGTATATACTTTTTTTTGGTTTATTCATGTATCTGCTGATGGGCATTTGGATTGTTTCCACCTTTGGGCTGTTGTGAACAATGGCACTGTGAACATTTGGTGTACAAATATCTGATTAAGTCTCTTGCTTTCGGTTCTTTGGTATACACCTGTATGAGGAATTGCTGGCTCATATGGGTTATGTTTAGCTTTTTGAAGAACTGCCAAACTGTTCCCTACAAGTATACCATCTTATATTCCTAGCAGCAATGCATGTGTATTCTAGTTTCTCCATAGCCTTGACAGCATTTGTTGTTTTCCATTTTTGTTTTTTGGATTTTTTTTTTTATAAGAGCTGTCCTAATTGGTGTGAAGTGGTTGGTATTCATTGTGGTTTTCATTTCTATTTCTTTCGTGACAGTGATGTTGAGCATTTTTTCGCGTGCTTATTGACCATTTGTATATCTTTGGGGAAATGTCTAATCAAGTCTTTTGCCCATTGTTATCCATCCATCTATTTATTTTAAGTAAACTCTATGACAAACCTGGGGTTTGAACGCACGACCCTAAGATCAACGGTCCAATGCTCTTCCAGCTGAGCCACCACCCAAGCCTTTGCCCTTTAAAAAAAAGAAGTCTGTTTATTTATTTATTTGGAGAGTGTGAGTGAGGGACGGGTAGAGGGAGAGAGAGCGAGAGAATCCCAAGCTCTCAGAGCAGAGCCTGACTCAGGGCTCCATCCCATGAACCATGAGATCATGACCTAAGCCTGAAACCAAGAGTTGGATGCTTACCAACTGAGCTACCCAGGCACTCCAGCTTTTGGTCATTTTTAAATAGGATTGTTTCTTGTTGTTGAGTTGTAGTTGTTTTCTTTTCTTTTTTTCCCTGGAGATTAGGTGCTTATAATAGATGTAATTTGCAAATATTTTCTCCTATGGGTTGTCCTTTCATTCTACTGATAATGTCATTTGATATACAAATTTTCAAAATTTTGATGAAGTTCAATTTATTTATCCTTTCTTTCCTCTATACTTTCAGAGTTGTAAACAAGAAACCATTGCCAAATTCAATGTCATGAAGATTTTACTCAATATTTTCTTTCTTTCTCTCTTTCTTTCTTTCTTTTCTTGTTTTATTTATATAAATAATGTATATACCCAACATGGAGCTAGAACTCACAACCCTGAGATCAAGAGTCGCATGCTCTTTCGACTAAGCCAGCCAGGTACCTCCAGAATTATGTTTTTTTCTAAGTATTTTATACTTTTAGCTCTTATACTAGGTGATTGATGCATTTTGAATTAATTTTTGTACATGGTGTAAGAGTCCAACTTCATTCTTTCACATGTGGATATACAATTTTCTTAGAACCATTTTTAACTTTTTTAGTTTATTTTGAGAGAGACAGCACAAGTGGGGGAGGGGCAGAAAGAGGGGGACAAAGAATCTGAAGCAGGCTCTATGCTGACAGCAGAGAGTCCAAGGCAGGACTTGAACTCATAAACGAGTGAGATCATGACCTGAGCTGAAGTCAGATTTTAACTGACTGAGCCAACCAGGTGTCCCTCCCAGAACCATTTTTTAAAAAAAATTATTTATTTATTTATTTGTTTATTTATTTATATGACATAGAGAGTGCAAGTGTGCTTGAATTGGGGCAGGGGGAGAGGCAGAGAGAAATGAGAGAGAGAATCTTTTTTTTTCCTCTTTTTTTTTTTTTTACAAATAGTTCATTGTCAAATTGGTTTCCGTATAACACCCAGTGCTCATCCCCACAAGTGCCCTCCTCCATGCCCATCTCCCTTCTCCCCCCCCCACATCCATCAGTCCTCAGTTTGTTTCTCAGCATTCAAGAGTCTGAGAGAGAGAATCTTAAGCAGGCTCTGACTTGTCATCATGGAGCCTGATGTGGGGCTCAATCTCAAATTGAGATCAGGACCTGAGCTGAGATTAAAAGTCAGACATCCAACCGACTGAGCCATCCAGGTGCCCCATCTCAGAACCATTTTTTAAAAAGACTGTCCTTGGGGCGCCTGGGTGGCTTAGTCGGTTAAGCGTCCGACTTTCGCTTGGGTCATGATCTCGCGGTTCGTGGGTTCGAGCCCCGCGTCGGGCTCTGTGCTGACTGCCAGCTCAGAGCCTGGAGCCTGTTTCAGCCTGTGACTCCCTCTCTCTCTGACCCTCCCCTGCTCACACTGTCTCTCTCTCTCTCCTAAAAATAAATAAAACATTAAAAAAAAAAATTTAAAAAGACTGTCCTTTCCCAATTTAATGGTTTTGGGATAAATACCACTTGGTTGTGATGTAGAATTCTTTTGACATGCTGCTGAATTTAGTTTGCTAGTATTTTGCTGAGGATTTTTGCATCTCTATTCATAAAGGATTTGCTCTGTAGTTCTTTTACTGTGATATCTTTGTCTAGCTTTGGTATCAAGGTAATGTTGGTCTCATAGAATGAGTTAGGAAATATTTTCCCTTCTATTTTTCAGAATATTTTGAGAAGGATTGGTGTCAATTCTTCCTTAAGTGTTTGTTAGAAAGGTTTAGTAGAAACTGTGAAGTCCTCTAGTCCTGAATTTTTTTTTTTTGTTGTTGGGAGGTTTTTGATGACTGAATCAATCTCTTATTGTAGGTCTGTTTGGATTTTCTATTTCTTCTTGAATCAGTTTTGGTCTTTAGTGTGTTTATAGAAATTTGTCCATTTCACCTACATTAGTTAATTTGTTATACATTGTTCATAGTATTTTCTTATGATTCTTTAAAAAAATTTTTTTAATGTTTTTTTCATTTTTGAGAGACAGAGTGTAAGCAGGGGAGGGGCAGAGAGAGAGAGGGAGATGCAGAATCTGAAGCAGGCTCCAGCCTCTGAGCTGTCAGCACAGAGCCCAATGCAGATCTCATAAACTGTGAGATCATAACCTGAGCTGACGTCGGACATTTAACCAACTGAGCCGTCCAGTTGCCCCTGATTCTTTTTATTTCTGTCATTTATGATTTTAATAACTTGTGTTTTTTCTTGGTCAGTCTAGCTAGGTTTGTCAATTTTGTTACTCTTTTAAAAGAACCAACTTTTGGTTTCATTGATTATTGCTTTTTAAAAAAGATTTTATTTATTTTTTATTTTTTAATGTTTATATATTTTAAAAAGTTAAAAAAAATTTTTTTTTAATGTTTTTTATTTATTTCTAGGAGAGAGAAAGACAGCATGAGCAGGGGAGGGTTAGAGAGAGAGGGAGACACAGACTCTGAAACAGGCTCCAGGCTCTGAGCTGGCAGTCGGCACAGAGCCCGCCGCGGGGCTCAAACCCACGAACCGCGAGATCATGACCCAAGCGAAAGTCGGATGCTTAACCGACTAAGCCACCCGGGCACCCCTATTTTAAAAAGTTTTTAATGTTTTATTTATTTTTGAGAGAGAGAAAGAGACAGCATGAGCAGGGGAGGGTCAGAGAGAGAGGGAGACACAGAATCCAAAGACAGGCTCCAGACTCTGAGCTAACTGTCAGCACAGAGCCTGACGTGGGCCTTGAACCCACAAACTGCAAGCCATCCATGCACCCCTTAAATGTTTATTTTTGAAAGGGAGAGACAGCGAGCAAGTAAGGGATGGGCAGAGAGAGGGAGACGCATAATCTGAAGCAGGCTCCAGGCTCTGAGCTTTTAGCACAGAGCCCAATGTGGGACTTGAACTTGTGACCTGTGAGATCATGACCTGAACCCAAGTCAGATGCTTAACTGACTGAGCCGCCCAGGTGCCCTTAAGATTTTATTTTTTCTTTTTAGAGAGAGAAAGACCATGAGCAGGGGAGAAGGGCAAAGGGAGGGAGAGAGAGAGAGAGAGAGAGAGAGAAAGAGAGAAAGAGAGAGAGAATCTTAAGCAGGCTCCTTGCTCAGCACAGAACCTGATGCAGGGCTTGATCCCACAACTGTGAGATCATGACCTAAGCCAAAATCAGGAGTCTGACACTTAACCAATTGAGCCACCCAGGCACCTCTCTCCAATGTCTTTTTATTTTATTCTGTATTTTATTTATCTCTAATCTTTATGATTTCCTTCCTTCTACTAGCTTTTGGGTTTCATTTGCTCTTTGTTATTATCTCTGTTACTTTTTTGTCTGTTTGTTTGTTTTTGGGTAACAAAACCCAGGATTGAACCTGTTGACTTTTTAGTTGTAAGTCTAAACACTCAAACAGCACTGTAAGCTCCTTAAGGGTGCAAACTGAGTCATATATTTGTTACATATTCTGCAGAATACTTTATACAGTAGGTATTACATAGATCTGTGCTNTTGAGACATGGAAAGATAAGAGGTGACCCTCAGGAATCTGCTCCTGATTCTGCATCATCTTTTTCAGTTGGTATCCATTCCAACCAACAAGTTCAGGTTACAAACACAGTGATCATCTTTGATCATTTCCCCTACCTTCTAGGACTGAGCTGTTCAATAGAACTTTTTGAGATGAGGGAATTGTTTCTGCACTTTCTAATACTTTAACTACTAACAACGTTTTGCTACTGAATACTTGAAATATGGGTAATGTATCTGAGGGACTGAATTTTTAATTTTTTAATTTAAATTTATATAGCTGTATATGGATAGTAGTTATCACATTGGACAGTACAGAATTCTAATGTCACCAATTCTGATTTTGTTCTATGATTCAGTGTTTATACAAAGTGTCATGCTTCCTAAAAGTATAACCTCTTGGAATTCACCCTATGCCTATTGGATCTGAATCATCTCTTCCCAGAGAACCTTTTTCTGGAGTTGTAGTGTCTCACCTGAGCTCCATCAGAAGTAAAATTAAAAAACAAAATAGGAGGGGCACCTGGGTGGCTCAGTTGGTTGAGCTTCCGACTTTGACTCAGGTCATGGTCTCATGGCTTGTGGGTTCAAGCCCCGTGTCGGGCTCTGTGCTGACAGCTCAGAGCCTGGAGCCTGTTTAAGATTCTGCGTCTCCTTCTCTCTCTGCCCCTACCCAGCTCACGCTCTGTTTCTCTCTCTCTTCCTCAAAATAAATAAACATTAAAAAAATTAAAAACAAAACAAAACAGGAGTGCTTAGGTGGCTCAGTCAGTTAAGTGTCCAACTATCGATTTCACCTCAGGTCATGATATCATGATTGTTGAGTTTGAGCCCCTTGTCAGACTCCGTGCTGACAGTGCAGAGCCTGCTTGGGATTCTTTCTCTCCCTCTGCCATCCCACACTCATGCATGCTTTCTCTCTCTCTCTCTCTCAAATAAATAAACATTAAAAAAATGTCATTCAGGGGTGCCTGAGTGGCTCAGTCAGTTGAGTGTCCAACTCTTGATTTTAGCTCAGGTTATAATCCCAGGGTTGTGGGCCTAGTCAGCTTGGAGCCTGATTAAAATTCTCTCTCTCTCCTCTGCTTGAGCTCTCTGTCTCTCTCAAAAAAAAAAAAAAAAAAAAAAGGAAAGAAAGAAAGAAAATCAAAGAGCCCAATTTATCCACTTCTATGGTTTATGTTTTTATGTCCTTGGTAAGAAATCTTTGCCTACCCCCTAGTCATAAAGGTTTTCTTTTAGGCTTTATTCTTAAGAAACTACAGTTTTGGCCTTGTGTTTAAGTCTATAATCAATCTAAAGTTAATCTTTTTAATTAGTATGAGGTAATAGTCAAGGTGGTTTTTTTTTGTTTTTGCTTAGGGGTATACAGTTGTTCTAGCATCATTTACTGAGAAGAGTATCCTTTCCCTATTAATCACCTTGGCCAGTTGACAAAAATTAGTTGACCATATGTGTGAGTCTCTTTCTGGACTTTCTATTCTTTGCCATTGAGCTTTATGACTATATACTTCTACTGCCTTGATTATTAAATGTGATAGTAAGACTTGAAATGAGGTAGTGTAAATTTCTCCATTTTTATTTTTTTCCTGATTGCTTTGTGTGTCTTTGTGTGTGAGAGACTCTGCTCTGGGTTCTTTGTATCTCCATATAAATTTTATTATTAATTAATTAATTAGGCTCCTTGTCTGATATGGGGTTGAACTCATAACCCTGAGATTGAGTTGCATGTTCTACCTGCTGAATCAACCAGGCACACCTCCATATAAATTTAAATTTTTTTTTAGAGAGATACAGAGCATGGGTGGGGGAGAGGGGCAGAGGGAGAGGGAGACTCCCAAATAGGCTCCATTCTTGGCACAGAGCCTGATGTGATGCTCCATGTCATGACCTTGGGATCATGACCTGAACTGAAGTCAAGAGTCAGCCACTCAACAGACTGAGTCACCCAGGTGGTGCAAAATTTTCATTTTATTTTATTATTTTTTAATATTTATTTTTGAGAGAGACAGAGACAGAGAAACAGAGAGACAGAGTCCAAGTGGTGGAGGGGCAAAGAGTGAGGGAGGCACAGAATCTGAAGCAGGCTCCAGGACTCCAGCTGTCAGCACAGAGCGGAGCGGGATGCAGGGCTTGAGCCCACAAACCATGAGAGCATGACCTGAGCAGGAAATCAAGAGTCAGACACTTAACCAACTGAATCATCCACGCGCCTCTGCCCTTCATTCTTAGTGTAGATGTTGGGAAAGGCAGCTTTCCTTGCAGTTTCCTGGGGATAAATGATGGGAAGGTTGGCAGGTTTATTTCTAATTCCTCCTTAGATGTATCCTTTATTTTACCAGGATTTTGCAGGGTGATTGCATCAGACTGTAACTTGAGCAGGTTCTTGTCTTTTCTGTTTCCTGAATACAGAAAATAGAAGGTCAAGTTCGCTGTGGTTGAGCAAATGCATTGAAAATGCATCACTGGTCTGGATTCCTGCACTGACTTTGTTTTTGGTCTAAGTATTTTTTGGTATCTTGCCAGCTCATGCATTTTTTTAAAAAAAGTATTTATTTTTAGAGTGGGGAAAGGGCAGAGAGAGAGAGAGAGAGAGAGAGAGAGAGAGAATTCCAAGCAGGCTCAGTGCTGTCAGTGCAGAGTCCGACTTGGGGCTTGATCTCATGAACTGTGAGATCATGACCTGAGAGCTGAGACCAAGACTTGGGTACTTAACTGACTGAGCCACCCAGGCACCTCCCTCCTCCTTTTTTTTTGAGAGGGATTGAGGGGGAGAGAAGAGAGCTGAGAGACAGTGGCAGACAGATTGTGCTCCTGCGCAAGCACAGAAGTGGGGGAGGGGCAGAAGGAGGGAGAGAATCTTAAGTAGATTACACACCTAGTGCTGAGCCTGATGCGGGGGCTTGATCTCACCACTGTAAGATGACCTGAGCTGAAATCAAGAGTTGGACACTTAACTGACTCAGCAACCCAGGAGCCCCATGCTCATGTAATTTTAAGCAAAGTTTAAAAACAGATTTTTAGGGGCACCTTGGTGGCTCAGTCAGTTAAGCAGCCCACTTTGGCTTAGGTCATGATCTTGAGGTTCACAAGTTCGAGACTCACATTGAGTTCTGTGCTGTGCTCAGAGCCTGGAGCCTGCTTCGGATTCGGTGTTTGTGTCTCTCTCTCTGCTCCTCCCCTGCTTGTTCTCTGTCCCTCTCTCTCTCCCTCTCTCTCAAATAAACAAATAAATAAATGGAAAAAAGAGAGGCAATTGGATGGCCCATTTAGTTAAGCATCTGACTTTAAAAAAATAAATAAATAAAAACAGATTTATATTGACTTATTTTCTCTGGTTCATACTGTAGAAAACAAGTAACTCATTTCTTCTTCAAGCCTTCCTTTCTTTTGTCCATAATGTTCCCTTATTCCATTTTGTGGTTCAAGATGCATCTCAGGGCTTTCCCTAAATCCCTGTTTGAGTTAGAGGTCTGTGCCTCATTCTTCATCACATTGTATTGAAGCTTGCTTCAATTGCTTCAATAGTTTCTTGTTGGTCGCCATCTCTCTTGTCTGTAAGTACTGTGTGTTGTTGTTTAAAAATTTTTTTTTAATGTTTTATTTATTTCTGAGAGAGGGAGAGAGAGAGAGAGAAAGAGAGAGAGAGACAGCGTGAGCAGGGGAAGGTCAGAGAGAGAGGGAGACACAGAATCTGAAGCAGGCACCAGGCTCTGAGCTAGCTGTCAGCACAGAACCTGGCGCGGGGCTGGAACTCACGAACCGTGAGATCATGACCTGAGCCGAAGTCAGCCTCTTAACCGACTGAGCCATTCAGGCGCCCCTGTGTGGTGTTTTTTAAAAAATTCCCTATTTCCTGGCCTGGCAGAGTACCAAACACCAGTTGGGTTTAGAGTAAACATTTGTTGATAGTAAATGATGCAGGTTATTGATGAAAGATTGTCAAGCCCAATGGTCAAGAAAGAATTCTTGAGCCATTTTATGGTGCAAAATGCTATTTTAATGATAGCACAGGGACAGGACCCTTGGGCAGAGAGCTGCATTGTGATTTCGAGGATATTCTGATTATACAGGGTTGCCTCTCCTACAGCGGTACAGGTGAGTTTAGGGCTCCAGGAAATTGAGTTTATAGGTTCCTGGAGGTCTAGTATTAAAATTGTCTTTTTCTTTTTCTTTTTTTTTTTTTAAAGCTTTGTTTAGTTAATCTCCTTACCCTATGTGGGGCTCAAACTCATGACCCTGACATCAAGAGTTTCATGCTCCTCCCAGTGAGCCAGCCAGGTGTCCCAAGATTGTGTTTTTCTTGTAAATCATTAAGACAGCTACAAACTAGAGTTTCACATCCCACAAGACTGTGATCTTTATCAGTTGACCATTTGTTTTTCCCTTGCTTTTGTTCTTAGGCATTTACTAGTGCTTGAGGATCTATGTCCCACTTTAAGGTTTGCCGGCTGTCAACTCCGTGTTTTGCACTCGGCTTGCCTTTTGCTCTTATCAGTGATAACGACCCAAATCATAATAACTTGACAGTCTCAATTTAGGACTACAAAAACAAACACAGAAAACAAAGGAGGAAAGCACACAAATCCTTTATATCCTAATTTGCATGCTATACACCTCTTCAGGATACTTCATATACAACTGAAAACCAGCCTCTGTCTGTAGGAAAACTGTTTATTCTCTTCAGTGGTTTCATTCTTGGCTAACTGACTCAGGAAAACCAGGTCTACTTCCATTATGAAGTCTCCACACCCCTGAGAGTCTGGTTTTAAGTGGTGGGTGATGCGTTGGCATTTAATGTAAGCGGGCTTGCCTCCTTTCCTGGAATCCATACTTCTTTCTAAACAGAAAAATGACCTCCATTCTCCGTGCTGCACGCAGTTTTGTCGAATGATTGGTGGCCTGGATGGCTAGAATGCTCTAATTTTGATGCAGCTTGGGTATTTTTACAAGACTTTTCTTAAGCCTTCAGTTTTTCTTAGTGCAGCAAACAGGAAGAACCTTTTGCTCGAGTAGGTCGCGCTCTGTCGCTATTGTACCAAGAATTTTGGTGAAATTAATTTCTCTTTTACTGAAGAGCTTTTCATATTCTCTTAATCCTTGAAAGTTAAATCACAGATTTTATATTTTGTGTTCAGCTTTTTATGTTCTTAATTCTTGCGCGGGGGGGGCGGCAGTGATAAGGGGGACTCTTAGGTGAAAGCATTCATTCTTTGTGACTCCGCCTTAGATCTGGCTAAGGTTACAGAAAACTACCCTTTCTTGCTTTGTTTAAAGACACAGCAGTCTAGCGTTTGTTCTTTCTTAAACTTACCATTTGCCAGAAGCCGCACAGATCTATTTCTACCACAGTCTCATTTTTACAGACACGAAAAGTGCGACTCAAGTTCGGCGTCCTGCCTCGGGTACCTCTGGGATTCCAACTCAGGTCACCGCGCCCTCGTCCTCCCCGGTGGCCGTGTATCGCCCCCTCCGCCTCTGCGGGTCGTTCCTGGCTGCATCCAGGCCACTCTGGGGCGCCGGTGGAGGTGCTAGGGTATTCGGGCCTCGCAGGGCGTGAGAACTCCAGGGTCAGCTCCAGCGCGCTAGCTGGCCCCGCGGTCTTTCTGGTTATTCCCATCCCCCTCCTGGACGCGGGGCCAGACCTGTGAATCATAGAGCTCACGTAGCCCAGAGCGTCCTTCCCCCCCCACCCCCCCGCCGCCGAGCGCTGACGCCGCGCCGCTGGGCGGGGCCTACTGGAGGGGCGGAGGGAGAGGAGGGGGGAGCGGACCGGAGAAGGGCTGGCCGGCCCTGCAGCGCCCCGCAGCGGCCGCGGCCGGAAGCGGTCTCGTCGGCCCTGCGGCGCTGGATCCCTGACGCACGGAGCTCGAGAGCGAGAACGAGAGAGAAAGGGGCAGAAATGGCGGCTCCGCTCGGCTCCCGCTGAGGAGGGCGAAGCCGGTGCAGGGTCTGAGCTGTCGGCCTGGTGCATCGCTCCCGCCTCCCGCTTTCTGCCTTCTCACGCCTACTTCCCTTCGTCGGCCCTACTCTCGCCTGTCCTCTGCGCTCCGCAGAGTCCGGGTCGGCTCGTCTCTCCCGGCCCGGCTCCACTGGCCCTGACTGCCCGGCCGGCGGGCCGGCCTTGCTCGGCTCTCCCAGGCGCGGCGGGCGCTGTGTGGACCCCGTCCTCCTGGCTGGACCATGGTGAACACCCGGAAGAGCTCTCTGCGTCTTCTCGGGTCCAAGTCGCCTGGGCCCGGGCCTGGGCCTGGGGCCGGAGCAGAGCCTGGGGCGACCGGAGGCAGCAGCCATTTCATCTCGTCTCGGACCCGCTCCTCCAAGACCCGCGCTGCCAGCTGCCCCGGCGCCAAGGCCGGGGGAAGCGGTGGCGCCGGCGTCGCCCTGGAAGAGGCCCGGGTAAGAGCGCGGCGGCCCGAGTCCAGAGGCTGGCGGGTGCCGGCCCGGCCGCCGGGGCTTTGTCTGGCCGGGTTAGGGCAGGAAGCCTCCAGTGGAGACCGCTCGGGCGGCTGGGGACCGGGGCTGCGGGTGCGGTGAAGGATGGCACCCGGTTAGCTAGGGCTGCGGTAGCTTTGCTGCTCTGGTTCTTTTGTGTGAAGAACAGGGCTGGAGTCTGGGGGAGAGGGCTCCGGAGGGGAGGGGGTGTCTTTTTAGGGACATTAGTATAGTCTGGCTTCCGTGTCCTTGCCCTGCCTTAGAGGGGAATTCTAGGGGAGCGGGAGCGAAAGGCCGGAGCCCCCGGGTGGAAGGGCTGGGAGAAGAGAAGTGAAAGTTTTCTGCGGTGTCAAACCCTTCTTCTTGTAAGTGTGTCAGCTCCTGCCGGTGTCTAACTCCAGCTTACTCTCAAACTGTTTGGGGGTGGTTCAAGTTGGTGAGGAAGTGAACGGAGAGCTCCAGTTGGCAGCCAGGCAGGGATGTTGAAAAAAGTTTGTAGCTGCTCTGACACCAACTTTAAAAACAAAATCAACGCTATCGCCTCTCCAGGCAGGAGAGATCAAGCATGATTTTGTAGCTGCAGAAATCAGCCCGCTAGCTAGCGAGGGTTCTAGTAGGGACCTAGTAGAGCCTTCTAGGAGAGCTTTCAAGGCGCAGAAGGGGCATGTCGAATGTTTTGGGATAGTAGACGCAATTTCCAAATTGTCTGGTTTCTTGGATGTGTGCATTTTTGTTACGGGGATAGTTTATTGAAAGTTGAATTAACACCATGGTTGTCGCACTATTGCAAACATGACATTCGAAGAAGGCTGGTGATGTAGTTTTTTTAAAAAAAAAATGTGGCTGAAAGATCTTGAAATTTCATTATAGTATAAAACTCCAAGCTAGCACCTGTTTTATTTTTTTTATTATTTTTTTTAAATATTTTTATTTATTTCTAGGAGAGAGAGAGACAGCGTGAGCAGGGGAGGGTCAGAGAGAGAGGGAGTCACAGACTGAAACAGGCTCCAGGCTCTGAGCTGGCAGTCAGCACAGAGCCCGACGCGGGGCTCGAACCCACGCACCGCGAGATCATGACCTGCGCGAAAGTCGGACGTAAACGACTAAGCCACCCAGGCGCCCCAGCTAGCACCTGTTTTAGCACTTTAAGGGACTTGATAAGTTTGTGTTATAAGATTGGTTATGAATTCAGAAAAGTGTATGGCTTCTGTGTAGCAAGAGGCTAATTTACTAAGAGCAATTTGGCTGGGAATTGCCATTCATTTAAAATGGTCCTTTAAATCCACACCATTTTGTTATTCTTGTGGGAGGGAAGCAGTGTTTTATTTTCTGTGGGGTCTACAAGATGATGGTTTGTGCCTGTGTTTTCTCTGTATCTCCTACTGTTGTGAAGCTAATCAGAATGAATCTCCTTTTCTTTTCCAAATGTATTCTTGAAAATATATTTGGCTTTTATTTTGTCAAAAGTCTAGAAAATACTTTAAACACTGTCCTGTTAGTGGACTGTTTGGCNTGAAAGTTGTGTAAACTAGAATAATTTTTCTGAAAACTTCTTTTTATAGAGATTATGCCAAATGTGTACAAGCTTATTGGCTTTCTGAAGCTAACATATATTTCAAAATAAAAATAAATTTAAGAAAGGTCTGCTCTCTACATCTAAGTATAAATAAAATATTTAGAGTGTAAGCATTTAATTGTATAATGGTATGAATACCTAGTCTGTTAGGGCATTGTCTAATTCATCTGAAGCAATTAGTTCATCTGTCACTGATCAGTTTGTGGTCCCGTTTTGGAATTCATGGATATAATGCTGTCCTTATCCCCTGAGGAATAAGGTGAAGTAATTTGTCAAGCAGCTGTTATGGAGATGTTAAAAGGCAAGGAATCAATAATCTAATGTAGAAATGAACATTTGGTAGCTTTTAAATTGCTGGAGGAATGAAAGATATTAGAGGTTTTTCTGGAAGGATGCTAATGAAACTTGTTTCAAGGATCCTTTTAGAATGTCTTAAAAGGTCATTAATAATAGGCTCATGAAGATTTACTTTAAAATGTTTGTTTTTCAGTTTTAAGAAGACTTGTCTTCTGGCTGTAGTAGGGGAGAGAATGATCTAATGGCTTTCTCTGAGAAATTTAAAGGATTTACTAATTCTGTATTATGATTGGTCATTTGAAAGAGGATAAGTTATAATTCTGAATTTGTTAAGTTTATGGACTACGTATTTATGAAGAAATTTGTGTATTTTTCTTTGCAGTATATTTCTAAAATGGGTTGATTTGAGTCTGGTAAACTCTTTCTCTCAAGTTGGTTTTATGAATTATAAGAAATGAGTACTCTTTCCAGTGTATTGAAGGGCACTCTCTGTGTCTTTGGGGTTTTAGACATTTGGTGGCATCTGTGAAGACTTTCTTGATGGAAAATGGGGTTGTTCATGCTGTTGCTTTAGGAGACCCTTATTTTTGCAAGAATTATATTCCTCTTTATAAGATACATAATTGAGGAGATTCTCCTTTTTCGTTGTGTTCTTTACACTTGATGCTAATCTTCCCTCTCTGCCTCCCAGAATTCTTTCTAGATTTCTTTTCTTTTTTTTCTTCTTTTCCTTCTTTCTTTATTTCAATTTAGGAGAGAGAGAGAGAGACACTGAGAGAGCGTGAGCGCACGCGAGTGCACAAGCAGGGGAGAGGGGCAGAGGGAGAGAGAATAACAAGCAGATACACGCTTAGTGTAGAGCCTTGACTCAGGGCTCGATCCCCCGACCCTAGTATCATAACCCGGACCAAAATCAATATTGGACCCTCAACTGACTGAGCCACTCAGGCGTCCCTCTTTTTAGGTTTATTTGAAAACAATTAAAAAAAATTTTTTTAACTTTATTTATCTCAGAGAGAGAGAGACAGCGTGAGCAGGGGAGGGTGAGAGAGAGAGGGAGATACAGATTCTGAAACAGGCTCCAGGCTCTGAGCTAGCTGTCAGGACAGAGCCCGACGCGGGGCTGGAACCCATGAACCGCGAGGTTGTGACCTGAGTTGAAGTCAGACACTTAACTGACTGAGCCACCCAGGCACCTCCCTCATTTTAGATTTCTTGGGCTGTGTCTACACAGCTGCTGTGTCTATATTTCATTTGCTTTAAAAAGCCATAGGACCTGAGCTGTGTGTATAGTTTGCCTTTCTCCCAAGTAGGTTATTGGAATGATTTTCTTGTACCCACACTTTTTAAATGTCAAGCAGACTTGTGCTATGCAGTTAGTTGTAATTACTCTCATTCCTGGCTTTTTTTGTTTGTTTAGTGTGTTTAAAGTTTGACCTCTTTTAGGTCAGTTAATCTGATGATCAGTAATTAGCATTTGTTTGCTCCACCGAAGAGTCACTCTCAGCGAACTAAAAATTGTATTCACAGATTTGGAAAGCAGTTTCTGAAAAATACTTCAACTCTTTTTCTATTAGGTCTGTTTGCTTTTAGCTTCATCACTAGGTTTTTGTGCTTTCTGAGAAGGTTATATTCTACTCTCTGAGTCCACATCTTAGTTGAGAGGGTCAAAATAAGTATTTTGAGTAACTTTATAGGTAAATTTTCTTTATCATAATTTCAAAAAAAAAAAAAAATCCCCCGGGTCCTTCTGTAGTATGCTCCTTTATCACCCTGTACTTCTTCTTTTCCAACACCCATGCATTTATGGACATAATACAAGCAGAGTGGCTGAAGTTGGTGGTTAAACATGGAAAAGAAGTCTGAGAGCAAAGTGTAATAGTGTATCTAATATATAACTCTGAGGTAAGTGGGGAAAAATACAAGTCCTTCAGAGTAGAGCAAGTTTTTCCTTATATGTATTATGAACATATACATACATACATAAATGTA
Organism: Crocuta crocuta; assembly: GCF_008692635.1. Taxonomy (NCBI): domain Eukaryota; kingdom Metazoa; phylum Chordata; class Mammalia; order Carnivora; family Hyaenidae; genus Crocuta; species Crocuta crocuta. The sequence continues at coordinate 6,392,845 of NW_027531902.1, forward strand.
TTTATTTGTATCTTCAGTTATATGGTAAACCATATCCCTTCACAGCCTTGAACCAGAGTAGCTGTGGAGTTCATAGGGTTATCTGTGGGAACCAATTGAAAATGCAACTTAAAAAAAATTTGATTACTGATCATTTCTGTAGTCTAGATAGTCAAACTTGCAGTTAAAAATTGTTTTTTAAATGTTTACTTTTGAGAGAAAGAGTGTAAGTGGGGTAGGAGTGGAGAGAGAGGGAGACAGAATCTGAAGCAGGCTCCGTGCTGCCAGTGCAAAGCCCGATGTGGGACTGGAACCCATGAACTGTGAACTCATGACCTGAACTAAAGTCGAATCGGGGGAGCCACGTAGGTGCCCAGACTTGCGGTTTTTAAGGTCATAAATGAAATTTACACACCTGTAGAAGTGAATGATGTTAATTTCTTAAGCTCTTTTCCAGGGCAAGTAGTCTTTCTAACCATTCTTTGATAGGCCCTTGGGTGCTTGTCTCTTAAATACCTAATTATGGATAAACCTCTAACCTCTGGAAGCCAGCTGGACAGATGATAGGATTACTGCTTGTTAGGAGATCTAAGAACCAGACCAGCGACTTCAGCTGAGTGGAGAGTGATCCCATCTCTTCAAGGATCCACTTCAGAAAAGTGCTATATTACTTTGAATCGTCTATTTGGCATTTCTTTTCAGATATGCACAATGAAGTTTCATTTGTGTGCATTACTGGGCTTATTTCTTGACATTTGAGTTTTTGGTCTTGTATTGGGAATATTTTATATTTGTTATGCCTCCATGCTAGGGAAGGATTTTGTAAAAAGTGAGTTATTGATTAAATTGCATTTGGGATTTTTGATTAAACAGTTCCATGAAAGTACAAAGGGGAAAAATCATACATAAAATATTTGTTTACCATACAGAAAAACAAAAATTCTCCTCTAGACTCTTCTAGTAGAGTAGGCCATAAGCTCCATGTGGGTAGGCACTAAATTTTATTTTCCCCCAACTGCTGTATCCCCAGAGCCTAGTGCAGCATGTGATGCATAGAAGATGCTTAATAAATAGTTGTTAATGAATGAATAGCTTGTTAGGGAGCCAATCTATCTTGTGAAAATCATAATGTTTTGACTTTGAGAATAAAGGATTAAAAAACACTGCCTCTACCTTTAGGAGTGTAAGTATGCACATAGTGTATATGTAAGAAATTATTAACAAGGCAAATCAGTTCAAGGTAGGGGCTACATGAATGACATACACATTCCATGGATGAATTCTGATATTTTACTTATTTTTTTTGAAATTTTTAATGTTTTTTAAAATTTATTGTTGCGCGCGCGCGAGAGAGAGCGAGCATGAGAGCGAGCGCACACAAGTGGGGGGAGGGGGCCGGGGGTCAGAGAGAAGAGGGAGACACAGACTCCAAAGCAGGCTCCAGGCTCTGAGCATCAGCACAGAGCCTGATGCTGGGCTCCAACTCACAAACTATGAGGTCATGACCTGAACTGGAGTCGGATGCTTAACTGACTGAGCCACCCAGGTGCCCCTTTACTCAATGTTTTGAGTAGAAATCTTTGATAGTCTTTAAAGACAGATGGCCATATTTATAGGTGTATCCTGAGGACCTACAATATTGCCTGCCAGACATAGTGCTCAGTAAATGATTTTTGAATGAATGAATGGAAAGTATGCCTTATTTTAAATTCATGTTGGCAATCTTCAGTTTAGCTCTTGTTGCATTTTGCTCTTCTGCCCATTGGTGGTAGCCTAATGGAGAGTAAATGAAGGTTTAGTTAGCATCTCATGCAGGTGTTTAATGCCTGCAACCCTGTAAGACAGTGATGGTACTCCCATTTTACAGGTAGAAATGGGTTGTCGAAGAGGTAAAGTGACCTGTAGAAGACCAAATAGGTAATAAGTAAAAAGTAGATTTAATATTTAGATCTAGTTCTTTCTTCTCCACTTGTATGTTTTATGGTCTCATCTGTATTTATCACTACTTTTTGTTGCAGTTCAATCAGTAGTTTCCACAAATATCTGAAAAGGAAAGAAGGGAGCTATTGTACAGTCAGGAAATACTCTGCATACTGTGTATAGACAGATTTTTACTAGACAACTGGAGTTGTGCCTAGGGTTGCGTTGGGACAGAAAGTGGGAAGAGTAGCCTGTGGGGATGTGAAATATAGGATAGCGATTTTCAGTAATTGTTTGCTACCTGATTTCAGGGTGTGGTTGTAGGAAGAGTAGCAGACATGTTGATCAGAGATCATTTTGCAATATTGTAAAGATGACTTGGGGGGGAAAAATCCCTGCAGAGTAAGTCTAGGGCACTGTGGTCGTCTGCAGTAGAGGTGTACTTGTGCTGCCATCCTTCCCCTTGGTGGTATTTATCAGTATGTCCATTTTTTTAATTTTCTTTTTTAAAAAATTGTTTACTTGGGGTGTCTGGGTGGCTCAGTCGGTTGAGCATCTGACTTCGGCTCAGGTCATTATCTCACACAGTTCATGAGTTCGAGCCCCCTGTAGGGCTCTGTGCCGACAGCTCAGAGCCTGGAGCCTGCTTCCGATTCTATGTGTCCCTCTATCTTTGCCCCTCCCCTGCTCATGATCTGTCTCTTAAAAATAAATGTTAAAAAAAAAATAAACAATGTTTACTTATTTACTTTTGAGAGAGAAAGAGCATGCACATGAGAGCAAGCAAGGGGCAGAGAGGGAGAGAGAGAATGCCAAGCAGGCTCTACACTGTCGGCACAGAGCCCAACACTGGTCTTGAAGTCACAAACCATGAGATCTTGACTTGAGCCAAAGTTGAATGCTCAAACCATGGAACCACCCAGGCGGCCCGTACATTTGGAGAATCTATTTTGGGGGTATTTAAATGTTTTATGTTTTATATTTAAAGTGTAAAAATGTTTCATGCTTTAAAACTTCTTGAAAAGACATTATGTGACATATTTATAAATGATGATACATGCTAGTGAATTAAACACATTTAGCGTATTAGTGTTTGTATTCTAGGACCCAAATTAGGATCTCTGAACCATGGGTGCTTCACATAACCGTAAAATGATGTTCTCTGATCTTGTGAGATAAGAACGTGGAGGTCATTCAACCTAACTTTTGGTAGTGAGGCTTGCTAACTGCTTTGTTTTTGCATTCAATCAATCAATATTTATGATGCACCTTACATGAAAATTAAGTGCATTGTGGGCATGCATTTTTGTCTCTTTGGTTCACTGTTATAAGGCTGCCATATTGCAAAAAGTCAAGGAGGCACCATTCATGCTACAGTCTATGTGCATGGTGACCCCTGGAGTTGTGCAGTGCAGTCTTTTTTTTTTTTTTTAAATATTTTTATTTATTTCTAGGAGAGAGAGAGAGACAGCATGAGCAGGGGAGGGTCAGAGAGAGAGGGAGACACAGACTCTGGAACAGGCTCCAGGCTCTGAGCTGGCAGTCAGCACAGAGCCCGATGCGGGGCTCGAACCCACGAACTGTGAGATCATGACCTAAGCGAAAGTCGGACGCTTAACCAACTAAGCCACCCAGGCGCCCCAACAGTGCAGTCTTTTTTATGTCATATGTTGTGGTTAACTTCCTTATACAGTATCCCTTGAGGACTTGGTGTAGGAATTTCTTTGAGATACCCAGGAGTGGAATAGAATATACATGTACTGAAATATCACTTCAGATTTGCTGCTCTAGTCTTTTCTTCTATGAGTAGTTTATAAGGGTTCCTATATCCCCAGGCCCCTACCAGTATTTAGCAATTACCTAGGTTTTTAATTGCTTTTCTTTGATTACTAATTTTATGAATAACTCTTTATATTTTTTGATTTCTTTATCTCTAAAATGCTTTTAATATTTATGCCCATTTTTCTGCTTTCTACTGAAGTTAACTTTTGTTTTGCTTTTTATTTATTTATTTATTATTATAGTTTATTGTCAAGTTGGTTTCCATATAACACCTAGTGCTCATCCCCAGAAGTGCCCTCCTCCATGCCCGTCACCCATTTTCCCTTCTCCCACCCCCCATTAACCCTCAGTTTGTTCTCAGTATTTAAGAGTCTTTTATGGTTTGCCTCCCTCCCTCTCCTTAACTACTTTTTCCCCTTCCGCTCTCTTATGGTCCTCTGTTAAGTTTCTCCTGTTCCACATATGAGTGCAAACATATGGTATTTGTCTTTCTCTGCCTGACTTATTTCATTCAGCATAACACCCTCGAGTTCCATCCATGTTGCTACAAATGGCCAGATTTCCTTCTTTCTTATTGCCATGTAGTATTCCATTGTACACATGAAGTTAACTTTTCTTGTTTTCCAAAAGTATCAGTGATCAGTGGCTTTTAAGCTTCTTTGTATCATAGTAAGAGATACTGTTTACATTATGACCCTTTTCACACCCTTAATTTTTCCTATGTAGGTCTTTGATTTTTATCATTGTAGACAACCTATCCTTTATAGTGCTACTTGCTAATATGCTAAGTTCTTGTATATGTTCTGCTCTAGTATCTCTATTCTTTTTCTTGGTCTGTTTTTTTTTGTTTGTTTTTTGTTTGTTTTTTAAGTATTTTTATTTACTTCTAGGAGAGAGAGAGACAGCGTGAGCAGGGGAGGGTCAGAGAGAGAGGGAGACACAGACTGTGAAATAGGCTCCAGGCTCTGAGCTGGCAGTCAGCACAGAGCCCGACGCGGGGCTCAAACCCACGAACCGCGAGATCATGACCTAAGCGAAAGTCGGACGCTCAACCGACTAAGCCACCCAGGCGCCCCTGGCCTGTTTGTTTCTGTGTCAGTCCCATACTGTTTTTTTTTTTTTACCTGTGGTTTAGGAGTATATCTTAATATTCTAAAAGACAAGTTCCTTCTCTTTGTTACTTTCAACCAACTGAGCCACCCAAGTGCCCCTCTCTTTGTTATTTTCAAAGTTGACTTAGATTTTCAAGGATCTTCATTCTTTTCATAAGCATTTCCAGTTAAGATTATGGAATTCCTCAAAACATCCAGCTAGAATTTTAATTAGAAAATTACTGGAATTCCAAGAGTAATTTACAGAGAATTGACACCTTTGTAATAAGTCCAAGAGCAAGGAACATCACTCACATAACCTAGTCTGTATATTTCTTTTGTGGAATTAGATGCTTTTCTTGTGACCTAATATACTGTCAGTTTTGGTAAATGTTCTTTGCTGAAGAAAAATGCATATTTTCTGTTTGGTGTAGAAAAATATATATATGATGGAAACATTAGGAGATGGGAAATATTACAGTGTGGATACTCAAATCTCTTGTCCCGTGTTAAGATTCAACCTAACTTTTTTGTTCAAATTCTGCTGTGTATATATGTGTGTGTGTGTGTGTGTATGCATACATATGTGTGTACAGATACATATGTATATATATGTGTGTGAGTACATATGTGTACGAATATATGTGTGTATGTATATACATACATATATATGTAAGCTTTTTAAATTTTGAGACAGTGAGAGTGAGAGCACGTGTGCTTGTGTGCAGTGTAGAGCCCAATGCAGGCCCCAAACCCATGAACCACAGGACCATGACCTGAGCCGAAACCAAGAGTCAGACACCCAACTAACTGACTGTGAGCCACCCAGGTATCCCTATGTATGTATGTATGTGTGTGTGTGTATGTGTGTGTGTATTTTAATTTTTTAAGTTTATTTATTTGAGAGAGACATAGAGTGCAAGTGGGGGAGGAGCTGGGGGGAGGGGAGAGAGAGAGAGAGAGAGAGAGAGAGAGAATGAGAATGAGAATCTCAAGCAGGCTCTGCACACTGGCAGAGCCCAGTGCAGGGCTTGAACCCACAGACTGTGAGATCATGACCTGAGCCAAAGTCAGAGGCCTAACCAACTGAGCTACCCAGGCACCCCCTGTATATTTATATACATATTTTATATATGTACATGTATATATATGTACATTATATATGTATCATTTATATACATATTTTATATATATATTTTTAAAGTAAACTCTACACCCAGCTTGGGGCTTGAACTCATGACCTCAGGATCAAGGGTTGCATGCTCCACTGACTGAGCTAGCCAGGTGCCCCTCTTCTGATTTTTAAAATTTTATTTATTTATTTATTTAAAATGTTTACTTACTGAGTTTTGGGGGGGCGGGGAGAGAGAGAGAGCGCGGAGCGAGAGAAAGCAAGAAAGTGTGTGCAGGGGAGGGGCAGAGAGAAAGGGACCCCAAGCAGGCTCTGCACTGTCAGCGCATAAGATTGTGACCTGAGGCGAAGTAAAGATCATGACCTGAGGAGAATTAACTGACTGAGCCCCATCTCTTCTGATGATTTAAAAAAAATTTTTAAAAATGTTTTCATTTATTTCTGAGAGAGAGAAGACAACGAGGATAGCGGAGGGTCAGAGAGAGAGGGAGACACAGAATCCGAAACAGGCTCCAGGCTCTGAGCTGGCTGTCAGCACAGAGCCCAATGTAGGGCTCGAACCCACAAACCGTGAGATCATGACCTGAGCTGAAGTTGCATGCTTAACCGACTGAGCCACCCAATTGCCCCTCTTCTGTTGATTTTAAAGTTAAATATTCTGTGTTTATATGTGTGTATGTGTGTATGTTTTATTGCTTATAAAACCTAAATTTCTGTTCATTGAGTTCTGTTTTTTTTCTTTAAAGCCACATACTATTTAACATATTCTTATAATGTTCCACCTTCCTTCCTATGCTGTATTGTCTAGAATTTTGGTTCTGATATTTTTATGGATTAAATACTTTGTCTTTTTCTTTAATTTGGAATTTTTTCCCCAGTAACAAAAACTTTTTCAAAACTACCAATTTGATTACCTTTTTTCCTGTGTTTTTTTTTTTTTTTTTTTTAAGTAGTCTCCACACCCAGTGTGGAGTCCAGTTGTGGGGCTTGAACTACAACCTTGAGATCAAGACCTGAGCTAAGATCAAGATTTGGTCATTTAACTGACTGAGCCACCCAGGTGCCCCTGATTATCTTACTTTTTAGTCTCTTCTTCTTCTTTATTTCTCTTGTTCATGTGTACTTCCTCCAAGAATATTTTCAGTTTGGGACTTTTTATGACAAACTTTCTGAGGCATTACATGGCTGAAAATATTTTCATTATGTTCTTTTATTTTAAAAAATTGGCTGGAGGGGCACCTGGGTGGCTCAGTCGGTTAAGTGACCGGCTTGGGCTCAGGTCATAATCTCATGGTTCATGGGTTCGAGCCCCACATCAGGCTCTGTGCTGATAGCTCAGAGCCTGAAGCCTGCTCCGGATTCTGTTTCTCACTCTTCTCTCTGCCCCTCCCCTGCTTGTGCTCTGTCTCTCAAAAATAAATAAACATTTAAAAAAAAAATTGGCTGGATGTAAAATTATATGTCTAATACTTAAAGAATATGACTTTATTGTCATCTTGTATCTAATGTTACTTTTCAAGTTTGATAGTGGTCTGATTCTTTTTCTTTTGTAGGTATTCTTTCTCTTTTGAAGCTTATAGGGTTTTTTTTTTGTTTTGTTTTGTTTTGTTTTTTTCTTTGGTCTTTGTTCATACATTTTGCTAATTTTAGGCTTGGGTTGTTCCTTTACCCTTTTTTGGCAGTCTTAGCTTTTGTAGTTTGTGGTCTTTCATCTTTTTTAGATTGAGGTCAGTTTATCATGTCATTTTATTTTATGTTAATTAGTTTATTTTTAAGTAATTTCTACACCCAATGTGGGGCCTCAACTCATGACCCCAAGATCATGTGTTCATGTTCTTTTGAGCCCCCCAATTTATCATTTCTTAATGATAATTTAAAATAATCATTTCTTCAAATAATACTAATCTCTCAGGTCATCTGAGTCGCCCAGTTGGTTGTCTGACTCTTGGTTTCAGCTTAGGTCATAATCTCATAGAGTTTCTATGAGATTCGAGCCTAGTGGGACTCTGCTGACAGCCCGGAGCCTGCTTGGGATTCTCTCTCCCTCTATCCCTTTCCTGCTCACATGTGTGCGCCCACTCTCTTCTCTCTCTCTCAAAATAAATAAATAAACTTTAAAACAAATGTTACTGCTCTCTTCATTCTTTTGGAACTCCTAACATTCAGATGTTGACATCTAGAAAAATTTTGTCTCTAAATTGATAATTTTTATACATTTTTGATGGTATGTTGGAGAAATTTACTGATAGTTACTTGAGTAAACAGGACACTGACAGTCACTTGAGTTATTTGGTCTTCTTTTGATTGACCCCTGTTGCCTATGTGTGAAGTGCCCATTTGTTGGGATAAAGCCTTGAAGTTGCTTGATAAAAGTTCATTTCATTTACAGTTTACTAACACTCTTTAACTAGAGCATACTTGAATGCTCACACTTCAGGTGAGTGTTGTGGTTGTATACATGATTGTGCAAGTTAAGGGATAGCTACTTTTAAAAAACCAAACCCCATTGCAGAGCTATACTTCCTTGTTAATCAATGATACCTTGTAAAAGTCTTAAATGTATGTATAGAAACAGGTGAAGCTTCATCAACAGGTGTGCACAGATGAGGTAGTGGCACAAATTCATGAGCTGGTGGGTGGATTCTAGGTTAAAAATTTGAAAATACTTTAAAATTTAGAATTTTAACTAAAACTTTTAAACGTTTTTTATTTTTATTTTTGAGAGAGAGAGAGAGAGAGAGACAGAGCATGAGTGGAGGAGGGGCAGAGGGAGAGGGAGACATAGAATCTGAAGCAGGCTTCAGGCTCTGAGCTCTCAGCACAGAGCCTGATGCAGGGCTTGAACTCCGAAACTGCAAGATCATGAGCTGAACTCAAGTTGGACACTTAACAAACTGAGCCACCCAGGAGACCCTAGTATTTTAATTTAAATATTTTAGTTTTTCCTGTTCGAATTCAGCCTCCAAATTTATTAGATGGAAGATTTGAAGGGAAGTGATAGTTGCTCAAGGGCATGCAATTACTCAGAAGCCACATTTCAACCAAAAATGGATATATATATATATATTTTGTAATCTCTACACCCAACTTGGGGCTCAAACTCATGACCCTCAGCTCAAGAGTCTCCTACATTTCTGACTGAACCAGGCACGCACTCCAGGAGATTTTGAAAAATTCTTTAATATTTTTAATTGGGTAAAAAAGTATA
>NW_027531902.1:6402038-6435698 GCF_008692635.1 Crocuta crocuta
TTCTAGGGATAACCACTGTTAAAGTTTGTTAACATCTTTCCTGACCATTGTATATGTGTTTATGGGTAATTTATATATTTTAAATAAATGGAATTATAATCTGTATGCTATTTATGATAGTAAACTATGTATCATGTATATTTTTGCATATCAGTTCTTTTTGATTTTCTAATATTTTGTTGTGTCATTATAGCATCACTTCTGTAACTGTTCCCTGTTAGTACACAAATTGTCTCCATGTTTTTGTTCTTTAAAAAAATTTTTTTTATGTTTGTTTATTTTTGAGAGGGACAGTGGGGAGGGGCAGAAAGAGAGGGAGACAGATGATCCAAAGCAGGCTCTGCACTGACAGCACAGAGGCCAATGTGGGGCTCATACTCACTAACCGTGAGATCGTGACCTGACCTGAGGCCTCAGGCTTAACGGACTGAGCTACCCATGTGCCCCTGCATGTTTTTAGTNGGTTTTTCCAGATTGTCCCCTAAACAGGCTAAAATCAATATGTACGCCACTCCCCAAATACTCTCAACACTATTCTTATATAACTTTTACTGGCAAATTTAGGGAGTTAGGCTTTAACTTTCTTGAAGGGCAGAGACTATCTCATCATCAATTTTGTTTGTGAAAGGAACAAATCACTAGAGAATTTAATAAGCTTATAGAATTATATTAATCCTAGAAAGCCAAGCAAGTATCTTTACTTCATACTATATCCACTGTCAGGCTGTAGGTTTAATATTTGTTACTTCTACTACCTCACCTTGTTCTTCTAAATAGTCTTATGAGGTAAATGGTAGTTTTTAATTACACTGGTAGTGCTACAATGTAAGACTGGCCCTGTCCAATATTTAAATTTTGTGGCATTTTCCTGTACCTATGTCTCTTTCTCATTTTAAATAATATTTTCAGATTAAAAATTATTTTCCAGGAAGAAAAATGCATTATAACTTATAATAGATTGTTTTTGTTTTTTTACAGTTCCTGTGCTCACTTTTATGTATTTTGTCTGTATATTCTTTCACATATTTATTCTTGTTTAGAAATGTTAAACTACTAAGCCATTGCTTTTGGAATGTTTGAGGAAAATGTAGGACCTTTTGTGTGCTTGAAGTTTGAGGACTTTGTAGAATAGTATTGGCCCTAAGGAAATAAACAGCAGTGTGAGTTTTGTTTTCTGCAGTCATGGTAACTGGTAAAAGAAAAAGAAATTGAACGCACTTCTAAGCTTTCTCATGAAAGCAGGAGTACTTATTCTTAAAAAAGGTAGGAAAAAAGACTGTCTTACAAAGGAAACTGGAAAAGATTGACTGCATTCATACATTTTTTAATCTAACCTAGGTGATAATGTTCTTATTTTGTTTGTTTTTTCTCTTTGAGAATCTTTTTCTCATCAAGTATCTTACTCTTTAAAATTTTATTTTATTCTTTTCTGTTTTCTATTTGCAAGAAACTAGGTCATCTTTACCTTTTTATTTTTATTATTATTTTTTAAACTTAAGTAGACTTCATGCCCAGCTTAGAGTCCTGGGGTGGGGAGCTTGAAGGGCCTTGAAATCAAGACCTGAGTTGAGATCAATAGTTGGATGCTTACCAGACTGAGCTACCCAGGTCATCCGATCTTTTTTAAAAATAAAATTCTTGGGATGTCTAGGAGGCACAATTGGTTAAGCAACTGACTGCAGCTCAGGTCATAATCTCACACATGGTTCTTGAGTTTGAGCCCCACGTTGGGCTCTGTACTGACAGTGCGGAGCCTACTTGGGATTCTCTCTCTCTCCCTCTCTCTCTGCCCCTACCCAACTCATGCATTCTCTCTCTCAAAAGTACATAAATAAACTTAAAAAACAAAAGAAAAAAAAAAGAAAATTCTTGGGGTACCCGGCTGACTCAGTTGGTAGAACATGTGACTCTTGATCTTGGGGTCATGAGTTTGACCCTATGTTGGGAGTAGAATACACTTGAGAAAAAAAATAAAGGGGGTATTTAAATAAAAATCTTCCCTGACTTCTTTGACTTTATTACCTCTTTAACTATTGCCTCTTCTTTCTTCACAGTGACACTTAAAAGAATAGCTCTGTAGTTATCCCCTGTACTTTCTCACCACGTACTTAGTTCTTTACCTGGTGATTTCCACCCTGCATTTCACAGAAGTTGTCCTGTCAGAAGTTATGGCAACCTTTTTTTCCCATGTTTTTTAATTTTTAAAATTTATTTTTATTTTTTAAAAAAATTTTTATAGTTCATTTATTTTTGATGCAGAGACAGAGCATGAGCAGGGGAGGGTCAGAGAAAGAGGGAGACATGGAATCCACAACAGGCTCCAGGTTCTGAGCTGCCAGCATAGAACCCAATGTGGGGCTCGAACCCATGAACTGTGAGATCATAACCTGAGCCGAAGTCGGATGCGTAACTGACTGAGCCACCCAGGCACCCCTCATGTTTTTTTATTTTGAGAGAGAGAGCACATGTGCATTTGGGAACAGAGGAGGGACAGAGAAGGAGGGAGAGAGAATCCCAAGCAGGTTCTGCATTGTCTGTACTGAGCCCGAAGTGAGGCTCCATCTCACAAACCATTAGATCATGATGTCTTGAGCTGAAATCAAGAGTCAACACACTCAACCAGCTAAGCCACCCAGGTGCCTCTATAGTGACCTTCTAACTACCAAACCACAGTTTTATCAGCTTTTCTTCCATTCAGTTGTTTTGGAACAAACTTCTCCCCTGTTTTTTATGTTTATTTTTTTATTTTAGAGAGAGAAAGTATGAGTAGGGGAGAGAGATAGAGAGGGAGAGAGAGGACAATTGCAAGCAGGCTTCAGAAGTTTCAGCGTGGAGCTAGATCCCACAAACCTGGGATCATGACCTGAGGTAAAATCAGGATTGGCCACTCAACTGACTAAGCCACCCAGTTGCTCCCCTGCTCTCCTGTTTTAGTAAGAGACTATATTTTTCTCTAATTTGTACAAGATCCTCTCTGCTCATTGCTTGAATATAAGCATTTTTTAAGATTTTTACTTTTGCCCTCTGATTTTTTTCATTCTGTATATTATCTGCGATCCTTTTATTGCCATTTCACATCCATCCCCTGGTCCTCACCTCACTCTGTCTTAGAGCTGCATTTCCCACAGCCTGAGAGACCTCTCCCTAGATTTCTGGCTAGAATTCTAAACTTAACTTTTGAAATTAGAGGTCAGCATTATACTTCCTTTAACATCTGTCCTCTGGCTTCTCCCCACACTCACTAAAAAATGTAACAACCACTTTTTTTTAAAGAAAATTTTTTAAATTAATTTTTTAATGTTTATTATTGAGACAAACACAGCATGAGTGGGGGAGGGGCAGAGAAAGAGGGAGACACAGAATCTGTAGCAGGCTCCAGACTCTGAGCTGTCAACACAGAGCCTGATGTGGGGCTCAAACCCATGAACCGTGAGATCATGACTGAGCCAAAGTCTGACGTTCAATGGACTGAGCCACCCAGGTGCCCCTGTAACAACCACTTTTTACTAACCTGCAGTTACATTGTGTTTATTTGAATACCAGTGTCACTAATTTCTCAGTTACTCTGCTTTCTGGAATCAATTTATTTTCTGCTTTCACAATTCTACATGAGGCCGTCATCAAGGCTCAAATTAATCTCATGGTCTGCTAATTCACTAATTTCCTTGACTGTCTCATTTTTTTAATGCTATACTTGGATATATTCTTTTTGTCTTTACATTAAAATGCTAGGTTCTTTACTTCTGACAAATTCTGATCTGGTTAGAAAGTCTTCTCTAAAAAAGTAGAGCAGCATAAGCCCTCTTCTCCTTTATTATTCTCAAGTTCTTTTGCCTAGTTTTAGGAGATTTGTGGTAGAATAGTTGCCAGTATTTATAGTAGCTGATGAGCACAGCTTAAGAGCCTCTAAGACTCAAGGAGAAAATGATTTTTGCTAACTGTAAAAATTTAACTCTTTTTAGGGTTAGAATTGCCACTTAGGTGGGAATGACTTTATCTTTTAATTCTACTTTTATTTTCTGGCACTTACTATTATACTTCTCTTGGAAGTTATCTCATCTTTGAATCATATTCCCCTGACCATTGCATGTTACTATGTTTTTACAAAACAAGGTTCACATCATTTATATCTTTGTTCATATCTGGGGCGCCTGGGTGGCTTAGTCGGTTAAGCATCCGGCTTTCGCTTAGGTCATGATCTCGCGGTTCGTGGGTTCGAGCCCCGCGTCGGGCCCTGTGCTGACTGCCAGCTCAGAGCCTGGAGCCTGTTTCAGAGTCTGTCACTCCCTCTCTCTCTGACCCTCCCCTGCTCATGCTGTCTCTCTCTCTCTCCTAGAAATAAATAAAACATTAAAAAAAATTTTTTATATCTTTGTTCATATCTACTGGCAGTTACCATTTTTTGTTTTTGCTTTCAGAGAATTGTATACTTCTATTGTAGAACTCACTATAATATGCCATGTATCATCATTGTGACTGTCAACCCAGTAGGTTTTGTATTGAGTTCAAATATGTCTTAATCTTCTTTTTACTATTGTCCTCCAAGTCTTATGTACGCAGTAGAGTCCTCCATAAATGTTTGTTAAATGAAATTATTCTCTTAGTCTGAAAGATGCGTTTCTTACTCATGGATTGTAATCACTCTGACACACATTGCTAAATGACTGTGGGTAGGTTGCATAATCTCTCTTAAGTATCTTTGTCCCGAAACTGGCAACGCCTTCCCTCAAAGGGTTAGATTATAATTAACTAGTAAAACGCTTTGAAGATGAAAAAGTTAAAGTTGAGCATTATGATCATCTTATTAAAGGTGAACTGTTAGTATCATCAGGTTTGCAGGTAAAAGCTTTCCCAGAGCTTGAAGTCAATTAAATGGTGAAGTAATTATTTTGTATGTATTTGCATTTTGGTTATTTGCTTTGCTTAAATCCCTAGATTTTTTTGGGAGGGAAGGAGCTTTTTGTAATGTTAGTTAGAAGTCAAGATTGAAACCCTGCCACGATAAGAAAAATACAGTAGAATAGTGCAGCAGTTAGAATTATTTGCCTCATATGCTTAAACTGTATTATATGGGTGAAATCCTTAAACTTTTGGATACTAAGAATCATTTGGAGGCCCTCATTAAAAATATTGCAACTCCAGGGGCGCCTGGGTGGCTTAGTCGGTTAAGCGTCCAACTTTCGCTTAGGTCATGATCTCGCGGTTCGTGGGTTCGAGCCCCGCGTCGGGCTCTGTGCTGACTGCCAGCTCAGAGCCTGGAGCCTGTTTCAGTCTGTGACTCCCTCTCTCTCTCTGACCCTCCCCTGCTCACGCTGTCTCTCTCTCTCTCTCTCCTAGAAATAAATAAAACATTTAAAAAAAAAATAAATAAATAAAAATATTGCAACTCCAGAGATTCTAGTTTAGCAGGTTATATTTCTTTAATGAGAAATCAGGTGATTTCTGATTCAGTTAGTGTGTGCATAATGCTTTGAGAGACTCTCCTGAATGGAGCTGAAAAAACTAGTAGAATATGAGAGAATGGCCAATAAATAAACCTACAAACTCATTTAAATTGATATTCAAAGAGTTATGTAGTAACCCAAATTACTTAAAAAAATGACTAGACTTCAAATATTTTACTATGTTGTCTTTAATTCAATAAGTGTGTAGTACTTATTCTCAGAGTATGTTTGTAAAACTTCAGGACCTATAGATACTCCATGAAAAAAGAGTTCCATCAGGTAAGTTTGTGAAATGTTATATACTGTCCTCCATACTTAGAGGTTTATGGTGCACATTAACATATTAAATAAGACTCTTAGAAGTCCTACAGCGAAGGACCTTGAACCTCATTGTTTCCAAACTTATTTGACTCTGAACCTTCCTTTTTTCTCCTAATAATTCCTATTAATAATTTACTGAATGAACTTTGGGTAATCTGGAGCTTTTCCCCCCTCTCGGTATGTGCAATTAAAAAGAAATGAAGTATTTTTTTTGTAAGTGAGAACTTAAAATCTTGCCAGAATCTCAAGACTTAGAATATGCCATTTTAAAGATGGTAAACATATTAAGTTGAATATAACCAAATGCCAAAATATATAATAGAGTTGCAGCCTGTAGAGGGAAAAGGTCAATTTATATTAGATCCTTCAGGTAAGATTTTCAGGAAAAGTTTTTTGTTTTTTTTTTTTTTTAAAAGTTAGTGCTGCTCACTGTGGGGCTTGAACTGAGAATTCTGAGGTCAAGGGTTGCATACCAACTGAGCCAGCTAGGCGCCCAGGAAAAGTTGGGTGAGTGATGGGATTTGATTAGGAGGAATAATGCTGGCTTGGACTATCTAAATTGATGAAGTAGTTCACAGGCATCTGTTCCGTTTCTGTATTCACAGACATGCCTTAGGTTAGAACACATGACGTGGCTTTCTCAGTGAGTACTAGATGAGTGTGTTATATAATAATGCTTTTCAGACACTAATGTGCACAAGAATCACTTGGGGGTCTTTAAAAAAATTTTTTTTAATGTTTTATTTATTTCTGAGAGAGAGACAGCATGAGCAGGGGAGGGTCAGAAAGAGGGAGGCACAGAATCTGAAACAGGCTCCAGGCTCTGAGCTGGCTGTCAGCACAGAGCCCAATGCAGAGCTTGAACCCATGAACCATGAGATCATGACCTGAACCAAAGTCGGACACTCAACCGACTGAGCCACCCAGGTGCCCCATCACCTGGGGAATCTTGTAAAAAAAAAAAAAAAGGTTTCTGATTGTTTAGGTCTGGGGTGGAGCATATTTGTCATGAGAAATGTAGACATTAATTAGGTCTTGAATGAGTAGTTGAGTTAGATGACCTTTAAGACATGCTTTAACCTTAGTATTTTTCTAAATATCTAAGGGTAGAGTATTTGAGATAGTAGTAAGAGTTGTATTTTAGGAATGGCAGGACCTAATTTTTTTTTCTTCCGTCTTTTTTTAGTCATGTGACTTTGGGCTAGTTAGTTAATTTACTCTGGAAAGGATGGGATTGGAGATGGCAAGAGCCTGAGGAAGTGAAATAGTACAATTTTAAAAAGCACTCATTTGTTAAGTACAGTAAGCATGTTTATTGATAAGGTACTATTACATGATTGAATTGCATTTTAAATCGTTTTCCCCCCTTTACTAAGGGTAGTTTGGAAGTAGCTGAACAGGTTTTCTTGGTAATTTTAATAAGTGGTATTGGATGTTACACAACTAATATATTTATTTTCCTTAATGATGGACACTCTGATTGAATATCTGGTTGCTTTTCCCTTTGTGTCTTTCAGTATGAGTGTAGCCTTGTGGCTTGCTTATTTATTTATTTATTTATTTATTTATTTATTTATTTATTGTTTTCAGAGCAAGAACACAAGTTGGGAAGAGGGGCAGAGAGAGAGATGGAATCTTAAGCAGACTCCATACTCTGCATGGAGCTGGACGTGGGGGCTCAATCCCATGACTCTGGGTTCATGATCTGAGCTGAAATCAGGAGTTGGATGCTCAATTGACTGAGCCACCCAGGTGCCCCTGGTCTTGTGGCTTTAAAACTAGCTCATGGCAAATTGTAGTACAGCACAAAATTAGAAACTGGTCTTTTTGTGAACAAATTTTTAGTAAAGTAGTCTCGGTGTACAACGTGGGGCTTGAACTTATGACCCTAAGATCAAGAATCACATGGTCTATGGGGCGCCTGGGTGGCTTAGTCAGTTAAGCGTCCGACTTTCGCTTGGGTCATGATCTCGCGGTTCGTGGGTTCGAGCCCCGCGTCAGGCTCTGTGCTGACAGCCAGCTCAGAGCCTGGAGCCTGTTTCAGTCTGTGACTCCCTCCCTCGCTCTGACCCTCCCCTGCTCACGCTGTCTCTCTCTCTCTCTCCTAGAAATAAATAAAACATTTAAAAAAAAAAAAAATCACATGCTCTATTGGCTGAGCCGCCCAGGTGCCCCTATTACAAATATTTCTTTCTCTTTTTCTTTTTTCTTTCTTTGTTTGAGCTTTTATTTATTTATTTTGAGGGTAGGGGAGGAAAAGAGAATCCTAAGCAGGCTTTGCACTACATTTCTTAAGTTTGTTTGTTAGGTGACATTTTGACTTGTTATTTGTGTAATGTAGTTGTCTTGCTTTGGGAAAATATGATTTAAAAATGTATTTATGAAATAAATAGTTGTTATAGTTTTTTCTTAAATTTATGGCATAAAAGGAAATAATATATATGGTAGCATATTGAAAATGGTAATATATACCTTTGAAATACAGATCTATAATGTCAAGTAATAAAGCATTAGCATACGAATTAAATCTTCTCTAAAGGGAAGGTTAATCTTCCCTCCACTCTTAATCCGTTTGCCCAGTATCTTGGGAGTTGAGTGGTGAAGAAGAGAGCTACTGTGCAGATACTGACCTTCCTGTAGTCAGAGGATATGTGGCTAGGGAGGGAATAATGGAAGTGTGATTGGTGGACATCTCTGGTTGAGAAATTGATTATATTAAGCAAATTAATTGAAAGAGCAAATAAATAAAAGTATTGAAGATAATGGAAGCCAGGTTTCTCCCTGAGAAGAGCTTACAAATGTAAAAGGGGAAAGTCTAGAAAGAAACTTAAGATGTGAACTTAGAGTTTGAAGCCTTGGTGTATATGCATATATTATTATTTATGCACAGATGAAGAAAAAGGTATAGATGTGTGTATTTATATGTGTGTGTGTGTGTGTGTGTGTGTATATATATATATATATATTCATATATTTCCTACTCTTTGCTGAGAGGACTCAGTAGCTATGAAACCCTAGTAACAATGAGCACACCTAATGCCCAGATCTTGGTTTCTAAATTCTGTCCATGACTAAAAGGAGTCAGGGCCTCTTGGAGAATGGCTAATTTTAGAGTCAGGGAGGGAAGTGTAAGATGAATTTAGAGATGTATTTTGTGTCAGAAAGCAAGGAAGTATTCAAATGATGGGGACATGTCAAAAAGGTACAGGAACCACTTTCAAAGGGCCCTTGATTGCCAAAATCTTGTGTAATTTGAGCAACAAAATAGGATAATGGATTTTAATGTATAGTATAAAGTAAGAATCCATGAGTCTACACTGATAAAGTTAGTGAGTAAATGAATTCTGACAAGGGGATGGAGGGAAAGCTCTTTAAAGTAGAATGCCAACTAAAAAATGTAGAAGGAATGATGGGATTAGGTAATCACCATCACAGTGGTATTAGATAAAAGCAAAAATTGTCAATGGATACTAATGGCTGGTGGATGGTGAAAGTTTGATGAGGAACAGAATATTGGTGAATTATCAGAATAATTCCACATTGAGTCTAATCAAACACAAAGGGAAAAGTAGTGAGTTTATTGTGGAGAAACCTGGCAAATACCAAATTGACCAAGTGATGAAAGTTACACATAATGATGTGTAAGTAAAGTATGCACAGTATCATTTGTATATATTCTTTCCAAGAATGTGAGTATTAGGAGCATCAGATCCAGATTGAGGGTCATCCTAGAGAACTAAAGGCCTGTACTCTTTACAGTAAAGGGCATGAAAGACGTGGGAAGGCCTAGCGAACGATTCCAGATTGAGGGAGACTTAGGAGATCTGAGAACTAAATGCAGTATATGTTCTTGGATAGGATCCTGTATCTGGTTCAAGTTTGAATGTGTTTGTGGATTGGCTCTGCATTGTATCAGTGTCTTGATGATTACAGGTTTGTAATAGGTCTTGAACTCCGGGAGTGTGATGACTCCAGCTTCGGTTTTCATTTTCAAGATTGCTTTGATGATCCGGGGTCTTTTCTATTTCCATACAGATTTTAGGATTATTTGTTCTAGCTCTGTGAGGAATGCTGGTGTTAGTTTGATAGATATTGCATAGATGGCTTTGGGTAGTTGTCGACATTTTAACAATGTTCTTCCAATCCAGGAGCATGGAATACTTTTCCATTTTTTTTTGTGTCTTCAATTTCTTTCATAAGCTTTCTGTAGTTTTTTCACCTCTACAGTGTAAAAACTAAGTGTATAGATTTTTCAC
The DNA here is from genome assembly GCF_008692635.1 of Crocuta crocuta. Lineage (NCBI taxonomy): Eukaryota > Metazoa > Chordata > Mammalia > Carnivora > Hyaenidae > Crocuta > Crocuta crocuta. The sequence goes on from NW_027531902.1 coordinate 6,412,060, forward strand.
CCCTTTGGTTATGTTTATTCCTAGGGGAACTATTTTAAAACAAAAACAAGAAACGATATGCTTTTCTGATTATAGATTTAATCTTTCTAACTCCCTTGTTTCTCTGTTTACAGATTACTACATTTGCTATACTTGTAGAGAGATTCATTTAGTAAATATTTATTGGTTGAATACTTTATTAAGAATTTAAGAATTCTATATTTTTAATAGGGATAATAAATACATTTTTAACTTTGTCTTTCAGAAAGCTGAAGTTGATGGTAGTTTAAGTGATAGCCACGTGTCTCCTCCAGCCAAACGCACTTTGAAACAACCTGATTCTGTTTGCAAAGACAAATCAAAATCACGAAGTACTGGTCAGAGAGAGGAATGGAATATATCAACCGGACAGGCCAGGTGAGAAGTGAGAACTCACCCATTGTTTTTTCATGAATTATTTGATATAATTCAGAGCTCATATCAGTGTTAATTTTCTTAAATTATAAAGCCACTAGTGTCTAGAAATACTTGTAAATTGTTTAAACTCATAATTTTTGCTATGTTTTAATTTTCTCTAAATATGACATAAAATATATTTGTTTTATAAAAATATATAGTATTTCATAGAAGGCATTATTTTTAAAATAATAAGAATTTGGATAGATCTTGAATATGTATACATATTTATACTGAAACTTTAAAGACATTTGATTAGAATTATATTTTATTTGAAAGTAAAATCTCCCCTTTCTAAAATTATTAAATATTACATTTGAATTGATACACCAAAATGAAGTAAAATAAAAACTAATTTTTAAGGAAACCTTTCATTTGGCTGTTTTCAATTTAAATTTACTTTGTGTCTGTTCAGTATGTATCAGGAAAACTTCTTTTTACACACTTACCATCATATAGTAATAACTTGTTGTAGATAGGATAGGCACACACACAGAAAAGATTTAAACTTTGAACTCATAATTTTTAGCTTCTCTTTTCTCCAGTCTTTGATGTAGAAGTGTTGATGATGTGCGGACTACAAACAAAAGTAAAAGGGAAATCCTTTGGTTTCTTTCCTCCTTCAAGTACCAAAAAATTATTTGATTTTATATGTGTAGGTAAATTCTGGATACTGTTACTCTTTAATGAAAAAAATCTTTGGTGTTTTATAGACTTTCATAGGCAATATATGTTTACTATTGTCTAAAGAGTCTGTATTTCAATATGTTCCAGAAGATGAACCACTTTTTTAATTTGCATTGTCTGGGAGCTAAGTAGGAAAGTCTTAAATCATAGCCTGTTGATTTTTTTTTTTTTTCTTTTCCCATACTCATTCATCATCTGTGAGATAAAACAGATCCAGGTATTACTAAAATGAGTACTGCCCTTTAATTACACTTATAGACTTGATCTACCTGTTGTAATCTGTATCCTATATTTATTAAATGAGTGAATCAGGCTTCTTTTTCTAGATAAATGTTTCTTTAAAATGTTCTTTTAGTGTTCAAGTTTGACCTTTAACTGTAAGATAATTTTAAGTTTGTGTGTATAGCAGACTAGATTTTCTAATTCTTAGCCACTCCAAAGGCCTTTTTGTAAATTGATCTTGATCATGTCTTTTGTTAAAAAAAAAGTTCTCAAAAATTGTTTTGGGGAGAGAATTTTACTTCCATTTAGGTACCTCAGTGTGATACTCCTTTTTTTTAAAAAAATACTAAGTATATCTTGAATAAAAATCTTGAGAAATAATGAATACCAACAGAATTTATTATTCATATTTTGGCAGAAAAGCAATATAAAAAGTTTTTTTCAGTCAAATTTTCATCTAGAAATGTAAGTGCTACAGTGTTTGAATATTTTGATGGTTTTTAAAAATTTTTTTCAATGTTTATTTTTTTTTTTTTTTGATAGAAAGAGACAGAGTGTGAGTGGGAGACAGGCAGAGAAAGAGGGAGACACAGAATCTGAAGCAGGTTCCAGGCTCTGGGCTGTCAGCACAGAGCCTGATGCAGGGCTCAAACTCATGAGCTGTGAGATCATGACCTGAGCTGAAGTCAGACAATCGACTGAGCCACCCAGGTGTCTCTATATTCTATTCAATAGAATTGAATTTTAAGGAAACCTTGTAAATACTTTAGATTTTGAAATAGTGTAAAAAGGAAAATCAGGATTTATTTGAAGGTTTGTGTTTGTTTTTATGTCCTGAGCCTAAGAATCCTGATTCCTTTATTTTGATAATCTATGGTCTTATGAGCATCTAAAGTAAAATTATTAAAGTTCTTTCACGAAAATACTGTGCTACAAATATAATTCATTTGGGGGAAGAGTGAATATAGATAAGAATTAGTATTAACTATGAAAAATAATGAATCCCAAGGGACTTTGTAATGACTACTAAATTTTTTAAAGAAATTACTGTTGATTGGTGAAACATTTATTTATTTATTTATTTAAAATGTTTATTTATTTATTTTGAGAGAGAGAGAGAGGGAGAGGAGGAGAGGTAGAAAGAGAGGGAGAGAGAGAATCCTAAATAGACTCTCCTGACAGCACAGAGTCAGATACATGACTCGATCCCATAAACTGTGAGATCTTGACCTGAGCCAAAATTAAAAGTCAGATGCTTCACTGACTGAGCTACCCAGGTGCTTTCAGGAGCTTTCATTTAAACAGTGAACTTACCTAGTTACATTTCAAGTGATTAACTTTTGGAAACTTTGATTCAAGAGAGTTTTTAGGCTTATGTATTATTATATAGGCAGGCCAACTCTTAAAATACTAGTATTTTCTCTTTCCATATCCAGATATTTAATATTCTGTATCCTTTTTGTTCATTTTCATCTTTAATAAGAGAAATGGTAATGGAAAAATGACAATAACCTATGATTGTAAGATAATTGCAGTCACACGCTCTACCCCTGTGATTGTAAGATAATAGGATTGATTGAAGAATAAATTTTTATTTTTACTTTTTAAAACATCTTTCAGGGGCACCTGGGTGGCTTAGTCGGTTAAGCGCCTGACTTCGGCTCAGGTCATGATTTCACGATTCGTGGGTTCGAGCCCCGCATCGGGCTCAGTGCTGACAGCCAGCTCAGAGCCTGGAGACTGTTTCAGATTCTGTATCTCCCTCTCTCTCTGACCCTCCCCTGCTCATGCTGTCTCTCTCTCTCTCTCTCTCTCTCTCTCAGAAATAAATAAAACATTAAAAAATTTAAAAAAGAAAACCATCTTTCATTAGCAATGAAGTAAAAGCCAAGTAAGCATTGTCTTCTTCAGAGGGACAAAGGCTTATATTGTGCTTTTTCTCCAGTGATGTTGCTGTTGTTCAGAAAGTTTTAGATTTCTTTTGTAGAATGATTCCAGGGTTAGCATCTTATTTTTTTGAATAATTTAAATATGTAAAATTTCAGTCATTTGGTTTTTGCATATGCTAAAGTTCATTTGGAGCCAAGACTTATAAATAAATAAACTCATCATACTGAGTTAGTATTATGTTGGGTTCAAAGTCAGAGTAGATTTATGAAGTAGTAAAATTGACTTTTCTCTGTCATTTTAAGTGGGTTCTCAAGAATTTCACATGTATAATCTTCCAAGAAAAGACTTGGTAACATACCAATTTTGTTACTTTATAATGTACTTTGTATATAGAGATGCTAAAAATGAAGTACTTTCCAAGAGGTGTAGTGTATTAGTTTTGTTGTTTTCTGGGAAAAAAGGAGGGCTGGAGTTTTTTTGTTTTTGTGTTTTTGACAGTATGTGTACATGTAACAGCTTGAGTTTTTGTGCATATCCTTTAATCATCCGAGCCATGACCTTTATTAGGCAGGAGCATATATAATTAACATTTAATATTTAACATTTAAAATTTAACACAAAGAGTACTGGAGTAATCAAAAACATAATATTTTTGTTAAGAAAATTTGTGCAAACAGGAGTGGGAGATATAGTCATCCACTTATGGAATAAATAAGTCATGGGGATAAAAGGTACAGTATAGAGAATATAGTCAGTGGTGTTGTAGTAGTGTTGTGTGGTCACCAATGGTTGCTACACTAGTAATGAGCACAGCATAACATATAAACTTGTCCAAACACAATGTTATGCCCCTGAAACTAATATAATATTGTGTATCAAGTATACTTCCATTAAAAGAAAATTTTGTGCAAACCATACAGAAGATAATTATCTATTTACTTTTTTCCGAATGTCCTTTACCTTTTTCTTAATTTTTGAAAATAATAATTGTTGGGCATTTTAGGAATACCTTAGTGAGTTTACATTGACACTTCTTTTATTATGTAGCAATTTAGTTTTTGTTTTCACAAAGTATACTGTGAGCTTTTTAAATCTTGATGTTTTGATAATCATTTAGGTATCTTCCTACTGAATTAACATTTCTTTTCCTCCACCCAAAGGGGAGAATTGTACAGTGACCATTTCGAGAAATTAGCTAAGTTTTCATTTGTTGGGTTAGAATGTGAAATTAATATATTTGAGAAATTCTTAAATGGTTTTGGTGTTCAAAGACTTTTTTCTTCTTACAGATTATTGTTTGAATAAATTTGTCAGCATTTTGAATTTTATTTTGTTAACCAAAACCAGTAATAAATGTCTGTAATCATTGCTGCTTGTAATAAATTATAATATCAGTTAACTTTATACTACATGTTAAACTTAAGTTTAACTCTCTCCTTTGGACTTTATGGAGTTGAAGACCGAGTAAGTTCAGTTTGTAATCTGTTATTAAACCTTTTCTTGAAGTAATAAAATGACTCTTAACTAGTATATTTTATTAATTGGTGCATTACCAATCTTAGAGTAAAATAAATGTTGTCTTTACTATTAAAAAAGTAGTATTGTTGATATTTTAAAGATTAAAGTGACTCCACCAGTATTGCGTTTCTTGCTTCTTTAAATGAATGTTGATGTGTTTGCATATTAAATATAATTGTGTTCTAGGTTAACTTCTCAGCCTGGTGCTACATTACCAAACGGACATAGTAGCTTATGTGAGTATTCTGTTATGAAACTGGTTAGTATTGAAATTCTTACTAATGTTGTTAGAGTAAGTGTTAAAGTGGGGTAAAACAGTGATTTACTAGTAAGTTCAGCATACCGTTGGAAATGACTGGATTTCAGTCATAGTGAATACTTATATAATTGTTAAACATTGAGAAATCAGTACAAAGTAAATAATTTAAATTATTATGGTGGATTATAAACAGTTATCAAAATTTTAGATTATTGGAGATAAAAACTGTTTAAGAGGTTATATTAAATTTTTTGTAGCCTTTTAAAAGAATTTTTGATTATTTTTTCTTTTTTTCTTTTTATACTCTATACTTTGAAATATAAATCTCTCTCTTCTTGTAGCCCTTCGAAGCCATCCCCTTCGAGGGGAGAAGAAAGGAGATGGGGACCTTTCTTGTATAAATGGTGACATGGAAGTCAGAAAAAGTTGTCGTTCCAGGAAAAACAGATTTGAAAGCGTGAACCAGAGTTTGTTATTTGATCAACTAGTAAATAGGTATGAATGCTTATGCTGTAAGCAGTTTCATTTAATTAATTTATTCACTTGATTTTTCAGATTTCAAAATTTCAAAATCAGATTTTAGATTTGAAAAAATCATTTATTTTTAAGCTTGTTTTGTTTCATTTATTTATTTTTAATGTTTTTAAAAATTTATTTTTGAGACAGAGACAGTGCATGAGATGGGGAGGGGCAGAGAGACAGGGAGACACAGAATCCGAAGCAGGCTGTCATCAGAGAGCCCGACACAGGGCTTGAACCCACGAACATGAGATCATGACCTGAGCCAAAGTTGGAGGCTTAACCACTGAGCCACCCAGGCGCCCCTAAGCTTGTTATGTTTTAAAAAATAAGCACTGAGTTAGCAATAAATGCCATTATTTTAAAGCTTAATTTGAATTAACAGTAGTTATCAATGATTATCAGTTTCTAGTCATTTTATTAGTTTTAATAGTTTATGTAAATAGCTAAATTTTCTCCTCCTTTTTAAGCTCTTGTTTGTAAGTAATATAAAAAATATTTTGGGGCGCCTGGGTGGCTTAGTCGGTTAAGCGTCCGACTTTCACTTAGGTCATGATCTCGCGGTTCGTGGGTTCGAGCCCCGCGTCGGGCTCTGTGCTGACTGCCGGCTCAGAGCCTGGAGCCTGTTTCAGAGTCTGTCACTCCCTCTCTCTCTGACCCTCCCCTGCTCACGCTGTCTGTCTCTCTCTCTCTCCTAGAAATAAATAAAACATAAAAAAAAAAATATATATTTTTTTCTGTTTTAATTGTTCCTTATTTTTTGTTCCTTTATTATTCATTAATTTGTTTTTGACAATTTTCAAGCAACATTAAGTTCCATTATTAATATGTAGTAAGTATAGTTTTGCTTAGTCAAGATTTTGAATTAAAGGTTTTCTGAGACTGGGTATATGGGATATAGCTAGTGAATGAGCCTCGCAGATTGCTCAGTTTCTACATGCAATGAAATTTTTCTTCTCAGATGATAAATTATCCTGCTTACACCTTGCAGTGGCCTTGAGAGGGGAGGTCAGTACAATCCCATTTTACAAGAGAAGAAATTATATTCTATAGTGGTAATGTCAAATTGGAGTATTAGTTGTTATTTGTTAAGTACCTAGATCATTATCTGGACACAGAATAAGTACTATATGAATGTGTTTAAAAGGTAAAATATGGTAATGCTAGCTTGCGTTTCACGGAGGTCAGTGTTCTCTAATTTTTAAAAATATCTGTTCAGTTAACCTTATGTTGGCTTTAAACCTTTTACTGATTCTTTATCCTAGAAATTTTCTTAACACCATCTTCAAATAAAAAGATTGAATTACTATTTTGTTTTCATTGCCTTGGATCTAGTAGTCAGTTATTTATAGTGGCATTGTGGATTTAAATATTTGGAGTTATTAAAAAATTTTTTTAATAGTTTATTGTCAAGTTGGTTTCCATCTAACACCCAGTGCTCATCCCCACAAGTGCCCTCCTCCATGCCCATCACCCCCTTTCCTTCTCCCCCTATTTTGTAAGTTTTAAATATATTCAGGTAGAAGATGTTCTGGATTTTTTGGGGGGCGTTATCTTCTGATGGCGCTGATTCAGAAAGATATTTACTTAGAATGCTATCTACAGTTACATATCACATAATTTAATTATGCTTTGATGAAGAGTGCTCTTTCATGTGTATGACACACGTGGTCTCACAATTGTCTGAATCCTAGTTTTGTTATGTGATTGTAGTACTGCTGAAGCTGTACTGCAGGAAATGGACAACATTAACATCAGACGGAATCGTCGGTCAGGAGAAGTAGAACGACTTAGAATGTGGACAGATACAGAATTTGTGAGTATATTTACTTTAACAACCTTTGCAAATATTTTTTATTTTGGTTGAGAGCTTCAGAGGGAGAGTGAGCAGCAGCATTGGATTTTCTCAAATTAACAGAATTGTTCCTTTGTTTCCACTTTAGTTTGGGATTTTATGTTTTTTTCTTCTGTCTTTACTCTATTTTCCACAACCTTTCCCCAAAGATTCCCTACACTTTTGTCAGAACAGTTAACTGATTCTGTTACTTTTTTAATCTGAACCTTTAATGTTCTTTTTATTGTGTACTGAATTAATTAAAAACACCTTGACCTTCATAATCGGGATTCAACTTTATCCTCTCACACACTATTGCCCAAGTATAAACAAATCATCCTTGTTCCTTTATCATTTACTTCTGGTAATATTTTTGGTTAGGGACTGTTGCAGTCCTACCTTTGTTTCATGGTTCGTCTCAAATGCTGCCTGCCTTCCCGTCCTTAGCAACAAGAGGATCATCTCTCTGAATTCTGGAATACATTCGACCTTTTTTTTTTTTAAGCGTTTTTTTAATGTTTATTTTTTTTTGAGAGAGAGAGAGTGCACCCAAGGGAGGGGCAGAGAGACAGGGAGAGATTGAATCCCAAGAGATTGAACCTGAGCTGTTAGCGCAGAGCCTGATACAGGGCTCAGACCTGTGAACCGTGAGATCATGACCTGAGCTGAAATCAAGAGTTGGACACTTAACTGACTGAGCCACCCAGGCGCCCTTACTTACATTGTACCTTTCTTTATGGCATTTAACTTGTTTTACTTTTTTTTTTTAAACATATTATTTATTTTTGAGAGAGAGATAGAGACAGCATGAGCAGGGGAGGGTCAGGGAGAGAAGGAGACACAGAATCTGAAGACAGGCTCCAGGCTCTGAGCTGGCTGTCAGCACAGAGCCTGACGTGGGGCTTGAACCCATGAACCGTGAGATAATGACCTGAGCCGAAGTCGGACGCTCAACTGACTGAGCCACCCAGTGCCCCTGTTTTACTTTGTTTTATAGTTACCTGTGACTTATCTTACTCCATCCTACTAGACTGTAATTTGCTTGAGGGAGAAAGTGTGTTCATGGCACTGTAGTTTTAAATTTTTAAGTATTTTGTAAGTTTGTTTTATTTTTCCTCTTGACCATTTTTCATAAATCTGTGGTCAGTAAATTTCAAGAGTGGTCCTGTCCCATTAGGTTAATGATATTTATAGTCAGGAATAAATTCCATGTTAATATTTGACAGTTTTCTCTTTAAAAGGAAAACATGGATATGTATTCAAGAGTGAAAAGGCGAAGAAAGTCATTGAGAAGAAATAGTTATGGGATACAAAATCATCATGAAGTATCTACTGAGGGTGAAGAAGAAGGTTTGTAAAGCACTTTATGAAGTAAATACTACAAAGTTCAGTGGGGAGGGAAGAAAATTATATACAAGTAATACATGTGTAAGATTGCTGAGTGGGTGATTTTTGGCTTTAGGGTCTCTATTATGTAATTTGGAATAATTTTTATTTGATTGGAATTCTGAATTTGTACCTTCATTTGGAAAAATGCCTTTCACTATACTTCATTATGTAATTTATCTCATTAGTAGCTATTGGTCCTGTGACCTAATCTGGTGTGACATTTGTCCTGAGCTGATTTGTTGTTAGGTGAGGCCTCTTTTGTGTTTTTAATTGGAAGCCTCTATCCACAGTTATCTTCTACCCATAATCTCTGAATCTCTGCTTATTTGGATCCCAAATTTAGTTACCAACTGAGGAGTAAGTGGTAAAGTTTAGAAAAAGAGGGATTGCTAATTCTAGTGGAGGGGGTGGTATTGATCTTTGCCAAGACTTGTCTGGGTTCCGAACGCAAAGAGCCCAGCTGAATTTGTAGGGCTGCAGCTAGGAACATGATGAAAGTACATTTGCCCCAAAGATTATAAATCAGTGACTAGTGCATCTATAGGATTTGATTCTGTAGGTGTTAATCTTTATTGAAGTGGATTTTCAGAAGATTTGGTGTATTGTAAATGAAGGATAGGTTTATTTTACAAGGAAATCTTACTAGTTCGTACTATGTGTATAAACTTTGATGGAGATGAATGGGTTTATTTCTCAAATTTTCTAATTTAATATATTATTAGCAAGTTTTGAAGAGCTGATATTTCTAATGAAGGTGCTTTATTGAGCAAATATTATTGTTGTTACAGCTAGAGCCTCTATATTGCTTCCTTTGGAGAAAATCAGTATAGGTGAGACAGATTTATAATGTGATTTTTGCCTTTTCATTAACTGAACACCTTTGTAGAGTTTTCAGAGTAGATTTGCCATGTTTAGAATTTCTTCCCATAATAAATAGTGTGTTATTGTGCAGATGTTTTTCAAAAAGCAATATTTTTTGAAGGTTTAAACAGATTAATCTGGGTAAGAGTAACTTAGATAATATATTTGGTGATTTTTCTCTAGAACTTAATAAAGATACTTATAAACTTAGAATAAACTTTCAGATGTCAGGACATCTGTCAGGGCATATAAAGTCATTTGCATTTTTAGTTTCCTATTTCACTCAGTGTCACTAGTGGTTTTACATTTTTTCCTGTGCTTTAATATGGTTGTGTTATGTTGATAATTCCTGTGGTTAAAAAGTTAATCACAAAGTATATTGCATTTGGGTACCATAAATCAATAAATTTTCATCAGACTTATTTAATTAATTTTTAAAAAGTTTTTTTTTTAAACAGCTTTTTTTTTTTTTAAATTTTTTTTTTTAATGTTTCATTTATTTTTAGGAGAGAGAGAGAGAGAGAGACAGCGTGAGCAGGGGAGGGTCAGAGAGAGAGGGAGTCACAGGCTGAAACAGGCTCCAGGCTCTGAGCTGGCAGTCAGCACAGAGCCTGACGCGGGGCTCGAACCCACGAACTGCGAGATCATGACCCAAGCGAAAGTCGGACGCTTAACCGACTAAGCCACCCAGGCGCCCCTAAAAAAGTTTTTATTTTTAAGTAATCTCTACACCCATTGTGGGGCTTGAACTCACAAACCTGAGATCAAGAGTCATATGCTGTACTGTCTGAGCCAGCTAGGTGCCTCAGACTTTTATTTTAAACTGTAAATGGTTGTCATATTGTAGCTATAACCAAACCACTTTTTAAAAATAAGCTTTTAGATTTATGTACATTATAATTTATTTTTAAATAAGCTTTAGGATTTATGTACATTTTTATTTATTTTCAAGTGTATAGTTGGGTGAATTATAAAGTGATCACTTATGTCCAGAAATAAACATATTAACACCCCGGAAATCTGCCCCATGCTCCCTCCCAATTCCTACCTGCCTTTTCCTACCAAAATAGAACTAATTTGTGCTTATCTATTGTCAGCAGGCCTAACAACCCGTTGTATTGCCAACAAAAATTGCTCTTGCTGTAACATTAGTAATTATCTTGTAAGCATAGTTTTTTGAACTACCAAGTGGTATTTGAATACTAACCTTATTCACTGGTGGATAACTGGGCATTAAAATGAAGTTTGCTGTAGTAAAAATTTGATTTGTCTTCTATTATACCTTTGTATGACCAAAGAGATTGAAAGATCATAAGTATACCTGTTATTTAGCATAGAACTATATTATTTGTAGGAAAGGTTTTTTATTTTTTCTTTTAAATCTGTCTAGGTTGGTTTTTAATTGTGTTGGTATATACTGTATCATAAAATGTTGCCACTTTTAAATGTTACTTGTGCAGAAAGAGTAAAAGATAAAATGTAAATATTCAGTTCTAGAGTGAACCAATCCTTGTGGATTAAAACAGTTCTCTTTTTCTTTTGTGTGGGGGAAACTAGAATCTCAAGAGGAGGATGGAGATATAGAAGTTGAGGAGGCAGAAGGAGAAGAAAATGATAGACCTTACAATTTGAGACAAAGAAAAACAGTGGATAGATATCAAGCACCTCCGATAGGTAAGAAATGCTGAATAATTTCTTTTTGTAGTTGAGTAGCTTATTCTATTCCACCCCTTTAAAAATATTAGTGTTGTGGAGTTTAAAGATTTTATTTATGTATTTATTACTCTTTATTTTTTTAAGTTCATTTATTTATTTTGAGAGAGAGAGAAAGTGCAAGTAGGGGAGAGGCAGAGAGAAAGATCCCAAATAGGGTCCACACTTCCAGTGTGGAGCTCAGCATGGGGCTTGATGTGGGGCTTGATGCAGGGCTTGAACTCAGGAACCATGAGATCGTGACCCAGGCTGAAGTTGGATGCTTAAGTGACTGAGCCACCTAGGCGCCCCAGTTTACTAGTTTTTAGTATATTTACAGGGGTTATGCAGACATCACCACTGTTTAATTCCAGAACATTTTTTACTTCTACACTTTCATCCCCCCGGCCCTTGGCAACCACTAATGTGCCTTCTGTCTGTAGGTTTGCCTCTATGTGGACTTTTGTGTCTAGCTTCTTTCACTTAGCGTAGTGTATTTAAGGAAGGACCAAGATATTTGTATGAGATATTAATACTCAAACTCCTGTGTTCGAAAATGATTTTTGATTCTCTGGAAGGGGTGAATCAGAGTTACTGTGGCAGGCACCCTAGTATATGCAGCCTAGGTGTGCAGACCTTATTCCAGTGAAGAGTCATTATCACAGATAGCCCTGTTAATAATGGGGAAGATGTGTAAAGATAGAAAAAGGATTGTGAATCATTTTTTTTTAGATTAAAAAAATATTGAGGTATGATTGAAATACAGTCTGCTGCAGTTGTACATATTTAACATGTAGTTTGGCAAGTTGGAAATACCCTAGATATATACCTATGAAACTATCATTACCATCAAGGTAATGAACATGTTTATCAGCCCCCAAAATACCTTCCTGCCTGTTTGTAATCTCCTCCTAACCTTCTTGTGCCATCTGTATCCCAATCTTGAGGCAGCCACTGATCTGATCTGCTTTCTCTAACCATAGATTAGTTTGTACTTTTTTTGAATTTTATGTACAATATATGCTCAGTATTGTCTTTCACTCACCATAATTCTGAGACTCATCCATGTTGTTGAATATAACAGTAATGTGTTTCTTCTTGTACTTAGTAGCATTCCATTGTATGGGTATACCATAATTTGTTTATACATTCATTTGTGGGTAGATGTTTGGATTGTTGACATTTTTAGTGTTTTGCTATTATAAATAAAGTTGTTATGAATTCATGTGCAAAACTTTGGGCATATTTTTTCATTTTTCTTGTAACACTCAGGAGTGGAATGGCTGGGTTTTATGATTAGGTGTACAAACTGTTTTCCTAAGTGATTGTACCACTTGATTCTCCCTAAGTGTATGAGTCCAGTCACACCATTCTCTTGCCAACACTTGGTACAATCAGTTTTTTGAAATTAATTTTAATACATAGCTATTGTAATTTTAATTTACATTTCCTCAGTGATGTTGAGGATCTTTATGTGCTGATTTGCCAGTGTTATCTCTGGTGAAGTGTCTCTTCAAGTCTCTTGCCCATTTTTTCCAATTGAGTTGTTTATTTTAATATTGAGTTTTTTGAGAGTTCATTATGTATTCTGGATATCAGTCCTTTATCAGCGCTGTGATTTGCATATATTTTCTCAGCCTGTAGCTTATTTCTTTTATTTTCTTAAAGTGTCTTTCAAAGAGTAGAATTTGTAATTTTGATGAACTCCAGTTTATTAATTTTTTTATGGGTTATGCTTTTGGTGTGATAACTGAAAAATCTTTGTTTAACCAAAAGTCACAAATACTTAATTTAACATCTTTTTAGAGTGTGTATTTGCAACTTAAGTTATTACCACAAAGTTTTTATTTTTGTTGTGCTCCTTCTTAGATATTATTTGGAACTTGAACACCTGTGACTAGCTTCTATTCAGAAAGTTAACAGAAGTAATTTCTACTCTTTTGATACATCAATATATCAATTTGTTATTAGTTATTTCTGTGTCATCCTTTTTTTTTCTTTAAGTCCCAGCTCATCAAAAAAAGAGAGAAAACACGCTGTTTGATATTCACAGATCTCCAGCAAGAAGAAGCCATATCAGGTATGTTTTGTTGGTTTTCAAAAGGAGGAAATAATTATAATCTGTCATTTAGATATATCCTTTAAATAATACGTAACAAAATGCCTTGTAATTAGAATATAGGTATTGATGGTGTTAACAATGCCAATGAGGGACTAAGTGGTATCTTTCTTTTTTAATTAGTGACTAGCAGTAACTATCTTACATGTGACTATTCTCTTTCTGGTTCATTTTGCTTGGAATAGTTACTCTTTTAACAGTTATGTTCCCCAATGCTACATAGCTCTCTGCTCTCTTGGTAGAGTTGAATCTAAACCACTCACATTGCTTTCATTTGAAATACTGGTTCAGTTAGTCTTTCCTACCTTTCCCCCCACTTTGCCCTTTCTTTTATACATAGTTACAAAAGACACTGGTTTTGAAACTGTCTTGTCTATTACATTTTCCGAAAAGGTAGTATATTCAGCATGAATGTACAATTAATAAAAATTTTAAAATAGACATGAAAAGCTTTTTTTTTCTAGTTTTGGTAGTCTCTCACTCATAGTAACATGAGTATATTCTTAGAGAATATGTTCATATATATGTATGTGTACATACACATCCATTGTTAGCCCTTCTTTTTACATAGGATATACTGTGCACATTGTCCTATACCTTGTTTTCTCACTTAATTCATTTTAACTGTCTTATTTCTATACAGTGAAATTTCACACTTATGTTTATAGTTAACCTATTTATACATATACTATCGTTTTTAAATTAGTCCTTTATTGAGAGATTTTCAGTCATTACTATTACAAAATGTGATATAATGAATAGCCTTCACAATCTTCATTTTGCACGTTTACAAATGTATTTGTAGGGTAAATTCACACAAGTGGGACAGAGTTAAAGGGAATTTGAGATTGTAACTTTGATTAGTTTGCAAACCACCTAGCAGTGTATGAGAGGGCCTATTTTCCCACGTTCCTGCAAACAAAATGTATTCTCAAGCTTTAGCATTTTTGTCAGTATGAGAGTTGAAAAGAAGATCTTGGTTTATTTTAAATTTCTGTATCTCTTATCAGAGTATTTTTTCATATGTTTAAAGCCATTTGTTTTTTCTTTTTTCTGAAACATGTGCAAAGTTTACCTATTTTTCTAATAGATTGTTACTCTTTTATATACTTTAAGTAGTTTTTTATATACTGAAGAGATTAGTCCTTTGTCATAAATTGCCAGTCTTTCTCCTTGGTTCAAACTTTGTCTTTTTTTTGACCTTGTTTTTAGTTGTCTTTACCAGAAGGTTTTTATTTTTATGTTGTCAAACTTATCAGTCTATTTTTTTTAGGGCTTTTAGATTTGATTTGATTTTTTAAAAAATAGTTTTGAAAGAGAAAAGAGTGAACACACAAGAGCAGGGGAGAGAGGCAGAGAGAGGAAGATAGTGAACCCCAAGCAGGCTGTGTACTGTCAGTGGAGTCTGACGCAGGGCTCAAACTCATGAGCTGTGAGATCATGATCTGAGCTAAAATCAAGAGTCAGACGCTCAACTTGCTGAGCTACCCGACGCCCTGAGATTCTAAATCATAGTTCAAAAAACCTACCCAAATCCAAAGTTTTCAAGGAGGTCATCTTTGTTTATTTTTATGGTATCATTTTTTATTTTCAAATTTTGATCCATTTGAATTTTAACCTGGTGTAAGGTTTGTAGTACAGATCCAACTTTTTTTCACCAATGGAAAAGTGAATTTTCCCAAACTCAGTTATTGAATCAGTTCATGATTTCTTCATGATTTTTTTGTCAAATTTATCATATATCAAATTATATTTTTTGGTCTGCTTCTAAATATTTGTTCCATTCATATTGAGTACTGTTTAAGTTGTTGAGCCTTTTTAATATGTTGTAATCTTTATAATTGCTACTCCCTTAAATTTTCCTTTGAATGTGATTTTCCATTATTTGTGTTATTTTTGTTTTTAATGTTATTTAGTTATGTCTTAAAGTGTTAACTGTGGTTCTTGGAAATTTATTGTTAATTTTTTTCTTATGTAACTTACCTTTCCTGTTGCTTTTGTGAAAGATTCCCTTGACCTTTTTTTCATTTTCCCATTATATTTTCTCTCTGATTTGTATTTAAATATAGTTAATTTCAGCATATTAATTTTGTGTACCCCTCTTCTTCATTGGGGATTCTCCTAGCATGTCCATGGTATGATTGATGCTTAAGAAAGATGTATTTTTGTCATATTAAAGATTTATTTTTTATTTTATTTATTTTAAAAATGTTTATTTATTTTGAGAGAGAGAGCATGCATGAGCCGGGGAGGGGCGAGAGAGACACAGAGAGAGTGATTGAATCCCAAGCAGGCTCTGTGCTCTCAGTGCCAGAGCTGGAACTCACAAACTCACGAACCGTGAGATCATGACCTGAGCCGAAATCGAGAGTAAGGCCACCCAGGTGCCCCAAAGATTTATGTGCTTTTTAAATCATTGAATTTTCTCTTTTAAAAAAAAATTTTTTTTAATGTTTATGTTTTGAGAGACAGAAGAGAGATGGAGCTTGAGCGGGGGAGGGGCAGAGAGAGAGGGAGACACAGAATCCGAAGACAGGCTCCAGGCTCTGAGCTGTCAGCACAGAGCCCATCATGGGGCTCGAACCCACAAACTGCTAGATCATGACCCAAGCCAAAGTCAGACACTTAAATGACCGAGCCAGCCAGGTGCCCCAAATCATTGAATTTTCTTTAAAACAAAACAAAACAAACAAGAATAGTAACCGAATGCTTTCTTTTTAAAAAATAATTTTTTTAATGTTTATTTTTAAGAGAGAGAGAGACAGCATGAGCAGGGGAGGGCCAGAGAGAGAGGGAGACACAGAATCCGAAGACAGGCTCCCGGCTCTGAGCTAGCTGTTACCACAGAGCCTGATGTGGGGCTCAAACCCACGAACTGTGAGATCATGACGTGAGCTGAAGTCGGACACTTAACCTACTGAGCCACCCAGGCGCCCCTTGAATGCTTTCAAATAAATTGTTAAGTTCTATGGAGATATTTTATCAATAGGATTTATTGTTTTAATAGATTTCTTAATGTTGAATTTTTTAGATGCAAGTGCTTTTAGTTTTCTGATTTTGTAATTAATCTCTGTATTTGTTGCACTGTGATTAGAGAATGTCGTTTCCACTATTGTACTTACTGATGTTTCCTTGTGGTTGAATATATAGTCTATTTTTATAACTGTTCCATAAGCATTTGAAAAGAAATATTCTTTATTTTTATTTTTTATTTTTATTATTATTATTTTTAATGTTTCACAAATAGTTTATTGTCAAGTTGGTTTCCATATAACAACCCGGTGCTCATCCCCACAAGTGCCCTCCTCCATGCCCATCTCCCCCCTTCCCCCAAATATTCTTTATTTTTAAAGCACAAATTGAAGCTCAATTAAGTATGCTATTTATTATATTTTTTAGGTTGCCTTTATTATTATTATTTTTTTAAGTTTTATTTATTTCTAGGAGAGAGAGAGAGAGACAGCGTGAGCAGGGGAGGGTCAGAGAGAGAGGGAGTCACAGACTGAAACAGGCTCCAGGCTCTGAGCTGGCAGTCAGCACAGAGCCCGACGCGGGGCTCGAACCCACGATCCGCGAGATCATGACCTAAGCGAAAGTCGGACGCCCAACCGACTAAGCCACCCAGGCGCCCCAGGTTGCCTTTATTATTACACTTTTGTTCATTTTGTATTCTTTACCTTTTTATCACTTTTGATGTGGACGGAAAGGGTGAATTAAAGTCTTCCTAGTACTAGGATGTCTATATCCCTTTCTTCTTTTGCGTGCTGTAAGTTTTGCTTTTTGGGTGGTGGTGTTGTGTTAAGTTGCCCATAACTACTTATAGTCAAAACTTTATTACGAATTGTGTGATTTTGCTTTTGAAAATATTCTCCCTTTGGGGTTCATGGGTGGCTCAGTTGGTTAAGTGTCTGACTTCGGCTGAAGTCATGATCTCACGGTTTGTGGGTTTGATCCCTGTTTCGGTCTTTGTGGTGACAGCTCAGAGCCTGAAGTCTGCTTCAGATTCTGTGTCTCCCCCTCTCTCTGCCTTTCCCCTACCATACTCTGTCTCTTTTGGTCTCTCTCAAAAAATAAACATTAAAAAAATATAAAAAATTCTCCTTTGTTTCATTTATACTAATTTATAGTCTGATGTTAAGCTTTTACCCATATCTTCATTTGACTTGTATACTTTTGCTTCTTTTATTTCCCATCTCTCTGAATCACATAAAATATCTGATTTCAGCATAGAGCCATGTTCTGAGTTTGCTTTTAAAGTTTTATTTATTTATTTATTTTGAGAGAGAGAGAGCACGCACATGTGTGCATGTGTGGGAGAAGGGTTGAGAGGGAGGGAGAGAGACAGTCCCAACCAGGCTCCATGCTGTCAGTGTGGAGCCTGATGCAGGGGTTTGATCTCATGAACTGTGAGATCATGACCGAAGCTGAAAGCAAGAGTTAGATGCTTAACCGACTGAGCCAACCAGCTGCCTTGAGCCATGTTCTGATATGAGATTCAGTCTAAAAAATCTTATTTTTATAATTGTGTTACATGTATTTGCATTTGTTGATGTGACTGTTGTTTGCTTCTAGTTCTGTTATTTATCTTACTTTGGTTCAGTTTTTATGGTCTTAAGAAACATTTCACTGTGTGATCTTTCTTTCTCTCCCTAATATTTTTCATGGAAATTCTCAAGTATCTAAGAGTTGGAAGCATTTTCTGTGAATACTGGCATGTCCACCACAAAGATTCTACAGTTTCATTTTACTATACTTAAAAATTTTTTTTAAGTGTTTTATAAATTTCTGAGAGAGAGAGAGAGAGAGGCAATGTGAGCAGGGGAGGGTCAGAGAGAGAGGGAGACACAGAATCTGAAGCAGGCTCCAGGCTCTGAGCTGGCTGTCAGCATCGAGTCTGATGCGGGGCTCGAGCCCACGAACCGTGAGATCATGACCTGAGCCGAAGTCAGACGCTTAACCGACTGAGCCACCCAGGCGCCCCTTTATTATACTTTTAAAAAAATCAAATATATATCTCTACCCATATGTAAACCCATCTTAAGTTTTTAAACATTTTTTAATGTTTATTTTTGAGAGAGACAGGGTGTGAGTGGGGGAGGGGCAGAGAGAGAGGGGGACACAGAATCTGAAGCATGCTCCAGGCTCTGAGCTGTTAACACAGAGTCCAGTGTGGGGCTCCAACCCATGAACCCTGAGATCATGACCTGAGCTGAAGTTGGATGCTTAACTGGGGCACCCACTGAGGTGCCCCAGTCCATCTTAGTTTTTAGATGCATTTTTAAGTATGTGGCAGCCTTCAGTATACTTCTCTATTAGATTCTTTAGTGTGATATCAAATAAGTAAAGTTCAGTGTTTATTTTTTCTTTTAGGTAAAATTTACATGCAAAGAAATGCACAGATCCTGTTTGCCTTTGCTATTTTTAAAAAAGTTAACTTTTTATTGTAGAATAGGTTTAGATTCACAGAAAAGTTTTGGACCTACTGCAGTGAATCTCTGTACAGTCTATATCCAGTTTCCTTTATCATTAACATTTATGACTAGTTTGGTGCTTTTGCTGTAAATATTGAATTAATAGTGATATGACATTATGTACTAAAGTCCATACTTTATTCAGATTTGCTTAGTTGTTAGCTAATGCTCTTTCTCTGTCCCAGGATTCTATCTAGAATACCACATACATTTAGTAGTCATGTCTTGTTAGGCTCCTATTGTGTTTTTTAAATCAACTTCATTGAGGCATAATTTATATAAACTGTACCCATTTAAAGTATTAAATTTTTTTTTAAAGGTTGTTTCTGGAGGGCACCTGGGTGGCTCAGTTGGTTAAGTGTCTGACTTCAGATCAGGTCATGATCTCACAGTCCATGAGTTTAGCCCTACGTCAGGCTCTGTGCCAACAGCTCTGAGTTTGGAGCCTGCTTCATATTCTGTCTACCTCTCTCTCTGCCCCTCCCTGCTTGCGCGCTCTCTTTCTCTCTCTCTCTCTCTCTCTCTCTCTCAAAAATATGATCTAAAAATACAAAATAAATAAAGTTTATTTCTCAGATACAGAGAGAGGGAGACAGAAAGAGAGGGAGGGCCAGAGAAAGAGGGAGAGAGAATTCCAAGCAGGCCATGTGCTGTCAGCTCAGAGCCCGACACAGGGCTCAAACCTATGAGCCTTAAGACCTGGGCAGAAATCAGGAGTCAGACATTCAACTGACTGAGCCACCTAACTTCACCTAACCCCGCCCCTTGCCAATTTAAAGTAATTAATTAGATTGGTTTAGACAGATGCATGTTGTTGTGATTTCACTGTTGCTATCAGGATGTAGAATATTTACATTATCCTCAAAAGTTTTCTTGTGCCCCTTTTTAGTGTGGCCCTAGACCACCACTGATCTTCATTTTGTCACTGTGTATTTGTTTCCATTTTCTAGAGTTTTGTCATAAAGTATATACTCTTCTGCCTTCACTCAGCGTAATGATTTTTGAGTTTCATTTATGTTGTTATGTATGTCAGTAAAGTATTCCTTTTTATTGCTGAGAAATACTCACTGTGTGGACATACCAAATGTGTCATCTCTTGATGGAAATTTGGGTTGTTTCTTGTTTTTGATTATTGTAAAGAAGGCAGCTGTGAATATTTGTGTGTAAATCTTTGTGTGGAAATAGGTTTTAATTCTCGGGTAAACAGCTATGAGTGGAATGTGTAAGTCTTAACGATAGGTAATATTTAACTTTTTAAGAAATTACCAATCCTCAAAATTTTTGTAACCATTTTACAATTTCACTAGCAGTGTGTTTGAGTTTTACTTGCTCATATCCTCATCAGCACTTAGTATGTTCAGTCTTGTTAATTGTAACCTTTTTTTTTTTTTTTAAGTCTGTTTACTTGTTTTGAAAGAGAGACAGCAAATGGGGGAGGAGATGAGAGAGGGAGACAGAGAATCCCAATCTCTGTCCTGGGATGGCTTGAAGCCATGAACCGTAAGATCATGACCTGTACTGAAACCAAGAGTTGGTTGCTCAACCAGTTCAGCCACCCAAGTGCCCCAGTTGTAGCCATTCTGATGAATATATACTAGTATCTCATTTTAGTTTTTACTTTGCTGTTCCTGAGTTTTTAACCATGTTAAGGATCATTTTATTTACTTATTGGCCTTTTTTGTATCTTCCTTATAAAGTTTCTGTTTAAATCTTTCGCCATCTTAGAATCAAGTTGTTTGCCTTCTTACTGAGTTTAAAGAGTTGTTAAAATATATTCTAGACATAAATCTTTTGTTTCATGTATGTTTTGCAAGTGTTTCCTCCATCCTTTGACGTGGCCGTTTGTTCTCATAATGATGTGTTTTACAGGGTAGATGTTTAAAACAAAATATTTATTAAATGGATTTTTAATTTTGGGACAATTTTAGCTTTGCAGAAAAGTTGTGAAGGTAGTATAGAGGTTCCCTTATACCACTTAGCCAATTTTTGTCATTGTTAACATGTTGTGGCATGGTTGTTAAAACTAAGAACTGACGTTGGTATGTAACTACTTGCCAACCTCCACAATTTATTTGGATTTTAATTTTTTCCATTAATGTTCTTTTTGTTTCCTTTCTTTAAATTTATTTAAATGTCTATTTTGAGAGAGTGCGTGTGCATGTGCCAATCAGAAGAGGGGCAGAAAGAGCAAGAGAATCCCAAGCAGGCTCTGTGCTGTCAGGGCTGAGCCTGATGTGAGGCTTTATCCTATGAACTGTGAGGTCATGACCTGAGCTGGAATCAAGAGTTGGACTTTTAACCAACTTAGCCACCCAGGCACCCCAGTTACGTTCTTTTTCTGCTGCCGAATTGAATTCAGGATACCATACTACATTTAGTTGTTGTGTCTCCATAGTGTCTGGTCTGTGACAGTTCTTCTGTTTTCCTTTCCTTGTTTTTTATGATCTTTATAATCTTGAGGAATCCTGGGGTCCCTGGGTGGCTCAAGTCAGTTAAGCGTCCAACTTCGGCTCAGGTCATGATCTCATGGTTTGTGGGTTCGAACCCTGCTTTGAGCTCTGTGCTTACAGCTGGCTCAGAGCCTGGAGCCTGTTTCACATTCTTTGTCTCCCTCTCTCTGACCCTCCCCTGCTCATGCTGTCTCTCTCTTTTTCAGAAATAAATAAAAACATTAGTAAAACAATTTATAATCTTGAGGAATCCTGTCTCTGTCTTGTGGAACATCCCCCGTTTTGTCTAATCATGTTTTCCTCTTTATTAGACTGGGGTTAGGGATTTTTGGAAAGATAGAAAAGGATCCTTCTTGTATCACATCAAGGGGAAACATAGCCACATGACATCACTGATAATGTTAGGTTAACCTTTATCACTTGGTTAGAGTCATGCTTGCCACATTTCTCCACTGTAAAGGTACGATTTTTCTATTTCCATAGTCTGTTCTTTACAGAAACAAGTAAGTCTAACACACCTTCAAGGGAAGGTAATGGTTTGAGAAATAAAGCTCCATCTCCAGAGAGGGAATTATGTACCTGTATTACTTGAAATTATTTTATAAGACATTGGCATCCTTCCACTAAAAAATATTTATTCAATCATTTATATTATTAAATATATAAGATATATTAAATTATAAAATTATATTAATATATAAAGTGTATACATTTATATTAGTAAATATATAAAATATAATTATATTAAATATAGAATATGTATTAAATATATTATTCAGTCATTTATATCAGTATGCATACATGCATATTTGTTTTATGTTTTGGGTTATAATGCAGTCCTGTATTATTTTGTTGTTCAAATTGTACCTGCTTTAGCCATTGGAAACCTTTTCAGGTTGTCTCCTGTGTCCTTTTTACATGCCTCCCTCCTTTTGGTTTTTGAGTACTTCCTTTTTTCTGGCATTACAACATGTGCTAGGTTCATTGTGTATATTCCATGCCCCAGCTCTAGGATAAGGCATCTCACTAAGGAGCCCTGTTTCCTTTTATTGGAGAATAATATTGAGAAGCCAGCATCTAGACACCGTGTGTGTCTGTTGCTGCAAGGCCTCACAGATAGCCATAATGTATGTATATACCCTAACCTATGGATGCAGGCACAGTTACAGTTGTTTCTGTATCTATCTGTATCTGTGTTAAGCTGAAGATTAGTTTGTACTGAAGCCTGTTACTCTAATCCAGTATCACAATGGATTAGAAAGTATCTAATCTTTCTTATGTATCTTGTAACTTTCAGACATTGAGAAACCTGACTCCCACTATCTACTGTCCATCTTTTATTGGTTTCAAATTTTTATGAAGATCAGAATATCCATTTTTCTTTTATAGTCTGTGCTTTTTGAAACTTTCTTCCACCATAGGATTACAAAAGTTTTTATCCCATGTGTTTTACTAGAAGTTTTATAGTTTTAGCTTTGTGTGTTATAGGAGGTAAACATGGTTCATTTTTTGTACACAAATATCCAGTATCTCAGCATCACTTGATGAAAAAGATGCCTCACTGAATTGGCTGGGTACTTCTGTCAAAAATTTATTTCCTGTATACATGTAGGTCTGGTTCTGGATTTTGTTCTACTTATCAAGCATCACCACATTGTCTTGATTATTGTTGCCTTATAGTACATCTTGAAATCAGATACTGTAAGTCCTTCAACTTTAGTCTTCTTTTTAAAGATTACCTTGTATATCCTAGGACCTTTGCATTTTAATTTAAATGTTATAATCAGCTTGTTAGTTTCTTTCTTTTAAGTAGTTTCTATGTGCAGTTTGGGGCTCAAGCTCATGACCCCGGGAACAAGAGTTACACATTCTTCTGTCTTAGCTAGCCAGGCTCCCTTGTTAATTTCTTTTCTTTCCTTTCCTTTCCTTTTCTTTTCTTTTCTTTTCTTTTCTTTTCTTTTCTTTTCTTTTCTTTTCTCTCTCTTTCTTTTTAAAGTTTATTTATTTTGAGAGAGTGCGTGTGCTTGTGCATGAGTTGGGGAGGGGCAGAGAGAGAGAGGAGAAAGAGAGAATCCCAAGCAGGCTCTGCACTGTCAACACAGAGCCTGATGTGGGGCTGGATCTCATGAACCAGGAATGAAGTGTTCTGGGGCGCCTGGGTGGCTTAGTTGGTTAAGCGTCCGACTTTCGCTTGGGCCATGATCTCGCGGTTTGTGGGTTCGAGCCCCGCGTCGGGTTCTGTGCTGACTGCCAGCTCAGAGCCTGGAGCCTGTTTCAGTCTGTGACTCCCTCT
>NW_027531902.1:6436254-6461895 GCF_008692635.1 Crocuta crocuta
TCACGCTTTCTTTCTCTCTCTCCCCAAAAAATAAAAAAAAACATTAAAAAAAAAAAAAAAGGAATGAAGTGTTCTGAGCTGAAATCAAGAGTTGCATGTCTAAATGCTTAAACATGTGAGCCACCCAGGTGCCCGCCCGTTAGTGACTTTTCTTTCTTTCTTTCTTTCTTTCTTTCTTTCTTTCTTTCTTTCTTTCTTTCTTTCTTTTTCTTTCTTTCTTTCTTTTCTCTCTCTCTTTCTTTCTTTCTTTTCTCTCTCTTTCTTTTCTCTCTCTCTCTCTCTTTCTTTCTTTCTTTTCCTTCCTTCCTCCCTCCCTCCTTCCTCCCTCCCTCCTTCCCTTCCCTTCCTTTTCTTTTCTTTTCTTTTCTTTTCCTTTCTCTTTCTTTCTTTCTTTCTTTCTCTATCTCTTTCTCTTTCTTTCTTTCTTTCTTTCTTTCTTTCTTTCTTTCTTTCTTTCTTTCTTTCTTTCTTTCTTTCTTTCATTTTAAAGTTTATTTAGAGAGAATGAACTGGGGAGGGGCAGAGAGAGAAGGGGACAGAGGATCAGAAGTGGGCTCTGCTGACAGCAGAGAGCCCAACTCAGGGCTTGAACTCACCAGCCGAGCCATGAGATCATGACCTGAGCTGAAGTTGGAAGCTTAACTGACTGAGCTACCCAGGCACCCTTTGTTAGTTTCTATAGTAAAAGGCTCCTGGGATTTTGTTTGGACTGTATTGAAGCTGTAGGTCAATATGGAAAGAATCAGTATTGTAATAATAATTTAGTTTGTCAGTCCATGAAAATGGTATATATCATTTCATTTATTTAAATCTTTTGAAATTTCTCTTAGCAGTGATTTGTAGTTTACAGTGCAGAGGTTTTTCCTGTATCTTAAATTTATTTTTAAATGCTTTATGTTTAAGGCTTCATTGGAATTACTTTTAAAAACTACTTTCTAGGGGCACTTGGCTGGCTCACTAAGAAGAGCGTGCGANCGAAGAGCGAGATCATGACCTGAGCTGAGATCAGACTCCCAACCAACTGAGCTACCCAGGTGCCCCAGGAGTGTATGTGACTCAATCTTGGGTCATGAGTTCAAGCTCTGTGTTGGGTATAGAGATTGCTTAAGAATAAATAAAAACTTAAGAAAAATATTCTGGGGATGCCTGGGTGGCTCAGTCAGTTAAGTGACTGACTTTTGATTCCAGTTCAGGTCATGATCTCACAGGTTATGAATTTGAGCCCCATGGTGGGGCTCTGTGCTGACAGTGTGGAGCCTGCTTGGGATTCTCTCTCTTCCTCTCTCTCTCTCTCTCTCTCTCTCTCTCTCAAAAATAAATAAACAAACATTAAAAAATACTCCCTAAAAGCACTACTTTCTAATTGTTTGCTACTAAGATTTAAAAACAGAATTGTTTTGTCTAGTAACTTTTTATCCTGTGATCTTGCCAGATTTTGTTATTAGTTCTAGTAGTAGTTTTGTAGATTACTGGGCATTTTCTGTATAAACCATATCATCTGCAAACTGAGACGGTTTCATCTCTGTGAGTTTTATTCCTTATCGTTTTGCTAGGATTCTTGGTAAAGTGGTGAATAGAAGTTGAGAGTGGGTATGTGTTGTACTTGATTTTTAGGGAAACGTTCACTATTTCTCCAATAAGCAGAGTATTAGCTGAAGGTTGTTTTTTGTTTGTTTTGTTTTTGATGCCCTTTTCTAATTGAATAAGTTTCCCTCTATTTCTGTTTTATTGTGAGCTTTTATCATAATAGGATGTTGAATTTTGGTAAATGATTTATGTTTTTCAAATTGATCATAGTATTTCTCTTTTATTGTTAATGTGGTGAATTATATTGATTATATTCTCAGGATAAAACATTTTTTTTTTTTTTTTTTTGCAATGATGTATATGCTTTTATTGTTTGTTGGATATAATTTGTTAATGTTCTCTTAAGATTTTTTTTTGTTTTCTTGGTGTCTCTCTTTGTGAAAGTTATTGGTTTGTAATGTTCTCTTTTTGTAATGTCCGTGGGGGTTTTGGTGTTAGTTATGCTAGTATCATTAATGGAGTTGGGAGGTATTTCTCTCTTTTGTTTTCTGAAAGGGTTTGTGTAAGATTGGTGCTACTTCCTCCTTAAATGTCTGATAGAATTCAGCACTGGGGAAGTATCTTTGGGAAGATTTGGGAAGATTCTTTGAGATTTTGTGTATATCTTTTTCGCTGTTCATCCATTAGGTTTTTTTTTTTTAATGTTTTATTTATTTCTTAGAGAGAGAGAGCATGAGCAGGGAGGGTCAGAGAGAGAGGGAGACATAGAATCTGAAACAGGCTCCAGGCTCTGAGCTGCCTGTCAGCACAGAGCCTGACACAGGGCTTGAACCCATGAACCGTGAGATCATGACCTGAGCTGAAGTCAGATGCTTAACCAACTGAGGCACCCAGGCGCTCCTCATCCATTAGTTTTAGTGAATCTTGCCTTGTGGAGAGGTTTTTGGTAATTCAAATAGAATTTCACTATGTGGTTCTTTTTGTTGTGTTTTGTACTTATATTTGTACCTAGTTAGTCTGGTTTTATTCAGGAAGGCATGCATTTTTATAGTGGTTTTTACTTTAAATTTTTATAATGGCTTCATGTTTTTTGTTAGTATTAATTTGTTTCTTATTCTGAGCATCGTCTTACCATTTGCATTCTTTTCTTTCTATTCCCTTATCTTTTCTACTGCCCATTTTCAATTTTTCTTTTTCTTTTAAGTGTTTGCCATTGTCCTTTTACATAAACATTTAAAAATTTTTAGGTTTTTATTTTAATTGTTAGCTAACATACAGTGTTATATTAGTTTCAGGTGTACAGTATAGTGATTCAGCACTTCATACATCACCTTGTGCTCATCACAGCAGGTGTAATCCTTAATACCCATCACCTATTTAACCCATCCCCTAAAACACCTCCCCTCTGGTAACCATTAGTTTGTTCTTAAGAGTCTTTTTCTTACTGTTTATCTCTCTTTCTCTTATTTTTTCCCCTTTGCTTGTTTGTTTTGTTTCTTAAATTTCACATTTGGTGAAATCATATGGTATTTGTCTCTCACTGACTTATCTCACTTAGTATTATATTCTCTAGCTCCATCCATGTCATTGCAAATGGCAAGATTTTGTTCTTTTTTTAATGGCTGAATAATATTCATATATATATATTATATATATATAAAGACAATTTTAAATCCAATAGATGTGCCTCAAACCTTTGAAGTTCTTGCTTCACTGATAGATTGAAGATATATATATATATATCTTCTTTGATATATTGTNATTAGTTTCAGGTGTACAGTATAGTGATTCAGCACTTCATACATCACCTTGTGCTCATCACAGCAGGTGTAATCCTTAATACCCATCACCTATTTAACCCATCCCCTAAAACACCTCCCCTCTGGTAACCATTAGTTTGTTCTTAAGAGTCTTTTTCTTACTGTTTATCTCTCTTTCTCTTATTTTTTCCCCTTTGCTTGTTTGTTTTGTTTCTTAAATTTCACATTTGGTGAAATCATATGGTATTTGTCTCTCACTGACTTATCTCACTTAGTATTATATTCTCTAGCTCCATCCATGTCATTGCAAATGGCAAGATTNTGTTTGTAGATGCACATAAATATGTATGTATATCTTTGTAGGTATCCTAGAGATGTCATCACCTATTTTAATGATATAGCATTCATTAAATATTATTTCTGTTGAGGATGAATTTAGCTTGATACATTTTTATTTTCCATAGTAGTTCTGATTATAAGCCATTTCTTTTTTTCTTCAAAAATTCTTTATACATTTTATAAGAAACTCAGATAAGATGTATCTTAATTGGGAAGTAAAAGCCTTTCTCTCTCTGTCAGCCATTGTATTATTTTCTTTAGTGTCTGGATTATTTCTGATTCTTTGGGAAAAGAAAAATAAGAGAAAAAGACACACTTTCTTTTCCAGTGAAATTAAAAAAAATTTTTTTTTTAATGTTTTATTTATTTCTAGGAGAGAGAGAGAGAGAGAGACAGCGTGAGCAGGGGAGGGTCAGAGAGAGAGGGAGTCACAGACTGA
Organism: Crocuta crocuta; assembly: GCF_008692635.1. Classification (NCBI taxonomy): domain Eukaryota; kingdom Metazoa; phylum Chordata; class Mammalia; order Carnivora; family Hyaenidae; genus Crocuta; species Crocuta crocuta. The sequence continues at coordinate 6,440,320 of NW_027531902.1, forward strand.
AACAGGCTCCACGCTCTGAGCTGGCAGTCAGCACAGAGCCCGACGCGGGGCTCGAACCCACGAACCGCGAGATCATGACCTAAGCGAAAGTCGGACGCTCAACCAACTAAGCCACCTGGGCGCCCCTCCAGTGAAATTTTTAAATCATTGATACATATTCACTTAATAGGGATGCAAATTAAATTTGTTGCTTGACTCCATTCCTGCACAACCCTATTTGAATAATTATAGACTCCTCCTCTCCTTTTTTTCCTCTCAGAAGGTACCATGTTTATACATCATTAGATATAAACTAGATAAGCCAAAGGATCTTAGTAATTTTGCTGAACAAATGTACTATAAATCTATAAGTAAATCTACTGATGAATTAATTATAGATATGATGCTTGCAGTATGATTTATTATTTTTTTATTGTTGTTTCAACTTTATTTGAATTTTAGTTAGTTAACATATAGTGTAATATTGGTTTCAGGAGTAGAATTTAGTAGTGATTCATCACTTACAGATAACACTTGGTGCTCATCACAAGTGCCCTCCTTAATATCCATCATCCATTTAATCCATTCCCCCCCATCTCCCCTCTAGCAACCCTCACTTTGTTCTCTATAGCTAACAGTCTCTACAATGTGTTTTTTATTTTTTGAGAGACAGAGAGTGTGTGCATGTGGGCACATGTTAATGGAAGAGGGTCGGAGAGAGAAGGAGAGAGAGAATCTTAAGCAGGGCCTGTGCCTAGCACCAAGTCCCACAAGGGGATTGATTGCACAGCTGTGAAATTATGGCCCGAACTGAAATCGGTAGTCAGACGCTTAACCGAGTCACCCATGTGCCCTTCTACAATGTGTTTTTTTTTCTTTTAAGTTTATTTTTGAGAGAGAGAGAGAGAGAACCAGAGAGAGAGAGAGAGAGAGAGAACCAGAGAGGGAAAGACAGAATTCCAAGCAGGCTTGGCACTGTCATTGCAAAGCCTGACGTGGGGCTTGAACTCATAAACTGTGAGATTATGACTTGAGTGAAATTTGAGTTGAACACTTAACTCACTGAGCCACCCAGGCACTCATACAATGTGTTTTTAAAAACTATTTGCTGCTATATAATGATTTTAAGGATTTTACTGTCTTTAAATAGGAGAAAGAAGCATGCCATTCATAGTAGTGACACAACTTCTTCTGATGAAGAACGCTTTGAAAGAAGGAAATCAAAGAGCATGGCAAGAGCAAGAAACAGGTTAGTAAATTTTTTATTGTTATATCCATGGTAGAAAAAAGGAAGAACAGTTATTTTTATTTATTTATTTTTTTAAGTAGTTTCCATGCCCATTGTGGGATTTGAACTTACCACCTTAGGAATAAGAGTCTTATGGTCTATTGACTGAGCCAGCCAGATGCCCCAAGAACAGTTATTTTATTTAGCAAAAAAATTTTTTAATGTTATTTAGTTTTGAGAGAGAGAGAATGAGAGAGGAATGGAGAGAGACAGAGAGACATAGAATCCGAAGCAGGCTTCAGGCTCTTGCGTGGTCAGCAGAGCCCAACATAGGGCTCAGATCCATGAACTGCGATATCATGACCTGAGCTGAAGTCGGATGCTCAACTGACTGAGCCACCCGGGTGCCCCGAACAGTTGTTTTTTGAATGGGATTCTTATGTATACTGGTATTTTGCTAACACTGTTTTCAGTACATATTTTGTTTATTTAATTTTAATTTTTTAAATTTATCCTGAAGAGAGAGAGAGAGAGAGAGAGAGAGAGAAAACAAACTGGGGAGGGGCAGAGAGAAGGAGAAACAATCCCAAGCAGGCTGTGTGCCATTAGGGCAGTCTCATGCAGGGCTCAGACTCACAAACTGTGAGGTTATGACCTGAGCCAAGATCAAGAGTCAGACACTTAACTGTGCCACCCAGGCACCCTAGTACATATTTTAGACCAGAGTAAAGCGCTGATTTGGTTTTTGCTTGCTATTCTTATAATTTTTAAAAAATTTTTATCTGTTTTCGAGAGAGAGAGTGCGCGCGCGCATGTGTGTATGTGTGTGGGCATGTAAGTGGGGGAGGGGCGGGGGAGGCGACACAGAGTCTCAGGCAGTCTCAAGGCTCTGAGCTGTCAGCACTTAGCCTGATGCAGGGCTCTGATTCACAAACTTAGTCAGGTGCTTAAGTGACTGAGCCACCCAGGCGCCCCTACCTAGTAATTCTTAAAATAGAAATCTAACCTTGGGAAACTTCTCATAAATTATTTACTATGTAACTACTCAATGAATGTGCAGGAAGGTACAGGAGTAAGACCCAAAGGGAAGCAGCCAGCCCCTATTGTAGTCTTTTCTTTGGTACCTCTCTTCTCCTGTAATCCAAATTCATTTAATGAGGCTGATTTTATATATATTTTTAAATGTTTATTAATTTTTTGAGAGAGAAAGAGAGAGAGAACACAAGTAGGGGAGGGGTAGAGAGGGAGACAGAATCCAAAGCAGGCTCTAGGCTTCAGGGTCCGAGCTGTCAGCACAGAGCCCAGTGCAGGGCTCAAACCCACGAACTGGGAGATCATGACCTGAGCTGAAGTCAGATGCTTAACTGTGTGAGCCACCCAAGTGCCCCTAATGAAGTTGATTTTAGAGACTTACAGTGATTATGGCACTCAGGAAGATTTGGTTTCTAATAGAGTCATCTCAAGAGCCCTGGGATTTTATTGCAAAATTTGTTTTATTTTGGCTCAGTGAGTGCCATCTGGTGGTCTTTCCCTAACTAGGGTCAATGACTGATTACTATATGGTTCACTAAAACCTCAAGAATTTTCACTGCTGGGTTGCCTGGGTGGCTTAGTCGTTTGGAGCCTGCTTCAGATTCTGTGTCTCCTTCTCTCTCTGCCCTTCCCCTGCTTGTGCTCTCTCTCTCTCTCTCAAAAATAAATAAATAACATTAAGAAAATTAAAAAAAAAAAAGAATTTTCACTGAGTGAAAACCAGTGTTTTGTCTAGTAAGTAATTAGAATATCAAATTATAATTTATTCTTTAAAATTTGAGTTAATTTCTAGCTTATACTACTAGAGATAAGTTATATACATTTAGCAAAATATTTCTGTAATTTGGTATTATATACCTATTGTAGAAGTACCAAAATTTCAGTTAGTAGTTCTTTTTTTAAAAAAATTTTTAAAATAGTTTTTATTTATTTTTGAGACAGAGAGAGAGAGAGAGAGAGAACGAGCATGAGTGGGGGAGGGGCAGAGAGAGCGAGGGAGACACAGAATCTGAAATAGGCTCCAGGCTCTGAGCTGCCAGCACAACCCGATGCAGGGCTTGAACCCACGAACCACGAGATCATGACCTGAGCCGAAGTCGGGCACTTAACTGACTGAGCCACCCAGGTGCCCCTCAGTTAGTAGTTCTTGGAAACAAGTTTCGATTGTTACAGATTATATGCTGAAAAGAATTCCACATGTGGATGATGGAAAGAAAATGTAAGAGAAAAAAAGTTTATTTTATTTGTTTATTAATGTTTATTTATTTATTTTGTGAGAGAGATAGAACAAGTGGGGAGAGGCAGAGAGAGAGAGAGAGGGAGAGAGAATCCCAGGCAGGCTGTGCATTGTCAGCACGGAGCCCGATATGGGACTTGAACTCACAAATTGTGAGATCATGACCTGAGCCGGAACCAAGAGTTGGATGCTTAACCACCCCCAGGCACCCCAAAAATCTAAGTTTAAATAAGATAATGTAATGTCTACTTGATCTGAACTATTCTGATACTTGATTTGGAAATATATTTTTAAGGTAAATTAAGATTCAGAAATGTCTGTGAAAAGTGCATTCATTTTAGAAGTTCTACTTTTTTGAGGCTATTTATGTCATCTTTTGGTAACTATCCAAGGTTAAAAGAGGAAGTAGATTATTTTCTTAAGGGTAATAAAATTAAATAATACAGTATAGGATTTTAGGTGGCTAAAGATCTGTCTTAAGGGAATTAAACAGAAGATAAAGGTTAGCTCTAAAGATGTGATCTAGAATTGGTTACCTTTGAATTAAAGGCAAAGAAATTTCTTTAATCATGTAAACTGAGTAGACATACCCCCATAATACCTGAGGAGAACTTGAAATACTATAATGAAGTTTGAGTTTATTTAATGCTGTATATTATATCCATATAGTAGATCTGTATTTCATGTTTGTTTGATATTAAATACCAGGTGTGTTGTTTTCTAAGTTGGAATAGGTTGGGTTCTTTGGACAAATAAGTAGTTTAATAATCTTGTTTGCTTTGTCTAGTGAATAAATTTAGTTTTGGTCTCTTGAAAGGAACTTAGGAAAAGTACTTTAAAAATATGAAATCCTTTGTTATTTTATGTTTTGTTATTTTCTGGGTTTTGAGAAAATTGAAAAAGATGAAATTTACCCTTATTTTGACCTTAAAAATGTGAAACTTTTAATGGTCTCCTCTTGAATTTTTATGAATTTCAGATGTTTGCCTATGAACTTCAGAGCAGAAGATTTAGCTAGTGGTATTCTCCGAGAACGTGTCAAAGTGGGTGCAAGCTTGGCTGATGTTGATCCAATGAACATTGATAAATCAGTAAGTTTTGTAAATGTTTTTCTAGAAGTAACTTTTTTTTTTAAAAATAAAGGTTGTTCCTTTTTCTAAAGCAACACACAATAAAAATAAAAACCCAGATATCATCATTATTAGTGTTTTGGAGCTTAGCATTCTGGTCATAGGTGATAATTAAGTCCCCCTCCCATTTCAGTAATACTGGTATATATAATAAAAAAATGGGTAGGAAGTGAGGCTGACACATATGTCAAGGCCCATAAACCATGATATGTAGTAGAGTATTGTGGAAGCTGCTTAGATTTCATGATCAGATTTACATTTTGGATGGAGCCCTCTGTCTCTGATGTAGTTGATGAATTTGAGGGAAGCAAGTCTGGTATTAGGGAGACTGGTTTGGACATACTTGTAACATAGTGATCTGGAGTAATGGCCGTTGAAGGGTAACAATGGAAAGAAGTAGGTGGATTTGATAGAATTCAGGAGAGAATTTGGTTTGATGGAATTGGGTGAATTTATTGCCTTTGGGGAATGAAGGGGAGAAACAAGTTGATTGTATGACCTAGGTTTCTTTTTTTTTTTTTTAATTTTTTTTTAATGTTTTATTTATTTCTAGGAGAGAGAGAGAGACAGCGTGAGCAGGGGAGGGTCAGAGAGAGAGGGAGTCACAGAGTGAAACAGGCTCCAGGCTCTGAGCTGGCAGTCAGCACAGAGCCCGACGCGGGGCTCGAACCCATGAACCGCGAGATCATGACCTAAGCGAAAGTCAGACGCTCAACCGACTAAGCCACCCAGGCGCCCCTGTATGACCTAGGTTTCTGGCTTAAGTGACTGGGTGGGATCTTCTGTCTAATCTACATTGGTTAGAGGAACATTAGAGAGAGAATATGTTTTGAGGGGTCACGATGATTTAGTTAGTTGTAGACAGGTTTAGGTGTCCGTGGCACATCACAAATGGAAGTAACTTGTAGGAAATTAGTTATTTAGGTTTGGCATTACGGAGAACTATATGAGCCAGAAATTCAGATGTGGGTCTCAAATATAAAGATAATTGAGATCACTATGGGGAATGGGTTATAGTACCCAGGGAAAGTGGGAAAAGAAAGCAAGATTTAGAGGACATGGTAGATACTTACTGTTAATAGAATATTTGTGTGTGGAGTATATGTTGGAATAGGTGACTGCACAATTAAGATTATATTTGATTTTTTTCTTTGTTCCCATAAACCTTTCTGTATGACATAATTTAACTGATTATCATATGAGAAGTTTAAGTTATCAGTGGAGTTGTATATATATTTGAAATAGAAATGTTAGCTATCTCCAATCTGAAGTCATAGGGGAAAGTATTTATTTTAATGAGGACTTTATTTAGAGTATTGAATTCACAGTCTCGTATCTACTAGTGCATATTCTCAGAGGATCTTAATGATCTTTGCTTATTTTGTTTCCCACTACCTTACTCTCTTGAATTAGTTAACCTTCAATGTCTCTGCCATTTATTTAGAGTAGTATTTTTTTAATTTGATGTCATATACAAGAAAATACAATTTTTCTTATTTAAAGTCATTTATTTTCTAGATTACTTGTTTTTCTATCATAGTAACATTTTCATTGTGAAACATTTTCAAGTACCTCAACAGAATAAAAATACAAGGGAAGAAATCGGCCATAATATAGCAGTCAGAGGTGGTTACTGTTAACATTGTGGCAGTATTTCCTTCAAGCACTTTTTTTCTGTACAGTATTTTACTCTACAAAATCTTTTGAGTATTTAAACTGTTATGGATGGGAGGAATAATCTTTGTTGTTTCTTACGGTAGATCATTGTTTCTTAAATCGTTTTTTCATTGTTGTCTCCTAAGGAGAAAAGTTAAATTTCTATTTAGATAAATTAGTATTAAAGAATGAGACTTGGGGCGCCTGGGTGGCTCAGTTGGTTTAAACATCCGACTCCTGGTTTTGGCTCAGGTCATGAACTCATGGTTTGTGAGTTTGAGTCCCGCATTGGGCTCCACAGACAGCCCTTGGGATTCTCTCTCCTCCTCTCTCTATCCCTTCCCCGCTTGCTCTCTCTCAAAGTAAATAAATAAACTTAAATTTTAAAAAATAAGAAAAAAAAACGGAATAAGACTTGGGGGCACCTGGGTGGCTCAGTTGGTTGAGCGTCCGACTCTTGATTTTGGCTCGGGTCATGATCCCAGGCTCATGGGATCGAGCCCACTTTGGGATCTGTGCTGAGTGTGGAGCCTGCTTAGATATTCTCTGTCTCTGTCTCTCTACCCCTCTCCTACTGCGCCTCTCCCCCACTCACATATGTGCTCTTTCTCTCTTTAAAAAAAAAAAAGGAATAGGATTTGGTTTTATAAATTTGAGCTTTGGAGGGTCACAAACCATTTTAGTAGCTAAGAGTTTTCACCCTACTTCTAAATACTGTCCTTGGGGACAATATTGCCTTTTCTGACAATGCATGTGATAGATGGTATTTTGAAAGGCACTTAAATTATTAGAGTGTAAATACAAATTATCATCTCTTATAGATAACCATTAAAGTGTTAGATTGGACATTAATCTTGTGCTTAGTTACTGGGAGATTAAAGAATGGTAGTTTTATTTAGCTGAACTGAAATGTAAACTTGAATTTTACTGCTGACTTTGTTTTTCTGCACTCCAAAGTGTAATTTTTTGAACTTTATGTTCATCAGTTCCTGCTGAAAGCATGTATTTCTGAATCATAAGACACTCTTAATTAAAAAAAAACTTAAATAGTTAAAAGTTTCATATTAAACTTTTTCCCTTCTTCCCAAGGTGCGGTTTGATAGCATAGGTGGATTGAGCCATCATATTCATGCACTGAAAGAAATGGTAGTATTCCCACTTCTATATCCAGAAATTTTTGAGAAATTTAAGATTCAGCCTCCAAGGTAGGTAATGTCCTGGATACTTATTATTGTTATTAGTGTTAATCTATCAAATTTTAGTTAGTAAATGATTATAAATATAAATATTTCGTATAGATTGATTTGATGTGTTCTAGCAATGAGACTTAAGAATGAAATTTTCTTATTTAGGGTTCGAAGGCTGTGGTAGTAAGTATATTCTTGAAGTTTACATTTCAGCATTTAACAGTTGGGCACAAGATCTAAATCTCTTCAAAGGCCTTGAATATACAAGTAGATTGCCCAAATGAGTTTTCCTTAATTTGGCCTCCAAATAGCATTGAGTTTGATGCTGTAGGTTGTTTAGTTTTTGGAAACACAATTTCAGTTAAGTGTTTATGTGACTTGATGATGCTGGGAGTTTTGAATTGGAAGCTTTTTTTTTTGATATCCATTTTTATGATCAGATTAATTGATCATTAGATAGTTAGCTAGGTAGCTATTAGAAAAGCTAAGAACTTCTGGGGCGCCTGGGTGGCTTAGTCGGTTAAGCGTCCGACTTTCCGACTTTCGCTTAGGTCATGATCTCACGGTTTGTGGGTTTGAGCCCCGCGTCGGGCTCTGTGCTGACTGCCAGCTCAGAGCCTGGAGCCTGTTTCAGTCTGGGACTCCCTCTCTCTCTGACCCTCCCCTGCTCACGCTGTCTCTCTCTCCTAGAAATAAATAAAACATTAAAAAAAAAATCTAAAAAAATAAAATAAAAAAAAAAAGAAAAGCTAAGAACTTCTGTTAAAGGAAGTTGGGCAGAATAAAATATTCAAGATATACATATAGACTGTTATATTCTCCATCTCTTTCAGAATGTAGAATATCTATTAAAAAGTCATCTTCTATTTGAGTGGATTAAAAATATGGCTTATAATTCTACAGTGGCTTTTTAAAATCAAAAGCAATTTACTTTTTGTAAGATATAAGTTGAATTTTAAAAGTAATTATTACTTTTTCCAAAGTCATTAAAATAGTACGGCTGTGGGAGAAACTGAAATAAAATAGAGAGAGAGTCAGAAAGTGTTACAAGTAGAGAGTAATCTTACTTCTTAGGGATGAACAATTTTGTATATTCTTTATAGGGCTTGTTTTATACGTATATGTGTATATTAAGTTTAAACTTTGCCTGTATTAAGCACATATAAACATTTAATATAAATAAATTTATTTAGTAATGGTTTTATATAACTTTTTTCACTCTACAGTGTATTCTAGACCCCTTCCCGTATCAATAACGTATTATTCTTTTTGACATTTTACTAGTATTTTGTTTTATAGATGTAACAGTATATTTATTTGTACTTTACTGTTTTTTAAAATTTTATTTATTTAACTATTCTCTACACCCAATATAGGGCTTGAACTCATGAGCTCAAGCTCAAGAGTTATGTGTTTCTCCAGCTGAGCCAGCTAGGTGCCCTATCTGTGCCTTATTAATAGCATTTAGGTTTTTTTAGTTTTTTCACAAATTAGAATTGATCCTCTTTTGAACATTCATTTAAAATCTGTATTCATAATATTTTGAGTTTTTCTGTATAATTCATTCTAAGATGTGAGATTTCTGGGTCATTGGGAAGACACATTTAAAATTTTGGTTTATCTTCCTAAATGGCTCTCTTTGATTTTTCCTACCAAAGTTTTGTTGTTGAGAACATCCTTGGATCTTGTCAGCAAAGTGAAACTTGTCTATATACTACAAAAAGCTTTCTCAGTATCTAAGAATTATCATATATGCATTAATAAAAAATTCTATGGGAGATACATCCTTGTGTATTGGTTATTGGTGGTGATGATAACATTACCTTAATTCTATTGATTCTTTTTTCCTCTAGGGGCTGTTTGTTTTATGGCCCTCCTGGCACAGGTAAAACCTTGGTTGCCAGAGCATTAGCTAATGAATGCAGTCAGGGAGACAAAAAGGTGGCTTTTTTTATGCGAAAAGGAGCAGACTGTCTGAGCAAGTGGGTTGGTGAATCTGAACGGCAACTTAGGCTTCTTTTTGATCAGGTAAGTGAAATCAGCTAATATGAGAATAATTTCTTTAAAATAGAATATTTAGGGGGTACCTGGGTGGCTCAGTGGGTTAAGCGTCTGACTTCAGCTCAGGTCATGACATCATGGCTCGTGAGCTCGAGCTCTATGTCGGGCTCTGTGCTGACAGCTCTGACAGCCTGGAGCCTGGAGCCTGCTTCAGATTCTGTCTTTCTCTGCCCCTCCCTTGCTTGCGCAGTGTCTAACTCTCTCTCTCTCTCTCTCTCTCTCTCTCTTTCTCTGGTATAAACAAACATTAAAAAATTTTTAAATAGACGGGGCGCCTGGGTGGCTTAGTTGGTTAAGCGTCCGACTTTCGCTCAGGTCATGATCTCGCGGTTTGTGGGTTCGAGCCCCGCGTCGGGCTCTGTGCTGACTGCCAGCTCCGAGCCTGGAGCCTGTTTCAGTCTGTGACTCCCCCTCTCTCTGACCCTCCTCTGCTCACGCTGTCTCTCTCTCTCTCTCCTAGAAATAAATTAAAAAAAAAAAAAAAATTTTAAATAGAATACTTAAAACATTTAGTCTGTAAAAATAAGTTGTTCACAAGGAGGCATATTTCCAATCAGTATTTTAGTTTAGGTTCAATAATCTGAATTTCTAAGGTTTAGATACGTTTAACAGCAGTTTTACTACTACTAATTTAAGGTGTTTCGCAAAACATTTATTAAGGTGGCTGCTAAACATATAGTACCATTTTAGGTGCTTTTGAGAATCCTGGGTATAACATAATATCATGAAACTATAGTCTAATTGAGGAAATAGAACAAGCATAGAAATCTCACAGAGCAGTGCATTATTTTCATGAGCTATAAAATATGGTACTGGAAGAATTCAGTAATAAATGCTTAAAAAGGCAGGATTAGGTGACTGAATATCATGTAGGCAATCTTTTTTTAAAATCACTATTACTTTAAAAGCATTATTTCCTAATACTTAATAAAACTTAGTCCTGGGGTACCTGGGTGGATCAGTCGGTTTAGTGTCCAATTTCGGCTCAGGTCATGATCTCACTGCTTGTAGGTTCAAGCCCCGCATTGGTCTTTGTGCTGACACCTCAGAGCCTGGAGCCTGCTTCTGTTTCTGTGTCTCTCCCTTTCTCTACCCCTCCTATGCTCATGCTCTGTTCTATCTGTTTCTTAATAATAAATAAATGTTAAAAAAAAAAACAAACTTAGTCCTGATATAAATTCACCTTTGGTTATTTGAACTAGTGAAGGAAGTCATTCATGTTTGACAACGCAGCTTCTATTTTGTACCATCTAAGGAAGTTACATGAAATGAAAAGAAAGCTTTCAAAAGCAGGTTTTAAGTTACCAGTACTTAAGTTGATGTGTTTCAAAGTCTTTTGTAATTGGTAAAGCACTTCAAATATTATTTTTAGTTAGTATGAAAAACTGCCATGTTCTAGATAATGTGAGTAGAAAGAGGTATGGGGTAAAATTTTGCCTTCAAGGCATTCAGTATCTATTGGGAAGTGAAACCTGTAGTCAGTCTGCTTTAAGAGTATGTGTGTATGTATGTATGTATGTATTAAAAATTTTTATGTCACCTGCATTATACTGCAACAAAGCTGTTTAAAATAAAAAAAATTTTTTTTAAATGTTTGAGAGAGACAGAGTATGAGTAAGGGAGGGGCAGAGAGGGGGAGACACAGAATCTGAAGCAGGCGCCAGGCTCTGAACTGTCCGCACAGAGCCTGACGCAGGGCTCCAACCCATGAGCCGTGAGATCATGACCTGAGCTGAAGTTGGATGCCCAACCAACTGAGCCACCCAGGAGCCCTGATTATTGTCTTTTTAAATGAAATAGTCCACATTATACTAAGTTGACATGATCTATGCGATCTATGCACTAAATAAAATGAAGGAGGTATTATATATTGGCTAAGAGCTTGGTCTTAGGTATTAGCAAAATGTTTAACATCTGACTTTATTATTAAGTATATAACTTGAAATAAATGAAAACATCTGATTTTAGTTGCCTCTTTTATAAAACAGGAAATAATACTAATCTCACTGGATTACTGTGAGATTTCACAGAAAAAGTATATAAAGTGCTTGTCATAGTAAAGGGCACAAGATATACTATACTTTGATATTGTAATTCTGTGAGGCTGTAGTTCATGTATTTAAACTGCTGATCAAATCTCTGTTTTTTTACTTTCTTCAAAATATTTATTTATTTATTTATTTAAGTAATTGATATATCTACCCAGTGTGGGGCTTGAACTCACAACCCAGAGACCGAGGAGTCACATGCTCTACTGACTGAGCCAGCAGGTTCTCCTATTCTTTCTCTTACTATATAATTCTAGTCTTAGTAACTTTTTCCCCCCAAACCTAAGTTTTATGGTTGGAATGCCCTTTATTTTAAATTATTAGAAAACACTGGATGTTTAATGCATATCATATCAATTGGAGAAATGCGAAATTTGTATCTTGTTTTTAGAAGGTTGTCCTTCCTATGAACTAAGAATTTGCTATAAGTAATTTTGAAACATAAGTAAACTGTATATATTCGAGTAAATTATATAACATAAAGACTTTTCATTTGTAATCTAATATTTATTAAATCAAATTAAGTTCCTGCTACATTTAAGATTTCAGTGAAAAATCAACAACTGTGAAAGTAATGGAAAAGAACTCATGAGAGTTTTGTTTTTAATACCAGAGTAGGGAGAGTTTTAACTATCAAAGAACAGATCCCCTACATAAATTTTACTTTTAGAATCTGCATTGAAACAAAATATAAGCAAAACCAAAAGATAAATGACACCCCTTGCAGAAAAATATTTGCATTTCCTTTCACAGAGAGAAGTCTAATTTTTAAAATGAATGGCTCCTAGAAATCAGTAAGCAAAAGACCAATGATCCAATACAAAAATTGGTAAAGATCTGAACAGAACTTCATTTAAAAAACAGTATAAATGACTCTTACAGATATGAAAAGTGCTCATTTTTATTGATAGAAGTAAAAATGAAAATGAACCGAGATATTTTTTATCCTAAAATATCGAGAAGTTTGATGATAAATTGTTGGTGAGGTTTCTTAAATATTGGTGGTTAGAGGGTAAATTGGTAGATCGGTGGAAGGCAATTTGAAAATCTCTAACTTAATTAGAAATGACGTTTGCTTTTTGAACCACTTTTAGAATTTCGTTTTTTTTTTTTTTTTTTTACTAAAAAGAGCCTAGGGCCATCTGGGTGGCTCAGTAGGTTAAGCATCCAACTCTTGATTTTGGTTCAGGTCATGCTCTTATGGTTATGAATTTGAGTCCTGCATCAGCCCCATATGTGTCAGTGCAGAGCCTGCTTGGGATTCTCTCTCCCTCTCCCTCTTTCTCTCTGTCTCTCCTTGCCTCTTCCCTGCTTTTGCTCTCTCTCTCTCTCTCTTTCAAAAATAAATAAATAAAAACTTAAAAAAAAAAATAGCCTACATGTCCACACATAAGAGACTAGTTTAATTATGGCACATCCTTACAGTAGGGCATTTTGTAGCTGTTAATAAAGAATGAGGCAGATCATTGTGTGCTTGTATGGAAGCTAATTAAAACATAATTTTCAGGGGCATCTGGGCGGCTTAGTCTGTTGAGCATCCGACTCTTGATTTTGTCTCAGGTTGTGATCCCAGGATCTTGGGATCGAGCCCTGAGTTGAGCTCTGTGAGGAGTATGAAGCTTGGTTGAGAGTCTCTCTCCCTCTCCTCCCCCCCCTTTCTTCCTCCCTCCTTCCCTCTCCCTCTCCTGCATGCCCATGCTCTTTACCTCTCTCTAAAATTAAAATATATATATATATTTACATTAAATAGACTGTTATTTTGTAAAAGCAATGTGAATAATGTGTTTAAAATGCATTAAGTAAAATACTATGTTTAAAAGTACATTTTTGTGTACATATATAAATGACACATGGAAGAGTAAACAAAGTGGGAACCGTAGTTGTCTACTGGGAGAGGCCTTGTGGTTGGAGACTGGGTGGTAAGGAGTTTTCATTTTCATTGTATATTTCTTAGTTGCTGGATATTGTAGCATTTGCTTATATTATGTATTAAGAAAATACAATACTTAAGTGTAAAAAATGAAAACCACGATAAGTAACATTTGTTTTCTTTTTATACTAGGCATATTTGATGAGACCTTCTATAATATTTTTTGATGAAATAGATGGATTAGCTCCAGTTCGCTCCAGCAGACAAGATCAGATCCACAGGTGATTTTTCTTAATCTGATTATGTTGGATTCTTTTCACTCATTGACACAGTAGTTAGCCTTAGCCTTTGCATAAGTGCTAGGAGGCTTATAAAATGTGAACTGTGTCCTTGAGGAAGACTCCTTTGACTGAGCTCAAGGGTGAGCAAACTATAACCTGTGGACCATTTCTAGCATTTTACCTGTTTCTGTCAAGTTTTATTGGAACATACCCATGTTTGTATCTTGCATGGCTACTTCTGTGCTACAAGAGAAGAATTGAAGGAGTAGTTGTGAGAGAAAGATTGTATGGCTTGCAAAGTTTACATACATTTACTTTCAGGCCCTTTACAGAAAAAGTTGCCTGATCTCAACTTAGCATATTTTTGAAATTTATCTGTGTCATGTATACTAATATTTTGCTCTTTCCCATTTCTGAGTAGTTGCCCTTGGGAAGGGAGGGAGGGACAAAGAGTGAGAGAGGGAGGGAGAGTATGTATATGTACCACAATTTATTTATTTGTTAATCCAGCTGATGGAGATTTAGTTCACTTCTGTTTTTGGCTGTTATGATACTACTACTATGAACACTTGCATACACAGTTTCGTGTGCACATTTGTTTTCATTTCTGTTGAGTAAATACTTAAGAGAGGAATGGCTAGATCCTATGGTAAATGTATGTTAAAATTGGCATTGTTTTCCAAGTTTGTAACATTTTATGTTCTTACCTATAATATATGAGAACTTCGGTTGCTCCTCATCCTTGCCAACATTTGGTATTGCTGTTCTTATTAACTTTAGCCATTCTAGTGGATTTATTTTGAGAGAGAGAGAGAGAGAGAGAACTAACAGGTGTGCAAGGGAGTGGGGGAGGGGCAGAGAGCGAGGGAAAGAGAGAACCTTAAGCATCCTCACCTGTGGCTTGATCTCCCAAACAGTGAGCTCATGTCCTGAGGTGAAATCTAGAGTCGGACACGTAACTGACTGAGCCACCCAGGCATCCCATAGCTTCCCTTATTAGGATTACTAATATATTTTTTTATTTTTAGCTTCCCTTATTATTAACATCTTTCACAGGTGGGTACTTTTGTTACAGTTGAGGAACACATAGTAACACATCATAATCACACAAAGTCCATAGTTTTACCTTAGGGTTCACTGTTGGTGTTGGACATTTTATGAATTTGGACAAAAGCATAGTGACATGCGTACATCATTATCATATCATACAGAGTATTGTCACTGGCCTAAAAATCCTATGTGCTCTATCCACTCACTTCCCCCTGCCCTTGGTAACACGGGTTTTGCTTCATAGTTTTGCCTTTTCCAGAATGCTATATAGTAGGAATCCTATAGTACATAATCTTTACCTGATTGACTTCTTTCACTTAGCAGTATGCACTTAAGCTCCCTCCATTACTTTTCTTGGCTTTTGTTTGCTTGCTTTGGGTTTAATTTCATTTTCTCCCTCAGATAATTATAATGGAAGCTTAGATTTTTTTGATTGAAACTAATTATTTTCTAATATAGGCATTGAAAGTTGTAGGTTTTCTTTTAAATACTGTTTTAGCTGCATCCCACGTTTTTTGATCTATTGTATATTTATTGTCATATATCTTCAAAATAATATCTAATCTCTCTAGTCATTTTTTTGACAGAATGACTATTTAGAAAATATTTTTTTAATGTTTATTTATTTTTGAGAGAGAGACAGTGCACGTGTAGGGGAGAGGAAGAGAGAGAGGGAGACACAGAATCCAAAGCAGGCTCCAGGCTCTGAGCTGTGAACACAGAGCCTGGCGTGGGGCTCAAACTCACGGACCGCAAGATCATTACCTGAGCCAAAGTCGGATGGATGCTTAACTGAGCCACCCAGGCACCCCATACATAATGATTATTTAGTAGTGTGTTGTTTGTTGTTTAGTTTACAAGTTGTGGGTTTTTTTTTCTGATTATCTTATTATTTCCTTCTAATTTATTATGATGATAAATTTTTTTTACTGAATTTTGTGGCATCTAGTCATTCTTTTTTGTTGTTTTATTTACTTTTGAGAGAGAGAGAGAGAGAAAGAGCATGCACGTGCGCATGAAGGGCAGAGAGAGGGAGAGAGAGAGAGAATCCCAAGCAGGCTCCATGCTATCAGTGCAGAGCCTGACAGGGCTTGAACCCACAAACCATGAGATCGTGACCTGAGCTGAAATCAAGAGTCAGATGCTTTACTGATTGAGCCACCCAGTTGCCCCAGCGTTTCATTTTTAAATACATTTTCATCTTTTTTGCAGTGTAGACTTCTCATGCATTTTGTTTAGGATATTTCTTTTATTAATTTATTATAATAATTTCTGTGTCTTTATATTTAGGGTGTTTTTTAAATAGAAAATGTATAGTTGGGTGTTTTTGTAATCTGACACATTTATTTTATTTTTTTTAATGTATTTATTTCTGAGAGAGAGACAGCATGAGCAGGGGAGGGTCAGAAAGAGAGGGAGATACAGAATCTGAAACAGGCTCCAGGCTCTGATAGCTGTCAGCACAGATCCTGATGCGGAGCTCGAGCCCATGAACGTGAGATCATGACCTGAGCTGAAGTCAGACGCTTAATGGACTGAACCACCCAGATGCCCCTATAATCTGACACATTTAATTTGACTATGTATTCTGTAAATGTTTCTGTAATTACTGACATGTTTTGATTGGAGGACAACCAGATTTTCTATTTGTGTGAGTTGTTTTTCTTGTCTGTTTCTCCTTTCTTGCCTTAAATTTTTTTAATGTTTATATTTGAGAGAGAGAGCACGCACATGCACGTGTGCAAGTCGTGGAGGGACAGAGAGAAATGGAGACACAGAATCTGAAGCAGGCTCCAGGCTCTGAGCTGTCAGCACAGAGCCTGGTATGGGTTTTAGACCCATGAATTGTGACATCATGACATGAGCCGAAGTCCAACACTTAAGTAACTAAGCCACCCAGGCGCCCTACCCCTCCATTCTTGACTTTTTAAAAAAGAAATTTTCAAGTGTTTTAGACTCTTCCTTTTTACTGTTGATTTTTTATTTATTATTATTTTAATTTTTTTAAAGTTTATTTTGAGAGAGACAGAGACAGTGTAAAGAGGGGAGGGGCAGAGAGAGAGGGAGAGGGAGAATCCCAAGCAGGCTCCACACCATCAGCACAGAGCCCAATATGGGGCCCAAACTCCATGTTTGATATTTATTTAATATCAAACCATGAGATCATGACCTGAGCCAAAACCAAGAGTTGGACGCTTAACCAACTGAGCTGCTTAGGAGCCGCCACTGTTGATTTTTTAAAAGCTGCTTTATTGAGATATAATTGATACACAAAATACACAATGTTTATGCAGTATTGAACTTAAAGAGTACATTTGACATATTTTAACATGTATATACCTATGAAACAGTAACAATAATCCAGATATTGAATATACCCATTTCCTCCCAAAATGGGCGTTTATATTTCATGTGACTATTTAAAAAAATTGTTTTTAACATTTGTTTATTTTTGAGACACAGAGCATGAATGGGGGAAGGGGCAGAGAGATTAGACACAGAATCTGAAGCAGACTCCAGGCTCTAAGCTGTTAGCACAGAGCCCAAAGTGGGGCTTGAACCCATGAACTGTGGGATCATGACCTGAGCCGAAGTTGGATGCTTACAGACTGAGCCACCCAGGCATGCCCATATGACTGTTGATAAAGTTAAATTTATCATCTTGATTGTTAGCTATTTGTCCATCTGTTCTTTGTTCCATTTTTCTCCTTTTGTTCTTTCTTCCTTCAAGTCAATGAATTTTTTTAAATGTTTATTTATTTTGAGAGAGTGTTAACATGTGGTCGTGAGCAGTTGAGGGGCAGAGATCAAGGAGAGAGAGAATCCCAAGCATGCTCTGTGCTGTCAGCTCAGAGCCAGACATGGGGCTCAGTCTCATAAACTGTGAGATAATGACCTGAGTCGAAATGTAGAGTTGGATGCTTAACCAACTCAGTCACCAAGGAGCCCCTGAATGTTTGTCTTTCCTTTTTATTTCTTTTGTTAGCTTGTTACTGTTTATTATTTTCATGGTACCTTTAAGATTTATAGCATATTGCTTTCCTTTGTCATCATCTACCTTCAAGTGACAACATGCCATTTTACATATGGTAGAAAACCTTAAAATAGTATGCTTGCATTTCTGCTTTCCTGGGATTTGTGCTATTGCTGTCATACATTTTTTACATCATACAATCTTTCGAAGAGAGTTAAATAATAATCCTAATAACCATCGTCATCCTTAAAGATTTATTTGATGTAGTTACCCGTTCTGATGTTCCTTATTTTGTAGCTATTTCCATTGGATAGGTATTTAGATGGTTTCCAATTTGGGCTATTAGGAATAATGCTGCTGTGAACATTCGTATGTATGTCTTTGTTTACACATATGTTTTCATCTCTTGGGTAGATACCTAGGAGTGGAATTGCTGGGCTGCATATCTTTTTCCTCTGCTTTTAATTGTTGTTTTCTGCTTTATTGATGGTTTTGTGCAGTTTGTTTAATGATATTCCTTGTTAGAGTTTTTTCCATTTGTTTTTTTCTCATTCTTGGATTGATCTCCTGACATATGTGAGCTTCTAGTTTTCATCATAGTTTTAATATTTTTGGCCATTATTTCTTAAAATATTTGTCTCTCTCCCTTGTTTTTGTCTCTCCGGTCCTGTGTCCTCCAATTACACTTATAAGTTGCTTGATCTTGTCTCACAGTTCACTGATGATAAGTTAATTATGATTTTTTTTTAAAATTATTTTTATAAGTAATCTCCACACCCAACATGGGGCTTGAGCTCAACAACCCCAAGATCAAGAGTTACATGTTCTATCCACTAAGCTGGTCAGGTGCCCCTAATTTTGCTTTAAACGGTCTCTTTAATATATCATTTTGGGAAGTTGCTTTGCCCTTTTAGTCAACTAATCTTAAGTGTCTAATCTGTTCTTTGTCTGCTTCATTATATTTTTCGTTTTACATGATTTTATTTTGATCTCTATAGCTTCTGTGTGGGTCTGATTTGTATCTTCTGTAGAAAAATATAAGAAACTTTTCAACATTTGGAATCTTGTTTTAATGACTACTTTAATGTCCTTATCTGCCAGTCCTAACATCTTAGTTTGGGGTTGATTATATTTGATTAATTTTAATTATACACTGTATTTTCCTGCTTTTGGCAGTTTTTTTGGATGCCATACATTATAAGTTTTGCCTTGTTGAGTCCTAGGTAGGATATTCTTGAGTTCTTTGAGGGGACACTGTTAACTTGAAAACAGTTTGAGTCTTTTGAATCTTGCTTTTAAGAGTTGTTACGTGGATCTGATGTAGTCTTCAGTGTAGCTAATTATTCCCCACTAATGAAGGAGGGTCCGTATGTGTATTATACAAAGTGACCTGTGAATCCTGAGGTTTACCAATCTGGCTTGTGGTAACTGGCACTATTCCTGGTTCCTTGTGAATATAAAATACTGTAACTTCTAGTCCTTTTGGGTGTTTTTCCCCTAAGCTGTGAGTGATTTCCTCACCTGCATGGAGTATTTAGCTGAAGTCTGGAGAGGCCCTGTGCCTATTTCCTACGTTTTCTTTCATTCAGTAGTTTCTTCTCTGTTACTCTTTTTGGTGAACTATAAGTCCTCTTGGGGACCTTGGAATCTGAGCTTTGTCTCTTCCACTTACTGAGTCAGCTGATTCCCACCAGGATTCCATGTCCCCTACATTACAGCCTAGAAGTAGAAAGCCATTAATTGGGTCGTTGTTCCCGTGCTTTATAATATGTGGTTTTTATCTTGCTGCTTTGAATATTTGCTCTGTAGCTTTGGTTTTTAACAGTTTAGCAGTGATATGCAGTAGTATGGATTTTCTTATTTGTGTTTTTATCATGTATCTGCTAATTTGTCTTTTTTTGTTTTCAATCTTTGTATCTCTTCATCTTGGGTAATTTTTATTCATCTTCAGTCATTACCTTTTCCTTTGTCATGTCCATTTTGCTGTTTTGTCCAGCCAACACATTTTTTAATTTCAGAAATTATTTTTCATTTGTAGAATGTTTTTCATTATATTTTCTAGTATGATTTTCATGCATTTAAATATATTTTGTTTTTACTTCACTGAAGTTAGTGACAGTTGCTTTAAAATCCTTTTGTGTTGGCTTCAACATCTGGTTTCATCTCACTGTTAGGCCTGCTTAATTTTCTTTTCTCCTGAAAACATGTTGCGTTGTTTTGGTTCTTCATTTGTTGGGTGATTGGATTATATCCTGGATATTGTTAATGTTAGTTTATGAAGGCTTTGGATTTTATTATTTTCCTTTTAAGAGTAGTGTTTCCTTTGTTTTACAGATGATTTTCTGTTTTAGGCTTGAACTAAGGACTGTTTCATGGCTGGCAGCTTTGGTCTCCTTTCAAATCTTTTATCTGTAGCTGCTCTTTTTACCCTGTGCTGTTCTTTGTTTTAGGGGTCATTTAGAGATGTGGGTAGGTAAAGTTTAGAGATGTCTTCACTGGCTCTTGCCCTTGTGAGCACACAAGAATCCCCCACATTCTTTAATGGTCAACCTTCTCTTTTCTGAACTCGAGGTGGAAGGTTAAGGAATTTCCCTACATTATCTTCCTCTCCTGTCTCTCTGTACTTAGCCCCATGCTGAAAGCCAGAGAGGGGAGCTTGCTTTCTATATGTTCTCCTTTTCTCCACGTGACCATGGACTTCCAACAGAGTCTGTGTATCTCTGTTTACTCACCAGTTCCTTCAAGTATATGTCTATGTATTATTATGTACAGGTTTTATAGTTATTTTCTGAAGTAGAATAAGGGATCTTCTGGCAGAGTCTTCATCCATCAAACCTGGAAGGGGAACCTTTGAGAACCAAGTATGCAGGTTTTAATTTCTAGAGTAATTACTAACAGAAACATATTATAATTTCTAAAGTGTTAGTAAGGAGGCAATAGAATAATAAAAAATCAATCCAAATGCAATGAACAAGGGGAGGGGAATCATAGAACTAGTCTGAGAAACAGCACAACATATAATTGTAGGTTTAAACCCAGTCATATAAAAATGACATGAAATGTAAAGGGAATAAATGTTGTTTTTATTATTTAAAATTTTTTTCTTTTAATGTTTATTTTTGAGAGAGAGAGAGAGAGAGAAGCAGCGTGAGCAGGGAAGGGGCAGAGAGAAGAGAGAGACACAGAATCCGAAGCAGGCTTCAGGCTCTGCGCTGTCAGCATATCAGAGCCCGATATGGGGCTTGAACTCACAAATTGTGAGATCATGACCTGAGCTGAAGTTGGACGCTTAACCAACTGAGCCACCTAGACGCCCCCTCTAAATGTTTTTTTATAAAAGACAAAGATTGTCAGACTCAGGAAAACCAAAATTCGATGACATTTTGTTTATAAGAGACATATCTACGTGTAAAGATATAGAAAGATTCTAAGTAAAATGGTGGGGAAAGGCATGGAAAACGTTAATCACGAATATTCATAGCAATGTTATTCATAATAGCCAAATCATGGAAATAACCCATATGTCTATCAACTGCTGAATGGATATATAAAATGTGTTATATCCATACAATGGAATATTATTCAACTTTGAAGAGGAATGAAATTCTGACACATGCTACATGGGTGTACCTTCTACAGGTACATGTAACATGAATGAACCTCAAAGACTTAATGCTGAGTGAAGTAATTCATACATAAAAGATCACATGTTATGTGGTTCTATTGATATAAAATGTCCAAAATAGTCATTCATAAAATGGCATGAAAATATGGCAAGTGAATACTATCAGGAAGCTGCCACAGCTATATTAGTATTAGAGAAGATAGACTGTAAGGCAAAAA
>NW_027531902.1:6461918-6490041 GCF_008692635.1 Crocuta crocuta
TATAATATATATTTATATATAATACATTTATATTTATAAAGAGCATAAACTTATAATGAATAAAAGCTTCAGTTTATTAGAAGATGTAACAATTCAGAATTTATAATTCCCTAATGACTGTGTTTCTAATGATATAAAACAAAAATTGACAGATCTGCAGAGTCAGATTGATAATCAATGTGAGAGATATGTGCCTCTCAGTAGCTAAAAGACCAAATGATCAAAAAAAAAAAACCAAACAATAAAAACAAAACAAAAAAGTTAATGCCCTATAGATTATTTGAACAACCTTATTTTATATTCTAGTTGGTATGCTTATCAGAGACAAATACAGAATGAACACTGTTTTCAAACATACACAGGATTTATAAAAATAAATCATATATTGTGCCTTAAGTCATAACTAATTTCCAAAGTTTAGTAATATACAAAATACAAGAAACAAATAACAAAAAGATCTAAGCAGAAAATTTTGTTTGCTGTTAAGAACTGTTATTCTAATTTGCCGTTATTAGTAAACAAAAAAATAGCAAACAATATGAACTTGAAACAAAGACATACAGATATCAAGGGTTGCTTCTTTCAAAAAACTAATAAAATTAACAAACCTCTGGCATGATTGGTCATGACAAAAAGGAGACATTGATATGCACTATTAGGAATGCAAAATGTGATGTGTCAAATTCTTTAAGTATTAAAGGTTAAGAGGATAAAGGCCTGAACTTACGAGGTAAATGTATTAAACTTTTAGGAAAAAAATCTACATAAAATCTTCATGATTTATATATGAATGTTCATAGCTGTTTTGGTAATAGTCCCAGATTAGGAACAATCTGCATGGCTATCAACACGTGAATCAGTAAACACATTTTGGTATATCCATATAATGGAATATTGCTTACCCATAAAAAGGAACACACTATTAGTAAACCATTAGTGTGGTGAATCTCAAAATAATTATGCTCAGTGAAAGAATCCAGAAAAAAAAAAGAGTATTTCTTGTATGATCCCATACATATAAAATTTTAGAGAATGCAGGCTAATCTGTAAGTAAGAACACAGATCAGTGGTTCCTGAGGATTGGATAGAGGTCAAGGAGGAGCAGTAGGGATAGATTACAATGGGACATGAAGAAGAGCAGGATGGATAAATTACTTAGAGAGTGATGGTAGTTTCACAGGTGTATATACATTTCAAATCTTACCCAATTATATACTTTAAGCATGTTCAGTGTATTGTATGTCAAATATATCTTCAAAAGACTTAATTAAAAAGAAAAACTTATGTAGAACACTATTAAGAAAGTTAATTGGAACCCAGTTTCATTCATGAACATGGATATAAAACTCCTAAACAAAATAGTAACATGTGACTTCTAGAAAGCTTTAAGAAGGATATTACGTCATGACCAAGTTGATTGTATTTCGCATATACAAGGTTTGTTGAACATGAGAGAAATCACGTAAGGTAAATTTGTCACATTGTCATATTAGTGAAAAATCATATGATCATCTCAGTAGATGTGTAAGAAATGTTGGATGAAATTTAATATTTTGATAAGATCATTCATCTTAGAGAATGAAGAAAATCAGGTATCTATAAAAACCTATAACAAACATACTTAATGTTGAAAGATGAAAACCTTTTTTTTTTAAGATGAAAGCTTTTAATATGAGGAGTTATAAGTATGGCTGCAGTGAACAATTCTGATCAACACCACATAGATCCCAGTTAGTGTAGTCTGGCAAGATAAAACAATACAAGGTGTGTGTATTGAAGAGGAATAAACAATACTGTTGTCATTTGTAGGTGATATAATTATGTGTGTAGAAACTCCATAGCTGTCTCTAGATAACTTTTTATACTAATGAGTATCTTGCAAGGGTAAACCAATCATTATAGAGAATTTTATTTCTCTCTGTACCAGTTTCCTGTATAAAAATGCAGAATTACTATTTATAATCTCATTCAGAATAGAAGAAACTAGGAATAAACTAAGTTCCATGTACATTTTTGGAGGGAAGAGCAAAACTCGAGTTGGAAACATTAAAGGAAGATAAAATAAATGGAGAGAAATACCATGTACATAAGTTGGAAGACTGCATATTTAAAAGTTGTTTGTTCTTCCATATTTATCAATAGATTCAGTATATCAGGATCAGTTTTTTTTGGGGGCGGAATTTGACAAAATGATTCTGGAACTTTATATGGAAATAAAAAGGACTAAGAATAGTGAAGACTTTTGTGGACGAACAAGGTGGGAGTATTTGCTCTTCTGGTTATTAAGGCCTCTTAGGATTAAGATAATTTGATGTTGGTAGAAGTCTAGACAGATACACTGATGGAACAGAGCCAGAGCCATATATAAATCTACACATATATAGATGCTTGATTTATAATAAAAGAGACTGTGCAATACTATTGGGAAAGGATGACCTTTTCAATAAAGAATGCTGGGAGAATTGGGTATCTGGTGAAAAAATTGGACCCCTCTTCACACCATACAAAATAATTCCAGTTTTATTTAGATCCATATTTAAATTATATAAATGCTTTTAGAAGATAGTGTAGGAGAAAGGGTTAGGGGAGGCAAGTAGCCCTCAAATATAGTGTAAAGTAGTTTGGACTTTATTTTGAACATCATAGGAGTTACTAAAGGATTTTGATCCAAGGGCTGGTCATTTGATTTTTTTAAAGAATACAACTATTGGTAGAATCTAAGCTAGGTTATAATTCTGTTTCTGGCCATGTTTGAGACTTTGTCTTCTGAAAATCCTTGTAGAAAACGCTTTAAAATGTTGGTAAGTCTTAAACACTTGAAATGCCTATCTGTGATTGGAATGTGCTAAGGAAAAATTTGAGGTAATAAATATGAACTTACATTTCAGGGTGCTTATTGCATTCTTTATATCTGAAGTAAGACACTTAGGCCATTAATTTTCTCTTATTTAATTAGAAAAGAACAAGCATGTGATACCTGGATGGGTCTTATTGACATGACTGGATAGTGGTTGGAGACCAGGGATGCTGTTAAATATTGCATAATGCAATATTATCTAGTCTTCGAGAATAATGAATTATCTAGTCCAGGGGCACCTGGGTGGCTCAGTAAGTTAAGCAGCCAACTTCAGCTCAGGTCATGATCTCTGGGTTTGCGAGTTTGAGCCCCACATTGATCTCTGTGCTGACAGCTCAGAGCCTGGAGCCTGCTTCGGATTCTATGTCTCCCTCCCTCTCTACCCCTCCCCTGCTTATGCTCTGTCTCTACCTCAAAAATAAGTAAGCATTAACAAAAAATTAAAAAAGAACAAGCACAAATCCTTTATATACATGTACACTGGATATGTAGCATTTTGATTCCATTTATAGTTTTGAGAAACATTTAGAACAGTTTATTTGGAAGTGAGAATGATTTCTTTAACATGTTGAGCATATTGGAGAAGTTATTTCTGGCAGGTGTTAGTAGTAGAATAAAGGGATGTAAGCGAGAACAGTTGGAAACACTAGGAAGACTTTTGTTACTAGAACTGTGGTTTTTGTTATAATTGGACATGTAACAATTTTATTCAGAAACGTTTAAGTCATAGTTTCTTTTTTTTTCTTTTTTTTTAAATATTTTTATTTATTTCTAGGAGAGAGAGAGAGACAGCGTGAGCAGGGGAGGGTCAGAGAGAGAGGGAGATACAGACTCTGAAACAGGCTCCAGGCTCTGAGCTGGCAGCCAGCACAGAGCCCGACGCAGGACTCGAGCCCACGAACCGCGAGATCATGACCCAAGCGAAAGTCGGACCCTTAACCGACTAAGCCACCCAGGCGCCCCTTAAGTCATAGTTTCAAAAACTAAAATATGCACAAGATGATTTTGAGTTGAACTTAAAATAGTCGGCATTATAAAGAAATTGTCTGAAAGGTTAACAGTAATGCACATGTAATTCTTTTTTTTTTAATTGTTCATTTATTTTTGAGAGAGAGAAAGCACAAGCAGGGGAGGGGCAGAGGGAGAGGGAGGGAGACACAGAATGCAAGCTGTCTGCTCTGAGCTGTCAGTGCAGAGCCCAGCCCGAGGCTTGTACCCATGAACTCAGGTCAGATCATGACCTGAAGTCAGACACTTAACGAACTGAGCCACCCAACTCCCCTAATGCACATATAATTCTATAGGAATTCTAAACATCATATATAATCCTATATATTGAAACAGATTTTTATATTTCTTTAAAAAGTTTTTATATTTATTTTAATTAATTAATTTTTAGTAATCTCTACACCCAATGTAGGGCTCAAACTTGTGATGCTCTACTAACTGAGCCAGCCAGGCGTCCTTGTATTTCTTCTTAAAAACAGCTTTATTGAGATAACCGTTCATATATCATACAGTTCATTTAAACCACATGTTCAGTGGCTTTCAGTATATTTCCAGAGTTGTATAACTGTCACCATAATCAATTTTAGAACATTTTCATCTTCCCAGAAGGAAAGAAACCTTTTAACCTTTAGCCATAACTCTCCAGTCTCCTCTTCATCCCCCTTAAACCCTAGGCAACCACTAATACACTTTGTATTTCTATAGATTTGTCTATTGGATATTTCATATAAATGGAATCATTTTATATGGGGACTTTTGTGACTGGCTTTTTTCAATTAGCACAATGTTGTCAAGGTTCATCCGTATCATAACATCTATTAGTACTTCATTTGTTTTTATTGACAAGCTCTATTTTATTGTATTGATATGCCACATTTTATTTATCCATTCATGAGTTAATGGACACTTGAGTTGTTTCCACCTCTTGGCTATTATGAATAAAGCTGCAGTGAACATTTTTGTACAAGTTTTTTTTAGACATTGCTGGATCATATGATCACTCTATGTTTAATAGTTTAGGAAATTGTCAAACTTTTGAAAGGAGGCACACCATTTTACATTCCCATCAAGTACTGTGTGAATGTTCCAGTTTCTCCACATCCTTGCCAACATATACTATTATCTGTCTTTTTTATTATAATCACGCTAGGGTGTTCAAAGTGGTACCTCATTTGGTTTGATTTGCAGTCCCTAATGATGGGCCCTTTTATATCTTATGTGAAGAAATGTTTATGTAAATCTTTTGACTTAAAAACTTTTTTTCTTGAGTTTATTTATTTTGAGAGAGAGCAAGAGAGCACATGTGGGGGAAGGTCAGAGAGAAGTAGAGACAGAATCCATAGCAGGCTCTGTAACATCAGTGCAGAGCCTGATGCAGAGCCTGATCTCCCAAACTGTGAGATTGTGACCTGAGCCGAGATCAAGAGTCAGATACTTAACTGACTGTGCCACACAGGTGTCTCTCTTTTGGCTATTTTTAAGTTGGGTTAATTTTCTTTTTATTGTTGGGTTGTAATTGTTTTTTGTATATTCTGGAGCTTCAACCCTTATCAAGTATATAATTTGCAAATATTTTCTCCTTTAGGTTGCCTGTTTACTTTTCTTGATTGTGCCCCTTGAAGCAGAAAAATTGTTAATTTTGATGAAATCCTTATCTCTTTTGTTGCTGTTTCTGTGCTTTAGGTGTCTATTAATGTATTGTTTGAATATGTTCAAAAATGATTTCTGTACATTATTTTGCATTAAGTTTTAGTCATGTTATCGTTTTATTAACATTTAAGACTGATAAAGTTTAGTAGAAGCAGCAGTTTTTACATTTTTTTCTTTCCTGTTTTTAATTTATAATTTTGTCCGGAACTTTTGTTACAGCTCTATAGTATCAACCCTCCTTGCTCTTATGGATGGATTAGATAACAGGGGTGAAATTGTTGTTATTGGTGCTACAAACAGACTTGATTCTATAGATCCTGCTCTCAGGAGACCGGGTCGTTTTGACAGAGAATTCCTTTTCAACCTGCCTGATCAAAAAGTAAGTTTCTGTTTTCAATGTGTTAGGATTTATTTGTGATCCCATTATCAAGCATTAACGCACTTGGATGGTGATATTTTATGAATTTTCATTTCAAAAATTTTGTGCTTATGGAATATCTTAGTTAATTCTCAGAAAAAGCTTGTGGTTATTGAATAATTTAGTCTATTTCTATTAACAATTATCAGAACACGTATGGCTTTCAGGAAAACTCTTGATTAGGTTACTAAAATGCTTACTTTAGTTCTCCAGATTGTAGTAATTATCTTGGATGGCAGGTTATATGTCTCCAGTTAGCCAAAGTAGCTTTGTTCTCATAAAAATAATGTTTTCAGAATATTAGTGAGCTTATGAATAAGAACCCAATGTGCAAATTTTCGTAGAAATGAGCATAACATCATATTTAATTAATGAGCAGCAAAAGTTATTCGTTATAGTGTATTTTTTTAAAAGAGTGTATAATTACACAACATATTGGCATTGTGTAAAATGTTAATTAATATACAAGTTTTTTTCCCTAATTCTGCTTGAAATTTTTATTATTTTGGTTTGTCCAGTTTATTCATTGACTTATCTCTTCACGAGGATCTCAAGTTTGAGAGGGAGAGATATATATAGAGAAGATACTATATTTGACAATGTAATTGTAATTATATTTTTACATATAATAAAATAATTACATGTAATTAAATTTCTATGTAATTTAACATTTTAAATAAGCCTAATTAAAACATAACACATACCCATATAAATATAACCTAAAGAAAGAAGATACTATTTATGAATATATAATATACACACATGCACATTTATAATTGTTGCATAGCTTTGATTTAGATCTCCATATAAAATGCCTGGTTTACATACACAGATGTGAAATGCTGTGATTAGTAGGATGGTGTAGAAGACTATGGGGAAATGAAGTCAATGGTGCTACTGTGTAGAACAATTAATACTTCAGTTTGAAATCAGTCTGCACATCCAGTAGTAGTTGTCTCTGTTTTGGACTGTCTAACTTAGAGGCTTTACTTTGGTACTGAATTTACCTAACTTTATCAGGATAGGAAACATAGCGTATACAGCCTCAGTTTCATCACCCAAGTGCAGCTTCCAGGACTGTATCAATGTGTAGAGGTGTGCTTAGGTATAGGGACAAGGGTAGAAGTGGGAACAAGTCTATTTCAGGACAGGGAAGCACCAGCTATCTTTGGAACATCTTATAGTCCAAGCACATCTTTCAGGCTCTAGCATAGGTGGGGAATGTGTTTAGTTCTGAGACATAGCCCGTGTTCATTTCGGCACAGGAAAGCCATTATCCGAATTAACCAAGTATCTTCAGTTTGCCCTAGTCATGTGGATCTCAGTCATGTATGCCAGTCACGATACTCACACTTCAGGTACAATCTACACAAATCAGAGATTTAACAATAAACCAGGACTAGAACAGCACTGTCCAATTGAATTTTCTGTAATGATGGAAATGTTCTGTATTTGCATTGTCCACTAAGCAATGTCCAGTATGGTAGCCACTAGTCACATGTGGCGTTTGAGCTCTTGAAATGTCACTAGTATGACTAAGGAACTGGGTTTTAAATTTTCTTTAAAAATTTAAATACAATAACCATATGTAGTTAGTGGCTTACCATATTATATGGCATGGATCTCAACATAGTTTTCCATGTTAATTTTAACTTTCTACATTTCAAGGAAACTACTTTGAGACCTAAACCTAAGGTCATTTTTCTTGGTCTGTGTCTATGGAAAAGGCCTGAACTAGCTATTTTTGCTTAGATAATGTTTAAAGTCATGGATTATCAAGATTAGATGAGATTATCAAATCCTCTGTCTTAGGGCATAGTCAGTAAAGTAAGAGGAAAACTACACGAGTAGATTCTGGAAGCCAAGTGAAGAAAGTAAAACAATGAGAAGCGTATGACTAATTTGTCAGATGTTGCTAAATTAACTCAGATGAGGACAGAAAATTGACCATTGTATTGATCATTATGCTGGTCATTGGTGAACCTGATGGGAGCAAGTTGATTTAGTGATGGGTGCAAAAAAGCTTGTCTGGAGTATGGTTATCTTAAGAGAATAGGAGGGGATGAACTGGAGATAGAGAATGAAGGTAGGTTTTTCAAAGAGTTTTGCTCCAAAAGGGTGCAAAGGGTTGAGGTGAGGTGATAAATGTTGAGGGAATTGGAGGCAAGAGAACCCGTGTTCTTAAAAAAGCTGGGACAGTTATCCACTAGAGAAGGAAATTTTGGTGATGAAATTGAGAAACAAGAATTACCACAACGTGTCCTTAATAGGCAAGAGGGGGGACAGTATTTACTATATGAGTGGTGAGAATGTTTTTAGATAGGAATTGGATAGTTCTTCTGTGATACTAGGGAGAAGACAGAGTATTATGGGTACATATGCCAACAGGTGGACAGAATTGGTGTGAAAAGTCTTTTGAACTTCTCTCTTGACTGCTTCAGTTTTCTTAGTGACTTAGGAAGCAAGGTCTGAATGAGAAGCTAAGTGTGAAGACAGAGAAACTGAACTAGTTTGCTAGGAGATAGCCTTACTGAATGGTTTAGGGAAAGAGTGAGGGGAGCGTTAAGGATCCATTTGGGCATTCATTTAAAGCAATAGTCTGTCCATGTCTCATGTTAGTCCTGTAGTTTGGGCAGTGGAATATCATGACTCCTGTTGTTTGACCAAATAAAAGTTAAAAAAAAAAAAGGAAAAGGAAGCTCTGGTTCTTAAAACTTTTAGTAATTTTGTTAACCCTTTATTAGCATAAAATAGCACATACCTTCTTGAGGCAGCGATGCTTTTTAATTTTTTTTTTCTTTATTATCATCAACACTCATATTGTTACAAGTGTTCTTTGTATTTCTGAATCCTGAAAAATGAGAGCTTGAATATGCCTTTGACTTTTTTTTTTTTGTTTGAGAGAGAGAGATGGAGCACATATATGTGTGCAAGCAGGAGAGGGACAGAGGGAGAGAGAGAGAGAGAGAGAGAAAGAGATTGAAAATCCCAAGCAGGCTCCATGCCCAGAGCAGAGCCCAACGTGGGGCTCAATCCCATGACCCTGGGATCACGACTTGAGCCAAAATCAAGAGTTGGATGCTCACTTGACAGGTCCCCCTTTAACTATTAATAGTAGAGGAAGCTACTTTCTAGTAGGGAAAGCCATGTAACTTTTATACACACACACACACACACACACACACACACACACACGTAGAGAGAGAGTGTGTGTTAAAGTGTATAATGAAGCATTTCTGATTTAGTTAAATTCTTCTATTTCTTGTTTTTATGATAGAGAAAGGAGACTCTGATTGATTCTATAGAGAAAGAGCAAGGCACTAAATGTCTTAGAGACCGGACAATAACTTTTGACCTTAGGTAATTTCATTTCTCTAAACCTTTACTTATTTTGTAAAATGACAGGGTAAGAATAGGTATTTTTTGTGGTATCTTCTAGCTTAAAATTTTTTTTAATGTGCTTCTGATTCTATGAGGGTCTTCACTAAGTGGTGCCTGTGCTGTGAATGAGGCCAAATAGATCTCTTAATGTCATCTTCTGGAGAATATAAACTCTCAGGATGATATCTTTTTGGACCTTGATGTTATACTTTTTTGGTATATATTCAGGCAGATACTTCGAGTTCGAAGAAAATAAATGTCACATCATTGCTTTATTTTGGGTAGCTGAACTTCTAACTTAGAACTTGGAATTAGAGCAATAGCTATTGATAATCAAATTTTATCAACTTCAAAATTTTTTTTTAATATTTATTTATTTATTTTGAGAAAGAGAGAGAGAGAGAGTGCGCAGGAGGAGGGGTAGAGAGAGAATTCTAAACAGGTTCTGTTCAATCAGCCGAGAGCCCTATGTGTGGCTCGATCCCACAAACTGTGAGCTCATGACCTGAGCTGAAACCAAGAGTCGGATGCGTAACTGACTGAGCCACCCAGGTACACGTCAGTTTATCTTGATGACTTTGAAGTTCTTTTTGCTGGACCCCAAATTCCTCATCAACCCAATAAAATTATCCTCTTTGTTATAAGTTGCTTTTTCATAGTCTTGAGAATCTCAACTATCAGTGTTGAGGGAACAAGTGTATTCAAATTTCCTTGAAAGAAGGCAAATGTGAAGGTAAAATTCTGATATACCTCTTCATGTTGGTAATATCAGCTGATTATGGATTCTTACCACTTCAGTTTCTTTTTAACTGTGGAAGAAGAAGAAATTTCATTTAATCTGAAACCAAGGTGTTAAAATTTTGATTGTGCTATGTAGTCAGATTAAAGGTAGAAAATGCTATTTTGAAAAAAAAAATCAAGGTAGAATTGCTCAAACATTTGACTTTTTAAAATGAATTGGATTAATATTCACTGAAATACTACCATGTTATATATTAAAGTATCAACTAACTTACAAGATAATGATATGCATTATATTTCTTTACTTGATTGAAAATGTTTTCAATTTTAAAACTTTTTTCAAGTTTTAAATTACTTGTTTAGCTCATTGGCAGTCATAATACCTCATGCATGTGATAGAACCAAAAGTTCTGTGAAATCTGAATCTGTAGTTTAAAGGTTAGCACTGAGTGGGGTGCCTAGCTGGCTCAGTCAGTAGAGCATGTGACTCTTGAACTCAGAGTCATGAGTTCAAGCCCCACGTTGGGCGTAGAGCCTACTTAAAAACAAAAAGAAGTTAACACTGAGTATGGAATTGTTGAATCATTATGTTATACATTTCAAACTATTTAACACTGTACAATTATAATTAATTATATTTCAATAAAAGATTATAAATGCTATATACATTAAACTATATTTTTATATGTATTTAGATGGTAAAAATGATCTCATGTGGTAAAATATTGAAACTTAGTTTTTAATTTTTTAATTAAAAATAAAAAATTAGTTTTAAGATTAAAAAAAATTTTAATGTTTTATTTCTGAGAGAGAGAGAGACAGTGTGAGCAGGGGAGGGTCAGAGAGAGAGGGAGACACATAATC
This sequence comes from Crocuta crocuta, assembly GCF_008692635.1. Classification (NCBI taxonomy): domain Eukaryota; kingdom Metazoa; phylum Chordata; class Mammalia; order Carnivora; family Hyaenidae; genus Crocuta; species Crocuta crocuta. The sequence goes on from NW_027531902.1 coordinate 6,472,838, forward strand.
TGAAGCAGGCTCAAAGTTCTGAGCTGTCAGCACAGAGCCCAACATGGGGCTTGAACCCATGAACCGTGAGATCATACCCTGAGCCAGTGTTGGATGCTTAACCGACTGAGCCACCCAGACGTCCCTTAATGTTTTTTTAAAATTTATTTCTGAGACAGTGTGAGTAGGGGAGGGTCAGAGAGAGAAGGAAACACAGAATCTGAAACAGGCTCCAGCCTCTGAGCTGCCAGCACAGAGCCCGACGTGGGGCTCGAACCCATGCACCATGGGATCATGACCTGAGTGAAGTCGGACGCTTAACCAACTGAGCCACCCAGGTGCCCACTTAGTTTTTAATCTAGTCCTAGATGAGTCAAGATCAGTCACTTAAGTCATATGTGCCACTAGTTAACTCCTTCACCTCTCAGAATATTAAATATGTTAGTTTGATAAACAGAGACATGGTCTCTACTACGTATTACTGTATTGTTATTATGAGAAATTAGAGTTGATGTGGATGCCATGGTGTTTAAATTTCTTTTAAAATAAACAGTTGCTGGGGCGCCTGGGTGGTTCAGTTGGTTGAATGTCCAGACTCTTGATACCAACTCAGGTAGTGATCTCAACAGTGATCTCATGTTTCATGGGATTGAGCTCTGGTTCAGCCTCTGGGCTGTCCGTGCAGAGCCTGCCTGGGATATTCTCTCTCTCTCTTCTCTCTCTCTCTCTCCTTCCTCTCCCTCTCTCCCTCTGTCCCTCTCAACCCCTCCCACCCCCACACGTGCTGTCTCTCCCTCAAATAAATAAACTAAAAAAAAAAATGAACTAAAAAAAATAAGCAGTTGCTTTTCTGGGGTATGGTTAGCACATAAATTTGTTCCAGCGAATACATTTGAGAGGTTGATGATATTTTATTTATTTGTACTGTTTTTCTTAGGCAAGAAAACACATTTTACAGATCCATACCAGGGATTGGAATCCAAAATTGTCAGATGCTTTTTTAGGTGAATTGGCCGAAAAATGTGTTGGTGAGTGCTATTATTTGAATTCTTTCATTGTTATTGTTTGTGCTGCCGGCCCTTTCCCCTTATGTTTGGAATGTGAATGAATATAGTTATGTCTCTGTGCAATAGATGGCTGGCTTTGCCTTTAAATGTAACACTTATTTTGAACATTTCACTTGAAGTTTGAATACTTCTAAATTACAATTTTAGCTGCCAGTAGGTGTTTGATTATTAATAAAGCTAGTAGTAATATGCTTTCATTGAGTGCTGGATTTCCATGATATTAGTGCATTGTATCATTTTAGGAATTGTTCTCTTTTAGAAATTTTGCTGAGAAAAATAAGCTAACCTTTAGAGATAAAGGTCCACATCAAAGGCAGGACTGCAGTCTTTTACTTTGCAGATTGATGGGCTCATCTTCATTTCTGTGGTATAGAAAGAAGTTGAGTGAGAGGAGTCTTAAAGAAAATACTGGCATCTGCTAGTATTTCCCCAAATACAAAACTGTCCAATTTAATGTTAAATTATTCATAGAGTGGAAGATCCTCCCCACAGAGTGAATGACTACTACTGTCCTAAAAGGATATAGTAAGAGTATTTTATGTACATACGTGATCATACATAGGAGATGGAATTCAGGGTTTTGGCTCTAATTAGGTCTGAAATAAAAGTGAATAGTATATTAAGCAACTGAATATATACACTGGTATTTTCCCTTCATTCTTTATCTATCTTCTGTCTATTTTCCTCTTATTCTCTCACAAATAAAAATTAAAAATCTTTCTCCATGAACTTTTTAAGCATTATGAAAAAATCCCCAAATAAGCTCACTAACAATCAGCAGTCTACTTGGGAAAACTTTAAAGTTACCAAAACCAGAAAGAATAACTTAGTTAAAAAATCATTGTGATCCACCATCAAATATTAAAACTTAAATAGAACATTAGTCCATTCAGTTAGCTACATCCGAATTATCCTCTTCATCCACAGGGACCTCCATCTCCGAAGCAGCATACCTCAACTTTTGAACCACAAAGACCTCGACATCTTCTGGTGAGGAGAAAACGTAAATCTCTCTAGCACTATTCCAGTTTAAGCTTTGCCTGGTATAAGAGAGCATGCGCCAAACCCATTTCATGTAAATTTGGCTTGACCTCTGCAAAGCCTTGTGCTGCTTTATGGGAGAGGGTGGTATTTGGTACAAAATCCAGTCTTTTCCCTTTTTGAAATTTGACCCCTTTTATTTCTTGCTACTTTTATGATATTTTACTAGAGTATGGATCAGACTGGGAAATCTTTGTAGATTTTTGTGAATTTGCCACAGAATGATCCTTAGCTAAAATAAGCAGTAGTCTTCAAATAATTTTGGAAATTCCCTAAAAGATAGGTGTTTTAAAATTACTTACTATTACCCTATCTACCATCTGAAAGATTACACACTAATTTTTCATCCTAAATATTAGAATCTCAGTTTCCTTTTTTCATTTCCAAAGGCCACAACTTCTCATTATTCTAAGTGATTTATTTTAGCTTTAAAAGTCAGTTTCTTAAGTTTAAACATTTTTGAGACATAATTTCTTATAGGACTAAAAAGTTCCTCTTGCCTTTTGTGGGGGGATGGTGGTGGTGGTGATGGTGGTTTAGAATCTGCTTACAGTATACACCGTTTTCTTCCTGGAGAGTGACATAAAAATCTATTATAATTAAATGACTTCTGTTTTTGATTTTGACATGTATTCCATTTAAGTTGCCAGTTTCACATAAAAAATGCAGGTCTTCAGACAGAAACAGAATAATAATAAGTTTTAAATTCATTATGAACTTATCACTTTCTGTATCCCAAACATGTTTTAACATGTATGGGTTCAGTTCATTAAAATTTATGCCTAATAAAGGGTATGTAGTCTTGATGAAAACTGCAAAGACAACTGACCCCTTGTTAGAGGTTATGGATTTGGTAACTTTTACCTTAAAATAAGTTCCCAAGTACTTGGAGGTGTTTGCATGCATTATAGGTGTGATTTTTTTTTTTTTAAAAGCAGTCCTCACATAATTTTGGCGTCCAGATCACATGTATGAATAGTAGGAGCTTAAGGTTATAAGGACCTCAAACCTAATCATATTTGTCTATTTATTTTCACTGAGAGGGCCAAAACAATGAAAGTGTCCCAGTGAGAGGTCTTTCTTGTGGACCTTATGTTTGATGTTTTACGTAAATGGTAACTTCCTAAAACTTTATTATTATCCTTGTCTAGTCTGTAACCTTTTTAATAGCTCATATTTTCAGTTTTGCAGACAAGTTTCCATTTCAGTGGCAATATTTAAGAATGCTTTTTCTTGGGGTGCCTTGCTGGCTCAGTTGTTAGAGCATGAGACTCTTGATTTCGGATCGTAAGTTCAAGCCCCACATTGGGCATAGAACTTACTTAAAAAGAAAAAAAATTTGCTTTTTCTTTGATATCTAGATATTTGTGTTCATCAGTGTTAGAATAGTAATGGTAGAATTAATATGATATGGAATTCTTATGAAAGGGATGTTGATTTTTTTTTAACATCAGCTTTTAACTTTCAAAAGACTGTAGTGTGTTTTCTGTGTATCTAGGGTGATCATATTACCTGCATCTAGTTTTTAAATCAGAATCCTTTAGAGAGTGAAAAAATACACTTTTAATTCTGACAAGACAAGAGGCCTAAACCAGGACACGTGATACTAAATATAACTCTTTAGCATGATTATCATGTAATTTTTAATTGTTTTAGAGTCTAGTAAAGGAAGTATATTATTAAATCAAGTAGTTCTCAGTTTTTTCCTTTCATATGTCAGAATCACTTGTAAAGTTTTCTCAGAATAAGTATTTATGATATTAAACTGCCAGAGATTCTGATTCACTAGGTTTGTTGGAAATCCATTGTTGGCAGTTTCATTGTTGAGTAGCCAAGACTGAGAACCTCAGATATAAACCAGTAATTCTCATTCACAGGCAAATGTAATGAAGATAATTTCATTCTTTTTGTCTATTGATTATGATAATCTGAGTGAAAATTAATTTCTTTAAATGGGATCTGTTGTTGGTAAACTCTTAAATTATCTTTAGTAGATTAAGAAAAAATGACCAGTCCATTGCTATTATGTATTTTACTGACATTATGTCAAACATGAATGTTATGAGCACCACTTAGATAAAATATCTTTTAGTGGCTTTTTCTGTTTTGCATTGTTTCTGAGTTTTTTTTAATTTAGGCTTTTGCTCTTAGAAATAGGTTCATATAATACATTCACCAGGTGTGTATGTTCTTTTCAAGAAGAAAAAGAAATGTGGTTGTTTATGTTGTTTAAAGATGGTAGTTTATTTTTTACTTGTTCTGAAGTGGATTATTTGATTAACTGTTTATAACTGAGCTGGTATTTTACAGTTATTTTGTTGAACTAGTATAATTAGGATATGTATGGCATGGGAAAAGATACTTTTTTCCCCCAGGGCTATTCATTGAGAAATAGAATATAAAATGAAAGACTAATGGTAAATTTCGTAGATTGATTGCTGTCATGGAACAGTGTTCATGCTTAGTCTGCTTATAGTTTTCTAAATTAGATTCTTACAGTCATACTAAGTTTTCCTTTAACTGAATAAATATTTCTTGAACAGTGCAAAAATTTTCCATGTTTTTCATAATTTTCATTATGAAACTTTTACTCTTCATTAATGAGTAAAGAATTTAGATATCTTCAAAAAAGATGAAAAATCTAGTAGATATAATTCCTCCACTTTTTATGATAGTACATGGTAATGTAACAGTTTTACTTTCCCAGACTATAACCCTGGAATTACTTTCTTTTTTTATTCATTCTTTTACTCAAGAAATATTTACTGGATATCTACTGAAGGCTAGGCCAGGTATTATTTTCAGTATATGAGATATGTCAGTGGACAAAACTGATGAATACCGTACACTCACAAAGCTCACATTCTAGTTGGGGAAGGCAGACAGTAAACATAATAGGTAAATGACAAGGTGGTACATGTTACGGAAGAAATGGAGCAAAGAGGACTTTTTTGTTATTTGTGAAACTCGATGAACAGGATGGCCCTACTAACAATAGAGGTGCATTATGGTTGTGTGAGTTACTTACAGTTTGATTTATCTGGTTTTGTGCCTTAATGTTCTTTTTCTGCCAGTTAGTCTGGAGCTGTTTCTTTTCTGCTTATAGTTTTCCTAATCATCATTTGTATTTCTTTATTCAAGTATTCTACAATGTCATTGCTTGGTATAAAAAGATAAATAAGCTTGATGCCATTCTTGGAAGAGCTTAGGGTTTAGTTTTAAAACTAGTTCGAATAGTTCCCCCTGCTGGCATAACTGATAAAAGTGACCAAATGCAAGTTTAATTGCTGATATAAAAGCAACATAGCTGGTTTGAGTTTTTCTTCCTTTTTCTGGTTAAGACCTAACAGTTTGTGTATTTTTGTATGTATTTGTTGCTTAAGTGAGTCAAAAGATTTCAAAGCACTGGGGGCTTGACTGTTAACTACAATAATCAGTTACATGTGGGTAATGGGTAATACACTGTGTTTGTATAGACTTTAGAACTAGATTATGTTATTTTAAGTTAAACACATATTAAAAGGAAGTTAATATGGAAAATTAATGGATTCTTATTCCCTTTAATACCTTTGAAATTATGATGGATAGTGACAACTTTAAAGTATAATTTTTGGGGTAATTACATATAAATTTGCTATGGTTGGCACTCAAAGTTGGTAGTAGAATGGCTCTATTTTTGAAATTTCTGCATATATTCTACTTTGTACTGCCCCCTTATATGTGTTTGCAAATTAGTGATATTAGAAAAATTTATAGGTAAGTGTGATGTCTTGAGGACTAAACTAATAATTGATAATATTGATGAAAGATTGAGATGAAACTTATTCTTTAAACACTTTTCCTGAAGAAAATTGTACATTATAATCAGTGTTTTTGGCACAAAATACATGGCTTATCATTAGTTCAGGTTTTGTTAATTAAAATATTCAGGATAGTTTTATTACTGAGTAATTTTATTAGGTGATTTACATGGTCAGTGTTTGCTGATAAAATTGTATATAATTATTGATTTAGTATTAATTATTTCCTAATATACACATTAATAAAGATGTTTATATTTGCAAACTATTATTAGTACTGTAAGAATGAACTTATTACCTTTGTTATTCTTTTCCTTTTGTGCATTAGGCTACTGTGGAGCTGACATTAAGGCCCTGTGCACTGAAGCCGCCCTCATTGCTCTGCGGAGGCGTTATCCCCAGATCTATGCTAGCAGCCATAAACTGCAGCTAGATGTCTCCTCAATAGTGCTCAATGCCCAAGACTTTTACCATGCAATGCAGAATATTGTGCCTGCATCTCAACGTGCTGTCATGTCTTCAGGGCATGCACTATCCCCCATCATAAAGCCGCTATTGGAAAGAAGCTTCAACAACATCCTAGCAGTCTTGCAAAAAGTGTTTCCTCATGCTGAAATTAGCCAGAGTGACAAGAAGGAAGGTACTATAAGTTACTTCTTCATATTATTAAAATGAAACAAGTACAGGCATAAATAAATTTTGAGTTTTGTCGTAAGGTTATTTATATATTTGCCATGAATATAGAAAATATTTCTATTTCATTCACCAGGATATATTCCAGGCATGGTATATTGCCTCGCATATGGTAGTTGCCTAGTGAATGTTTATAAAAAGAAAGAATGAATATTAGTTCTATTATTGCTTGGGAGATTCTATCTTAACATAGAAGTGTTACTGTCTTTAGAAAAGTTGATTATAGGGGCGCCTGGGTGGCTTAATCGGTTAAGCGTCCGACTTTGGCTTAGGTCATGATCTCGCGGTTCGTGGGTTCGGGCCCCGCGTCGGGCTCTGTGCTGACTGCCAGCTCAGAGCATGGAGCCTGTTTCAGTCTGTGACTCCCTCTCTCTCTCTCTAACCCTCCCCTGTTCACGCTGTCTCTCTCTCTCTCTCCTAGAAATAAATAAAAACATTAAAAAAAAAATGAATAGAAAAGTTGATTGTAATAAGGATGGGTTACATTTAATTAATTAATTTAAAGACTTTATTTAAAAACATTTTTTAAGGGGCGCCTGGGTGGCTTAGTCGGTTAAGCNTTTTTTTAAATAAAAAAAAATAAAATAAAAACATTTTTTAAAATATTTGTTTCTTTTTGAGAGAGGACAAACAGAGAACTTGCAGTGGGGGAGGGACAGAGAGAGAGGGAGACACAGAATCCGAAATAGGCTCCAGGCTCTAAGCTGTCAGGACAGAGCCCGATTCGGGGCTCAAACTCACAAACTGTGAGATCATGATAGCTGGAGTTGGACGCTTAATCGACTGAGCCACCCAGGCATCCCAAAACTTTATTTTTAAATAATGTCTATACCCCACGGGGCTCAAATTTATAACCCCAAGTGCAAGAGTCACATGTTCTACTGACTGAGCCAGCGAGCACCCCTATGTTTAATTTATTATAAAGCCCTTACATAAATTGTCAGTTATTAATCCCCACAAGAGTCCTGTGGGGCAGGTACTTTTGTACTGTAAAGGAGGAGACTGGAAGACTTAGGGACATATTCACTATTTAGGGTCATTCAGTAAGTTCCAGGGCTTACTCAAACCCAGGGCACCTAACTCTAGAGCCTGTGTTCTTAACTATGTTGCTTATAATATCCCTATGGATTCAACTCATCAAATATATTTTTGTTGTTATTGCAGTGTGCAGTGCTAATGGAATGTAAATCATTAGTAAGGGAGTAAATTAGAACCTAGTTGTAGAAGGTCTTGAATTCTAGCCTCAAGATTGGACCTGAGATAAAAATAGAAAGTTACCTTTAAAAAGTCATTCAGAGGTGCATTGGTGGCTCAGTTGGTTGAGCATCTGACTCTTGGTTTCAGCTCAGGTCATGATCTTGCAGTTTTGTGGGTTCATGCCCTGCATTAGGCTCTGTGCTGGCAGCATGGAGCCTGCTGGGATCCCATCTCTCTCCCCCTGTCTGCCCTTCCCCAACTCGTTCTGTCTGTTTCTCTCAAAATAAATAAACTTAAAAAAAAAAAAAGTCATTCATTTACAGGGAAATTTCTCGGTTCATATACTAACCAAAGTAAGGCCTATGAACTTTGAAGAGAAAGTAATATTTTAAAAAATTTTTTAAATGTTTATTTATTTATTTTGAGAGAGACAGAACAAGTGCGGTTGGGGGGGAGGGTGCAGAGAGAATCCCAAGCAGGCTCCATGCTGTCAGTGCAGAGCCCATTGCGGGGCTGTGTCTCATGAATTGTGAGATGATGGCCTGAGCCGATGTCAAGAGTTGGATGCTTAACTAACTGAGCCACCCAGGTGCCCCAGAAGTAATATGTTTTAATTATCTTAATTTTCCCAGTTTTTAGTACCTTATTTAGCATGTAGTCTGCATCAGAAAATTGTTCAATTAATAATACTAACATAAAAAATATTATATATACTAAAATCATCAAACATAAAAAATATTATATATACTAAAATCATCAACATTCAGTGTATTTTGTTGTTTATAAATTATATTCTTCAGAAACTGTATTTTTCAGGGATAGATTCTTATGAAATATCCCATGAATTACTTGATTTCTTAAGTTTGTCAAATAGGAGATTAAATATTTTATTATGCATGAACTAGGTACTTGGCCACGGATTGTCTATTTCTTATCTCTGATTTCATAACTGAGGATATGTATCTTTCTCCCAGTTTTTTTTGTTTATTTATTTGACACATGGATATGTGTGGGGATGTGCACAAGCAGTCAAGGGGCAGAGAGAGAGGGGGAGAGAGAATCCCAAGCAGGCTCTGCACCATCAGTTCAGAGCCTGAGGCAGGGCTCAGTCTCAGGAACTGGAAGATCATGACCTAAGCTGAAATTGAGAATGGGATGCTTAACTTACTGAGCCACCCAAGTGCCCCTTTTCCCCAAATTAAAAACAAAAAACAAACAAAAAAACTTATGTTACCTTTAAAAAAATGATAAAAATCTTATCTCTCCATTTGAAATATTTTATGATAATACCTTTATTTTCATTTGAGAGTTTTTTATGGCATTATTATGTTTTCTTATAATTTTATTTATTTATTTATTTTTAATGTTATTTATTTTTGAGAGAGAGAGAGAGAGACAGAGCGCAAGCAGAGGAAGAGCAGAGAGAGAGGGGTGACACAGAATCCGAAGGAGTCCCTAGGCTCCGAGCTGTCAGCACAGAGCCTGATGCTGGGCTTGAACCCACAAACCGTGAGGTCATGACCTGAGCCGAAGTCAGACGCTTAACTGACTGGGCCCCCTGTTTTCTTATAAATTTTTAAATAAGTATAAAGCATGCTTTAGTTCTAACTTTTCTTCATGTTCCAGTAGAGAAGAGAAATCAAATTTTATTTGATTATTAATAACTGTTTTTTAGTTGTTTAGATACATTATTCTGGTTTGTTTTGGTCTTAATGTTCTTCTTAGATAGTATCTTTTGCTGGTATATGAAATTATTACTCAAAAGATATTCAATTATTTTTCAGGTTAACTTTCATATTAGTTGTACTAAATATTTAACTTAAATTTTATTTAATGTTTTATTTATTTTTGAGAGAGAAAGAGAGACAGAGTACGAGCAGGGGAGGGGCAGAGAAAGAGGGAGACACAGGATCTGAGGCAGGCTCCGGGCTCTGAGCTGTCAGTACAAGGGGGCTGGAACTCAAGGACCACAAGATCATGACCTGAGCCAAAGTCAGACACAACTGAATGAGCCACCCAGGTGCCCCGTAAACATTTAGCTTTTAAAATCCATTGAAATCTGTATCTGTCAGCACAACTTAGTACCTCTTTTTAGAAAGTAGAAAAAATAAATTCCTCTTTTATTTCTTTGTTCTTTTTTTTGAGAAGGGTATAATTTCTATTGACCTTAATTTTCTCTCATATCTCTTACACATGTAGTATTACTTTTTATTGAATGAATTGACGCTTTTGTTAGGCATGTGTGAAGCACAGCTATTGTAGTCCTTCAAGCTGTAGTTCACATAAATTTAAAAAAATTATTTTAACATTTATTTATTTTTGAGAGACAGAGACAGAGTAGAGGCAGGGGACGGATAGAGAGAGGGAGACGAAGAATCTAAAGCAGGCTTCAGGCTCTGAGCTGTCAGCACAGAGCCCAGTGTAGGACTCAGATCCACTGACTGCAAGATCCTGACCTGAGCCAAAGTTGGACGCTTAACTGATTGAGCCAGCCTAGTGCCCCCAGATAAATTTTTTAAGTATTGCATTTTCAAGGGAGATTTATATTTATAGTTCTAGTTTCTCCATTGAACATTAATATATAGCAGACCCATATAGAGATTAATGTTACTTGATGAGTGCATTTAAAAAATATTTTTTTAATATTATTTTTTTATTTTAGAGAGAGGGAGAGGGGTAGGGGGTGGGGGGGAGAGAATCCCAAGCCGGCTCCATGCTCATCGCAGAGCCTGGCGAGGGGTTTGATCAGGATGCCAAGATCATGTCCTGAGCTGAAGTCAAGAGTTGGATGCTCAACTGTTTGAGCCACTCAGGCGCCTCAAATGATGAATGCGTTTTTCAGATTGGCTTTGTTTCCACGGAATTACTCCTTAACTAGACTAGATTTTATTTGTGAAGGTGTATATGTGTGTGCCACGTTAAAAAAAAAAAAAGTCATTTTGGTCCTTGTTGCTTTTGTAAAAACTGGCCATAACTCAAGTTTACCATAGTAGCTAAGCCAAATGTCTTCTATGAAATGTACCAGTTTTGGTCACAATTAACTTAGAGATTTTTAGTTAAGTATGTGGGTGTTTTATGAGGGTGCCATTTATTTTCTATTTCTTGAGGCTAGTCAACGAAGTCTTCCAAATCACATCTCATAACACTTAGGCAGTCTCTAAAGGTGAAAGAATTCCACTGATTCTATTTACAAATTATTAAAAAAAAAACCTACAGTTTGTCAGTTTGCTTGGTCGATTTGTATTTGATAGGTAACTTGTTAATGTCACAGATTTTTAAACCAATTTTCCTTAGCTTTGGTGGGACATTAATATTAAATGACTTTACAAGTCTCATAATCTTTGGGATTTTTTTTTTGAAACAGATATAGATACTCTGATTTTAGATGATAGTGATGATGAGAATGCTTTATCAATTTTTGAGACCAGTTGTCACTCAGGATCACCAAAGAAACAGTCATCAGCTGCTGCTATACATAAACCCTACCTTCATTTTACAATGTAAGTAACGTCTCAGTTTTTTAAAAATTTAGAGTGATATTTACTATTTGTGGTTAGAATTATGGTACATTATTACTTATGGTTGTAACTTCGAGGACTTTGTTTTTTCTGTCATTTGGACACAATTCAGGAACATTTTTACTGTGTATGCTTTTTTCCTCTGGTAATAAATTGGTTTATTGGTCATCTAAAGATGTTTTTTTGTAAGCTGATTGTGTGCTTTCTTTCTCTCTCTTTTTCTCTTTCCTTCCTTCCTTCTCTCCTTCCTTCCTTCCTTCCTTCCTTCCTTTCTTTCTTTCTTTCTTTCTTTCTTTCTTTCTTTCTTTCTTTCTTTCTTTCTTTCCTTCTTTCTTTCTCTTTCTTCCTCTTCCCTCTCTCCCTCTCTTTCTCTTTCCCATCCCTTTCCCTTCTCTTCCCTCCTCTTCTTTTCTTTTCGTTCTTTTTTTTCCTTTCTTTCTTAACCAGGGTAGAAGGAAGGACTATCTTTAGAAAATCAGCTTATGTCCCCAATTTTAATGCCTTTTATTGTGAACTAAAATGGTCACAAATAAGATATTAACCGTGATCTGGAATATTTTAATTTGTAGTGTCAGATGGTAATTTAGGGATTCTCAGAGTACTAAAGAGATTCTGAATTAGAAATCTCTCAGTAAACAGATAAACAGGTAACTTTCTCGTTCTCCAAATCCTCATTAGTTTACACTTCTCTGATTTCGATTTTATTATTTTTCTATTTACATTTATCTTTATCCATGTTAAAGCATCTTTTGTTATGTGCTTTTTATTGTTAAACAATTTTAGTGCTAATGCAATTTTTTAAAATCTAAATTCTAGTTAGTTAACATATAGTGTAATAAAGGTTTCAAGAGTTGTGCTAATGTAATTTTAAATTAAGAGATCAGCTTCCTCATTTACATAATTAGCATGAATTTTAGAGGACCATATTGCTTCTGTCAGGCAGATCTAATAGCACTTTCATTAGAAAAGGCTGGATTGATTGATTGTACTTTTAAGTAATTTTTTTCAAATCTGTTTTGAACAAATTTAAGTCTTCTGACTTGAAGTTTTTCCTATGTAGATTATGGTGAAATGTTAATTTGATTATTTGTTTTGATAACTCTTTCTTAGTTTTTATTTTTTAAAATGAGGGTAAGTTATTTTCATTTACTCTTTCTTTTGTTCTTTAACAGCAAGCTCTTCTATTAGAAAATTCTCTTCTGTTCTAGATCTTTTATGTCCTTAGGGATGTCTTCTTAGACTTTTTCAGCAATTTCACAAGTCTGTTTTATTGATGGCCAAGGGGAAACCAAATAATCATTTTTTTCCTGACTCTCACCTGGCTACCCTGTATGTATGTGTATGAGATTGTGATTTGTTATGACAATTTTACTTATCCGGATTTGAAATATATGATAGGAGCTAAGAAACTGTCAAGACTTGTTCCAATTTTATGGGATAGTTCTGCTGTTAGTGATATAGAAATAGATTTTGATATTAGAAAACTTCATGTGCAGTTTTGAGGTTGACCTTTTATTAACATTCTCTGTCATTGATTTAATGTATATCACTGGTATGGCTTATTTTGTTTGGTTTAAAACTTTTTGAAGGGTTTGGCTGAATGTTAATTTCTTTTATGTCAACTTTTTAAATGTTTTATTTATTTTTGAGAGAGAGAAAGAGAGAGACAACATGAGCAGGGGAGGGTCAGAGAGAGAGGGAGATATAGAATCCAAAGTCAGGTTCCAGGCTCTGAGCTAGCTGTCAGCACAGAGCCCAACACGGGGCTCGAACCTGCACACTGTGAGATCATGACCTGAGCCGAAGTCGGACCCTTAACTGACTGAGCCACCCAGGCACCCCTTATGTAAACTTTTCTAGTTCATGATGTGATTTTTATTTAATAGGAAGCCAGCTATATCCTAGAAATAAGCTTTTTTTTGGTTTTAGATGTTTTGATAAATTCCATTCATTTATTTCTTTATTCTGCCAATTTTTATGTGTTTATGCCAGGCACTGTACTAGGTCCTGAAAACATAAGCATGAATAAGATATAAAGTAGGTTTATACTTTATACTTAGTCTGGAGAAGTTCTTGTTATTGAAGGTGACAAACATTGTGATATGGCTGAAGTGCTTTGTTAGCAAAACTAGAAGCATCCATTGGGAAGTTCAGGTAGGCTTGACAGAAGAAATGGTGATATTTGCTGGCCTTCTGAGTATAAAGGGATAGGAGTTAGCATCTGATGCTCATTACAAACTAAACATGTGGCAGGTATATAAAGCTAGAGACTTTATATATAGCAATTCATATAGGCCTCTTAACAATCATATAGCATTTGTGGGATCATCGTTTTATAGATTAGGAAACCACAATGAGAAAAAAGTATATTGCTCATGATTAACCTGATAGCAGGAAGCAGAGCCAGGCTCTGTACTGTTTGTTTCCTAGGACTCTATATTTTTTTCTATTTTACTGTGTGTGATTTCTAAATTGATTTCTGAGCTTAATAAGGTAGATAGAGAATTGTATTGCTTTTTTGGATAGGTTGGACAATACAATTTTCACACTTTCCAAGAAGCATACACTTTAGGATATAGGCTTTTGATATGTGTTGTACATTTTTGTTATTGTTGGTTTGGTTTGGCCTTCTGTCTGTCTGTCTGGACAAGTGTTAGTATGCCCAGTCAATACAGAAAAAATACTAGACAGGTAGAAAGCATGACTTTAATACTGGTCTCTAGTAACACTAGCTTGGGCATTGCTGGTGGGTTTCTGTTTCTGGGACTAGTTTCCTATAACAATGTTGAAACCTTTATTTAGATAAAAATTTTTTTATTAACATTTATTCATTTTTGAGAGACAGCACAAGCAAGGGAAGAGAGAGAGGGAGACACAGAATCTGAAGCAGGCTCCAGCCTCTGAGCTGTCAGCACAGAGCCCAACGCGGGGCTCGAACCCACAAACTGTAAGATCATAACCTGAGCCAAAGTCAGACACTTAACCAACTGAGTCACCCAGGCACCCCAAACCTTTATTTAGATTTAAGGTGAAATAAAAGTCAAGATATTTAAGGTCTGTGAATCTGATAGAAAACCCTTATCACGGAAAATAAGTTTTCCTTCTTACTTTATATTACCTACCATAAGGGAATTAGAAACCGAGATTTCTGAGGTTTTCTAAATGAAAATAGCTTTGTTTTTTCTGATATACTCTGTAGAAAAATTCAAGTAATTAAGAAGAACTTAAAGAGAAAGTAAAAATTAAAGCCCAAGCACCTGAAGGTAATTTTTGTTAAAGTTTTGGTGACCACATTTCCATATTCTCTGTGCATATAGATGGACCCACTTATTTTTTTAATATAAATTAAAATCCTCCTGTAAGGCTGTTAACATAACTTGCCTTTTTATCCACTGTGTTTGCAACATTATTTCATACTATTGTATGTTTAATGTCATTCTTTTAATATTTTATTTTTGGATGATTATTTTTATAACCTTATTGATAAAGATTGAAATTTCCAGGTTTCCTCTTTTATGATACATATGTGGATCTGGATAGGCATCTTTCTCAGTATATATTTTTAGCCTGTTATCTGATTGATCGATTAGGGTAAATTTTAAAAACAGTGTTCTGTCAAAGTGTATATACATTTAAAAATTTAATACAGGTTGTTAAACTGACTTCCAGAAAGGTTGTCCCAATTTACATTTTCATCACTGATGTAGGAGAGTGTCCTTTTTCCTGTAACCTTGTTAATTCTGAACAGTTTGCCTTTAAAAATTTTTGGCAACCAGATAGATGAAAATAATATCTTCTTGTTTGATTTATTCATTTGTTCTTTCATATTTACTCTGATACATTATCAAAGTGCCCAGTCATGTGCTACATGTTATTCTAGGTACTTGGAATATATCTGTAAAAAAAATTGGCAAAGACCCTGCCCTTATTGAACTTAGATATTAGATAGAGATAGATAATAAAATAAGTATAATAGATAGATTGAATATTAGAAGATATATACTATAAAAAAATTAGGTAATGCTTAAGAGGTCGGGGGGTCCTTGGGAGTGGAATGAGTTGCAGAATATCCTTTGTAAACATTTCAGCATATATGTGATATAATTGCCAAATTTAATTTTGGAAAATTTTGCTTTTTTCCATTACATAATTCATGAGAAAGCCGAATTTTCCCAACATATACTCAATAATAGTATTAAAATTAATTTTTAGTTTATCAGTCTAACATATCTTCCATATAAAATGTTTTTTCATTATTTTAAAAAATTTTTCGGGGCGCCTGGGTGGCTTAGTCGGTTAAGCGTCNTGCTGTGTGTGCACAAGTTGGGGAGGGACAGGGAGAGAGAGAAAATCAGAGAGAATCCCAGGCAGGCTTTGCGCTACCAGCATAGAGCCTTATGGGCTTGGTCTCACCATTTATAAGACCATGACCTGAGCCGAAATCAGGAGTTAGATGCTTAACGGACTGAGCCACCCAGATGCCCCAACTACCAAATCTATCTTAAGCCAACATTGGTCTTGAGCTTTAGACCATCTCTAGCTGTCTCTTGCCCTTTGTGTGCCACAGGTCCTTCAGTATGTACTGGACTAGGTTTCCCCTTCTTTTCCACTGGGTCATCTCAGCTCCCATGTACCCATGGAGGTGTTGCAAGTAGAATTGGGGATCTTCCGCAACTCCTTCCTCTTTCTTTCTTCTGTACCTAGTCAGTGTCCAGGTCCTGTAAATTAAGTCTCATCTCAGGCTGTTCCTTCTTACCTCTTCTGACATTGTTCTTGTCTAGACTATCATAAACATCTCATGCCTGGGTTGTTAATGTAGACTCCTAACTGGTCATCTTTCCTCCTGTTGTGCCCTCTTTCATTTTCTATACTGACATAGTGATAATAGAGTTTTCTTTTAAAACATGTGTATGATTATATCACTTCCCCTGCTTAAGTATCTTAATGCTTTCTCATATTCTTCAATGTGTATCCCAAACTTTTAACAAGGTTTACAAAACCCTATATAGCTTTTCACACTCTGGTTCTCCTTCCCCCTAACCACAGAACCGTTACCCATTAAAAAAAGCCAGCTATATGAACTATTACTGCAAAGGGCCAGGAGCCTCTGGTCCTTTGCACATCCTGTATTTGATTCTTGGAATTTGTCTTTTCTGTCTCCAACCTGTTGAGTTTGTGCTTTGATAACACTGTACAGGAAAGCCTTCGTTGAGTCTGTAATTGGAGTCTGTCATAGCATTCTGTACTTAAACAATGCTGCTTGTTGATTACACTGAATTATATTAGTTTGTAGATTTCCTTTTTCTGCTCAATACCATTCAAGTATGAGCTCCATAATAAACTGGTATTATTGATATGCAGGGCTGAGGGACTCAGCATAGGAAGCATTCTCCAATTATTAAGTGATTGAACATTTAAGAAATGTTACCTGATTTGTTTTCTTTTTGAAGTGTCTTTGTCCTTTGACCATGAAACTGTTTTGTTGTTGTTGTTAAAACACTATGAACCACAAGCTCTTTGTACATTAAGAACCATTCCTATTAATGGCAGATTGTTTGTCTCATTTGATTGTTTGCCGTTTGGTTCAGATTGTAATTTTTGAGTTACAAAAGTTTATAGATTATGTTGGTTTTTTGAAAAAATAAAATTGACAACCCCCTAGCCAGGCTTCTCAAAAAGAAAAGAGAGCACTCAAATAGACAAAATCATGAATGAAAACGGACTGATTACAACCAACCCCTCAGAAATACGAGCGATTATCAGGGAATACTATGAAAAACTATATGCCAACAAACTGGACAATTTAGAAGAAATGGACAAATTCCTAAACACACACTCACTACCAAAATTCATACCGGAAGAGATAGAAAACCTGAACAGACCCAAAACAAGTGAGGAAATTGAATCAG
>NW_027531902.1:6490093-6579320 GCF_008692635.1 Crocuta crocuta
GGGGGAGAAGAAGGGGGAAAATAGTGGGGGAGAAGGAGGGAGGCAAACCATGAGAGACTCTTGAATGCTGAGAACAAACTGAGGCCTGATGGGTGTGGGGGGCAGGGAGGTGATGGGCATGGAGGAGGGCCCTTGTGGGGATGAACACTGGTTCTTGGAAACCAAGTACTTGACAATAAACTTGACAATAAACTATTTATTAAAACAAGTTTATAGATTATGAATTAAAAATACATGAATCTTGTGTTTTTCTTTTTTCTTAGAATTAATTTTGTTCTGTGAAATGAGGGTCTAAATCTTCCTTATTTAAATTAAAAAAAATTTTTTTAATTTATTTCTGAGAGAGAGAGAGCGAGCGAGCAGGGGAAGGTCAGAGAGAGAGAGGGAGACACAAAATCTGAAGCAGGCTCCAGGCTTTGAACTGACTGTCAGCACAGAGCCCGATGTGGGGCTCCAACCCACGAACTGCGAGATCTTGACCTGAGCCAAAGTTGGACGCTTAACCGATTGAGCCACCCAGGCACCCCTAAATCTTCCCTATTTAAAAAAATTTTTTTTTCATGTTTTATTTATTTTTGAGAGACAGAGCACGAATGGGGGAGGGACAGAAAGAGAGGGACACACAGAATCTATAGCAGGCTCCAGGCTCTGAGCTGTTAGCACAAAGCCCAATGCGGGGCTGGAACCATTGAATTATGAGATAATGACCGGAGCCGAAGTTGGATGCTTAACTGACTGAGCCACTCAGGCACCCCTTTTCCCTCTTTTAAAATAAAATTTATTATTTATAAAATTTATTTTATAATCCCCCCTCCGTTTATTTTTTTATGCTAGTTATCTTGTATGAAATTCATTGAACTATGATGATTTGTTTCCCGGTCTATATGTTGTACTGATCTCTGTTTCTTTTTCTTTTTCTTCGGTGTATTCTACATTATATTCTATTATTCTGTTCTGTAATGGATTTTTTTTTTAAAGAGAGCAAGGGAGGCGTAGACAGGGAGAGAGAGAATCCCAAGCAGGCTCTGCACCATCATTGTGCAGCCTGATGTGGGGCTTGAACCAGTGAACTGTGATATCATGACCTGAGCTGAAACCAGGAGTTGGACACTTAACCTACTGAGTCACCCAGGCGCCCCTATAATAGTTTTCTTTTTTAATGTTTTAAAATTCATTTTGAGAGAGAGTGCAAGTGAGGGAGGGGTAGAGAGAGGGAGAGAGAGAATCCCAAGCAGGTTCCATGCTTAGTGTAGAGCCCAATATGGGGCTCGATCCCACAAACCTGTGAGATCATGACCTGAGCCAAAAGAGTCGGATGCTTAACCAACTGAGCCACACAGGTACCCCTGTAATATATTTCAGTATAGTGTAGTGTACATCCTAACACAGTGGTTCAACTTAGCAATTTTATAGACCAGAATGAGAATTTGAACTCTTTGACCACTCATTTATATAGTCTCATACCTAACTTCTCTGAGTCTTGGTTTCTTCTTCTGTTTAATAAGAGGAAACTATGTGTTTCATAGAATTGCCAAGAAATTAAAACTGTGTGTAGTACTTCTTACTGAAACAGGTTTAAATGTTCTTGGATCTAGCGTACTTTACCAAATAACATGGAGCCTGCTTGGGATTCTCTTTCTCCTCCTCTCTCTGCCCCTTTCCCACTTGCTTGCTCTTATTATCTCTCTCTCAAAATAAATAAACATTAAAAAAAAAGAATCTTCTTTCCTTCTTTAGATTGGTTATTGATGGTGGTAGGGTATGTTTTGATTTTTCTATTTCTGTCTTCTGACTTGTTATTTTGGTAGATTCTGACAGTTATTAATTAGTTAATTCTCTCAGATTTTTTAGTGCAGAATCATATACTTTACAAGCAACAACATTTTCCTTATTTCTTTCTATTAGTTCCAGTTTTTATTTGGTTTATTCTTAATTGCATTGCTCAAAATTTCCTATGTTTACTATTGTGATAGATGAAGCTATTTCATTTATCATTTTAATTGTGTTGTGGAATCTTGAGAGGGTACAAGTTCAGCTTGGTTTAATGTTTTTTCCTAAATTTCTTTTTACTATTGTAGGTCCTTAGATGTCATGAATTAGGGTGTAGACATTTAGTTTTTATTGGCCTAAAACCAAAATTTGCTGCCACTGAAAAAGTCCTACATTTATTTTCTATCTTAAAAATTATAGTAAAATATACATAAAATTTACAATTTTAACCTTTAGAAAAAAGTCCTACATTTTTGGTAATCTTCAGATATACCTACTTCCTTGTTGAAATGCAGTTCTTAACATTTGATCATGGATAATTAATAACTAAATCCCCTTAGTGTCTGAAGCATTTTCCAAGTGAATATATATGGTATGATAGGATGAATACCCAAGTATTGTTACTTTGTTTTAGAATGTGTTTTTATACTTTTACATTATGGTTATTAAAATTGTCAGGGAGGTCAACATGTTAAAGTGATTATTAATGAAAAGATGATTCACTGTACTTAAAAAGTAAAAGAAAATTCTGTTAATTAGGAGTTATATATTTAGTGTCAATATTTTACCTAGTATTTCATACTGATCTTCAGAGTGTATGGTTTTGAAATAATTATCATGTCTTACATGTATTCCAGGTCACCATATCATCAGCCAACCTCTTACAGGCCAAGATTACTGCTGTCTGGAGAACGAGGCTCAGGTCAAACTTCTCACCTTGCTCCAGCACTTTTGCACACCCTAGAAAAATTCTCTGTGCACAGACTAGATCTCCCAGCACTTTATTCAGTTAGTGCCAAAACACCTGAAGAATCATGTGCACAGGTAGGTTTGTACCATATCAGAGTACTTCCAACTTTCTTAATTGTTTATATCTCGGTAGTGATTATAAAGCCTTTTCAAAGAACAGAAATGTGAATCTTAACTTTTTGTTAGTTACTCATTAGCATTCTAATATTAAGGCCAAGGATCCTTTTGAGGTATAACATGTTTAAAACTGAGCTTATTGTTTTCCCTATATTTCATTATTTTCTGAAATTTTAATATCCTGTTCGTTATATTAAAGTTTTATTAAACATTGTAGAAAGGGAGTTTCTTTTGCCTTTATCTGACCCTCTTTTCAATGCTGTGGTTTCAGTCTTTCTAGACTTCTGTGTGTACTTAGAGACTTTCTATATGTAGAAGGGGAAAATTAACGTAGAAAATTGAGAGCAATTTAAAAATTATATATATTTCTATCAGTAGTCAAGTGTGTGTGATATTTGATTTTTAACTACTTTATACATGCTTGTTTGTGAAATGCAGAGTTCTGGTGCAGCTGTTTTAATATATATTTGAATTTATTGTAAGTGTATCATGTTGGAGCAGGTTAGGGGAATGTGACTTTCTACTTTGATATTTAGCTTACTTTTAGAGATTACATGACCAGAGTAGTAACACTTGAGAGCATTGCACATAATTATGTTGTTTTTTTGGGGTACATTTTATAACTATTTAATACGTACACATATACTACCTAATTGAAAACCATTCTGTACTTTATAGAAAGAAAAAAATATATATATATATATTTCGTGGCCCACAGCATTGGTTTCATCTCTTTTTTACTTATTTACAGTTGTCTGGTTATCAACATCCTAGTAGCATTCACCACTTACAAAGCCCTATTTAAAAGTTTTTTTTTCCCCTAAACCCATGGCTTAAATAAAAACTGTATACCAGTAATTTGCTCCAAGTTTTATACATTTAGCTCATCCTGGCTGGGAATGTTTCCCAATAATGTTGATTTATACGTTTGTTCATATTTTTTCTTTTCAGTGAGATAAACCATACAGTTTGTATGCAAGTATGAGAATTTCACAGTACCATTAAAAGCAAATCCAGTGGAGAAAGAATCTAAATAGACACTAACTGTGGAAGAAGAAATTGAGTATCAAAAAGCACTAAATACAGATAGTTTCATGGGTGAATTCTTTTAATCTTAAGGATAAGATCATTTTGATGCTAAACTGAAATACAGAGAAAAACAGACTAATCTCACTTGGGCAATGGTGGTAAAGTAAATATTACAAATGGATTCTAGTAGCACATCAAAACAGTAATATATGATTATTAAGGCATGCAAAATTGATTCAGTTAGACATTGAGAAACAAAAATTTTGGAACAGACACATTGAATTTATAAATATTTACCTGTGCCGTGATTGTATATTTGAAAACTTTTTAAGATCTACTGAAAAATTATTAACAACAATAAGATTTGTATATACTTTCAAATTTAATATTGTAAAATAAATAAGTTTTCTTTTATATACCCAGTAACAAGTTAGAAGTATGATGGAAAAAATGGTTCTATTTAAAATAGCAACTAATTTTACCTAGGAATTAAATAATTAATTTGCAGTGTCTAAAAGAAAACTAAAAATTTAGTGAGGAGTACAGTTGAATAAATTAAAACAACACCTTGTTTTTAATGACTATAATTCAAAGTATGGACTCAAGTCAAACTGCATATTGATTCAAATATCAGCTACTTTACTTATTGGTTGTAGCCTTGGACAAATTGCTTAACTTCTTTTTGAGACTTAATCTTCTCATCTATGAAATGAAGGTAGTGATACTGCATAAGGTAGTTGTGATTATTAAAATCAGCTCATCCAATGGGGCTGGCATATATAGTACCCGGTAGCTCTTAACTGTCATATTTATCACTACTACTACAGCTTCCATTCACAGCTGAGGGCTGATAAGGCTCAAGATTGGAAAGCTGTGAGCTCTTTTCTAAATTAGTGTATAAATTAAGTTCAGTCTCAAGTATAGTATTCCCAGAATTTAAGAGGAAAAGTTAAAAAAAGTGCTTTGAATTTCTTCTAGAAAATAAATATGAGCATAGCAAGGAGAGTTCTGGAGGAAATAGTATAATAAAGGGAGCCCTACCAGATTTTTAAAGATGTAACATAGTAATAAAGGTGAACATAGTAATAAAGAATATGTAAGTGTACAGGGATAGATAGACAAAGTAATAGAAGAGAGAATTAACCCTGGGCCTATGTAGAATGAGAATTAGTATCTGATGATGATTAGCACGTGATGATGGTAAGGATATGATGATGATGACGGCAACGATATTTGATATCATGGAATAGATTATTAAATAAATGCTCTTTGAAAACTGATTTTATGAGGGGGAAAAAGAAAAAAACAAAAGTGGATTTCCTATCTTCTTTTGGTAGCCCCAGCATAAATTCTATATTGTCAATGGAACTGTAAAAGAGGAATTCACAAGGTCAATATGTTTATTATATTGAGTATGAGAAAGTAGTTTCTAAGCAGTGAACACAAACCAGAAAATATAAAGATATGAACAAATTTGACTTTATAAAGTTTTAAATTATACATGGCAGAAATAATTATTTTAATAAAATTAATAGACACAACCTGGAAAAAAAGCATGTTTGTAACACACATGTNAGGAGATACAGACTCTGAAACAGGCTGTAGGCTCTCAGCTGGTAGTCAGCACAGAGCCCGATGCGGGGCTCGAACCCATGAACCGTGAGATCATGACCTAAGCGAAAGTCGGACGCTTAACCGACTAAGCCCCTCAGGCGCCCCCAGGATAAGTTTCCTAAATATACAAAAATATGTTAAACTCAGTAAGAAGAAAGAATGCCAACCTAATATAAAAATTGGCAAAATAGCATGCCATTTATAGGAAGAAAAAAAATAGAAAAAACAACCAATAAAAGTTTGAAAAAATTCTTAGCCTCACAGATGAAGAAAATGTAAATTAAAGCAACAGAATACTATTTTGAAGCAACTGTCTGGTTTGTAAAAATAAAAAGCTTGATGATGCCTGGTGATTTTAGAGTGTAGGTTGACATCATTAAAAATTTTTTTTTAAGTACATATGCCAGGAATTTTACACTAAAAATTTTTCCTAAAGATGTATTAGCTCTAAATAGTCACTGCTGAATGTACAAGGACATTTATTACAGCATTGTATAGAATTGCCAAACTAAGTAAGACCAACAAATTGAATGTCTTTTAATGATGGGTGGGCTGTGGTAAATTATGGTATATCCTTACATAATGTGAGGTCATTAACAAGAATGAGGTAAATTTACATAAGGCTGATATGGAGATATGAAGAAGATATTTGTGAAAAAAGCAAGTTGTAAATCAGTCTATCAAAATAGGATCAAAATAGGATCTTTGTGTAAAAAAAAACCTTGAAAAGATATATTCATATATATATTCATGCTTTAATGTATAAATTTCATATAGAGCTGTTAATAATATTGCTTTGGCTTCAGAGGAAGGAATTTAGAGAATTGGGGAATGAATAAAAACTTTGTCGTTTTAGTTTACACTCTGCTGCACAGTTTAGATTTATTTTTTGACATGCGTATTTGACAGTATGAAGCAAACTAAAGAAAGTCATTCTGAAAAAGGAACATTTTCAGAGTGAGAGGATTTTCTGTGTTTAGCTGTTCTTTATGTCTAATATGTGTATGTACATGTTCATAAATCCATTATTGAATATTAGGTGAGGAGATACTTAGGAGCCATTTTAGTAAATCATATGTTGGTATTACTGGGATACTGGGAGTTTCCTGCATTCTACTGGGCATCATTGGGCCAAATTTGAATTCTAACTGTGTATGTTTTGGTCTCTTTCTCATTTCTTGGCTTTTACTTTTTCATTCTGTTCTTGGGGAGGGAAAAAGAACAAAAACTTAAGATTTATTGTTTTGGTTGTATTTCCTGCATTTAGTACATCAAGATGTCTTCGATTCCTTGCTTTTGCCTACAAGATTGTGGGTTGTGAGTGATGCTTATTCTTGAGTGACCACACCTGGGTGTCCAGTCTATTCAGGGACCGAGTCAGAATTTTGTAGATATGGTAGCTGAAGCTCAGACTTCTTCTGAACATTGGCCAGAGACCACATTAACTCTCTTGGTTAATCCCTAATTATTTGTATCTTAAGTAAATATTTAAAGTTATTTTAAATTCGTAAATATATTACTGTCTCTTCCCCAGATTTATTTATTAAATGTTTATTTTCTATTAATTTTTTTTAACATTTATTCATTTTTTGAGAGACAGAGAGAGACAGTACAAGTGGGGGCAGGACAGAGAGAGAAAGAGACACAGAATCTGAAGCAGGCTTCAGGCTCTCCAGGCTGTCACCACAGAGCCTGACATGGGGGTCGAACTCGTGAACAGTGAGATCATGACCAGAGCAGAAGTCAGATGCTTAACTGATTGAGCCACCCAGGTGTTCCAAATGTTGGTTTATTTTTGAGAGAAAGAGAGAGAGGGAGGGAGCAGGGGAGGAGTAAGAGAGCAAGACGAACAAGGATCCAAAGCAGGCTTCTGTGCTGCAGCAGAGCCCAATGTGGGTCTTGAACCCAGAACTGTGAGATCTTGACCTGAGCTGAAGTCGGACGCTTAACCAACTGAGCCTCCCCGGCATCCCCTAAAAACTTATTTAAAAGGAGATTATTATATAATAAAACTGAGGACTTTTTCTTTCCTTTATTTTAAGTTTATTTATTTTGAGAGAGTGGGAGCGTGAGTGAGTGCATGCACGAGTTGGGGAGGGGCAGAAAGAGGGGGCAAAGAGAATCCCAAGTAGACTCCTCACTGTTAGTGCAGAGTCCAGTGCGTGGCTCGAACCCATAAACTGTGAGATCATGATCTGAATTGAAATCCAGAGTCTGACACTTGACTGAGACACCCAGGCACCCCTGGAATTTGTTCTTAATCTGTGGATCTGTGAGTGGGTAGAAGAAGGCATAAAAGTCCTAGGAAAGAGAGCATACTCATCAGGTGCTAAAATGCTGGAAAGAGGTGATGGGTGTTAAGTAGAGCAGTTCTTATGATGAGCACTGGGTGTTGTATATAAGTGATGAGCCACTGAATTCTGCTCCTGAAACCAATATTGCACTGTATGTTAACTAAAATTTAAATAAAACTTGAAGAAGAAAAAACAAAAATAAAATGCTGGGAAGAGTCAAAGCCTCTTCTTTCTATTCCTCTGTTCTATGTTCCCTATTCTCTTTTGCCTTGTTTCTCATGAGAGCTAGTCTGACTATAGGCAGGATTTTCTCTAAATAGATATGGTTTTGCCTGTGGCAAATTATTCTTCTGTGCTTTTCTCTTTTCCCTATCTCTTAGATACTTAATATAAATTAAATTGCTTTATTTAAAACTGTGACACAAACATGAAAGGTAACCTTAAAGGAAAGAAGTCTTCAATTACTTTTAAAGGATTGTATTTATATATGTGATAAGATGGAAAAGGGAAGAGCCCAGTTTATATTTCGTTATACATGTTTAATTCTATATTTTTTCTTTAAAACATATCCACACACAAGCATATATATGTTAATCTTCCTTTTCTCCCTCATACTACCTCAGCTGATGATGAATATTACAAATTTTGTGAAAATGGTAGAAGAGTTACTGTCTACTATAGGGTTTTGTCAGTTTCTTAAGATTTAGTGAGTATAAACGTCTTCTGGGGGTGCTTATTAAAATTTCTGATTCACTGGCTCTACATTTAAGAATTCTGATTCCTTAAACTTGGGGTGAGCCCCAGGAATCTGTTCTTTAAACCTGAATCCAGGTGTTACTCTTCTAGGTCTTTAGTAGATCACATTAGGAGATATAGTACTTTGGCTGATAACCGGACATTAGACATTTATTACTGAAAACAATTGCCAGAATTCATACTGTGGTTTTGTGTGTCTCTGTATGTCTGTATCTGTCTGTCTGTCTATATCTATCTATCATCTGTCTGTCTATGTTACTGAGTATTTTATAGTCTTCCAAAGGCTCTGGAAGGGGAATGGAAAAGCCTGGTGTGGCCTGGAAGATTTATGATTGTTGAGTTAAATCCACAAGTTGTTAATGAGACATACAATAAAGCTGGAGATGTTAGTAGCTGTAGTAAAAGATTTATCTGTATTAACACTCTAGAAAACCAAAACAACAGCTATGATTCCCCTTTTCTGACATCTTCAAATGGATTGTTTATATTATTTCTACTGTTGATTTAGGAAATCAGGATTGATGAGTGTATTGTGTTTTATCTTTTTCATTAATGATTGAATTGATAAATTTATATATTGTATGTCACAAGCTTTGGAGTTTGGATACTATATGGTGTTACAAATCATTTGGTCAATGAGGTCTTTTTTTGGGGGGGAAAATTGTAGTATTTTTCTTTTCCCAGAAAGAAGTTGTATTTGGAAATGTTCAGGGAAAATCCTTTTTGGTTAAGTAGCATGAAGGAATACTTAGCTATGTGTATTTGGATGCTCTTGTGTTTATGCATAAGGGTTTCTGGATTTCTTCATAGCATTCTGTATATACTTTGGGTACTCTTGGTTTGTGCACATGGGTTTCTGTGTTTTACCATAGCAACAACATTTTTTTTTTCTTAAGTTGTAAACGAGTTAAATTATCCTGGTCCAGAGTTTCTCATATCACATTTACTGAAATTCTTGAAGTTTTTAGGCAATGAAAATAACAGAAAAAGAATTTGGGTGATACAGTTTTCGTAAAATGTTGCTTTATATTATAATCATTGATCAGAAAGTCTAGTATAGTTATGTTTTATAATAGGCTGGTTTTGTATGCTTATAAAGAAATTGAGCACTTTATTTCCTGCATCCTGACCTAGACACTGCCTCCTTTTCACAGAGATGCTCCGTAAATCTTAGGTAAATAGAATATAAATGGAGTAAAGTGATAGATATGACATTAAGTTATTAGTAATGCAGATACATTATTTATTAATATTTATGATAGTATGGTATAAGGAATTAAATACTTAATAGTGCATAGTAATAGTGCTTTTTAATTTTTATAAAAATCAAGAATATTTTAGTCCTCAAGATATTTCTTTTACCTCTGTTTTACAATTTTAGCACATTCCTAGTACTATAACATGACCAAGACAAATTCTGGAAGTTTATTGATGACAGAATTGTTTCCCTCTTTCTTACAAAGCCCCTTTTAGGAAAGTGAAAGCTGTGCTGGTGTGAGCTTTCTGCTTCATTTACATTTGTGATTAAAATTACTCGCGTTTTCAGTTTCTCAAGAAAATGGCTTGTTATGGGCTGTATAGTCATAATTTTTAAAATACAGTAAAATTTCATACACCACATACTTTAATTTGCTGGCTAAAATACTGACTTGAAAGTTTAGCTTTTGACCTGATAAGAACTTTTATAAACATAGGTTCAGTTTATATAAGTAGTGCTTCTTTGTATAGATACTTTTAACTTCAGTGGCCTGATTTTTCTCTTTCATATCTTTAATATTCATAGTAAGTAGTTTGTACTTTTTTTTTTAATAAAGAAACTTTTAAAACAGTTACATAAGGGACCATTATGTCTGGGGCAGGAAGAAGCCAGAAGGAAGTAGAATATATTGTTTAAAGAATCAAAATGAACAGTTCACATACACTGGTGTTTGTTCATTTTATTTGTGCAAGAGTGCTGGTCATGTCAGAGGTGTTTTGAACGGTTGGTTCAGTAATTTGGCCTACTGTCTTTTTTTCTCTATAACAGTTTTTCTGTTTTCTACTACACCTTGCACATCCACCAATCCAAGACACCCTGTAGGTGAGTATTTTTCTAGTTATCAAATGGCATCACTTGTTCCGAAGACAGTTGCCGCTTCACTAAAACTAGGCTTTATTTTTCTACTCTGAATCTGGTTAATTGATTTCAGGGAGTGTATCTTATTTTACAACTTTAAAAGTTACCAGCAAACTGCTGAAGAGCGGTTTTTACATGATGGAAAAATCAGGAAAGGATTAAACTTTTTTTCCTGAATTTTAAAATACTGTTTTTAGACCATTCTTTTTGAATTTTTATTATAAAAAGTGGAGAATTAGAACAGGTTGGCTATGTATTTAAAGGAGGTATGAAAGTTTAAGTATTCTGAGATCACATGGAGTAAGGAATTAAAACTAAACTTGCTTTTAAATTTTCCTAGAAATTACAGATATTTTTTCCTGTAAAGGCTTAGGAGAAAAATTGTGAAAATAGCCCCTGGGTATTAATATTGCATATAGTTAGATTAATTGTAAAATTAGGTAATTATACATTCATGGACCAGAATGCCTAAGCCTTTTTATTTTTCTGTATTTGCCTTAGACTTTTTTCTTTCTGATTTTTCCCCCTTTAGGTTTTCAAATATAATTTTTTAAAAGATAAAGATACTTTCCTAAAGTCTTTATAAAAAAGGTCAATAGACTATCCTGTTCAATTTGTTAATTTGGGGAGAATTAGATGAAGAGAGGAAAGAAATAGAGAAACAAAACCCCTCAACTCTTTTAGAGTTGGTGATGCTTATGTTTCGAGTTCAGCCTTGCAAATAAGTTAAAATACCTATAGTACTGCATTATTTAATTTCTGGCTCTATATGAAGTTTTTATCACTTAACCCTTTGTTGCTTTGGCCTTACTCTTTGATACTTATTAGCAATTAGAAGTTCTCAACAACTGTTTCTAGAAAACCTAACCTACAAGTACTAGAACGAGAGGCTACATTTTATTTTTTTAAAGGCATGTTTTCTCATCTCTCCTTGGGCATGTGGTAAACTTGCATGGCTGACTTAGGTGGTTAGTTTTGTGAGGTTTCTCAGTAAGGTTTTATAAGCTCATTAGTCTTTTTTCATGTAATCACCATTCTCTCCCTGCCGACTCTCCCTAGTTTTACCAGCACAGAATGGGAGTCAGAAAGACAAAAGGCATCGGTTCCTGTCTTCACATACCATCCCTGATTGGGTGGCATGTAGCAATTTTTTTTTTCTTTTTGGGGGGGATGGAAATTAAATGCCTCACTTGCCTTTGTGCTCCTGTGTGGTTCCTTCCTTTTGCCAATATTTATGCTTGTTTTTCTCTTATGAATCTTCTACAAGAACTTTGGAAAACAATAATCCTTGGATTTTCAAGATCCAGGATAAGAGGGTGCGTGTTTGCAGAAAAGGTCAAAATTTGAGAGTCCTGGAGTTGTACTGTACAACTGTTCTGGATTGGTGGATATGCAAATATTAAAGGAAGGGAAGGAGCAAATATTACTTTTGATGTGAGTGATCATAACATCTACATTTCCACTTTGGGGGAAATTTTTTATTTGAGCGTCTTCCATCTGGTTTATTAAATTGGCAACATATTTTATTTTACACAGAATGTTGAAAGCTTTATAAAATGTAGCATTTGAAAAATTCATGCAAGTGATAGGCTTATTCATTAAAGAAAAATAATCATTTTGATTCTCAGGAACATTTCTGATAATCCTAATCATTTTAAATAGTAGATCATTATTTTTCTGTCTTGCACATTATACAGCCTAATTGAAACGTGTTTAAGATAAAGGGAAATAGAGAATTTTAGAATGTAATTCTTAAATAAATTGGAGAAAGATTTTTACATTTATTCTTTCATTTGTTAGAAGTATTGAAGAGATGCCATATCATCCCACAAGAATTTGTTGGTGGGCCATTGAGCTGTTGTTGACATCTATTTAAAGGGCAGTACTTCTGCTTGGCAGCTTACTAATAGCCAACCTGGTCCTTCCTGGCGTGTGTTGGCAGAGTGTGACTGAAGCTATGGTTAGGGTTCTTTTTAACACCTGAGGAAACTTTATTTTGTATTTTCTGACAATGGGAGTTTCACAGAGCTTTTTGCTAATTTATTTATTGCTCTTTAGTGATGTGAGGTTATTTTGTGACTACTTTATGGAGGATTGAATTAAGGTAATAGGAGGTAAAGAAGTGGTCAGTAGGTAGTTCATAATTTTAAGCTCTAGGGTGATACATCGTGGTGAAAATATTTAATCCATGTATTTAGTGATTTTAGGGAATGTGCACAAACATGGAAACTATGTCTTCCTTTTCTTCTTTGTGCTTACTGAGATCATTATGACATGGGTGACATATCGGTGCATGTTTATCTCTTTATTTGCAGCATATTTTATAATGGTGTTTTGCTTTGTTATCGTTACATGATAGATAAGTGGAGCAACTTGATACCTTTATATTATTAAGTACTGAACAGAAATAATAAAATGGCAAAAAATAAAAGACCTTTTTTTAGGTGGAGCAAGGGAGATAGAAGCTCTATGTGAGGCTTGTATATCACATTGTGAACAGCTTAAATATTTGAGCTGAGAATAATTACAGTAAAAGGCCTGACACATTTCATGTATTTAGGGGTTACTGAGTAAACTTTAGAATAATAGCAATTTGAATTTTTTTCAATTTGTATTTTTAATGCCAGTTCTTTTCTTAATTAGATTTTTCGTGAAGCTCGAAGAACAGTACCTAGTATTGTTTACATGCCTCACATTGGTGATTGGTGGGAAGCTGTCAGTGAAACTGTGAGAGCAACTTTTCTGACATTGCTACAAGATATACCATCATTTTCACCTATATTTTTATTGTCTACCTCTGAAACCATGTACAGTGAACTGCCTGAAGAGGTAAGTGGTTAAATATTTATCTTCCTGTTTTAAAAATAGTTGATCTTGTAAATTGGACACATTTCAATTTATTTAATAAATTTAACTTATTTAACAAAATAAATACTGTTAAGGTTCACGCCTTGTTACACTAATTATTAGCTCTGTGACTTAAGCAAATTAGCTTTGATTTAAGTTTCAGTTTCTCTTTTGATATAATAGTGATAAATTTGTCACTGTTGCTGTGAAGACTGAGATAAATCATGTTTGGGCCCGAGCCCGACATATATATGGTTTGTACCAAGAAGGCCTAGGCTGTATCACAGTTAGTTCCATTATAATTAGCCTTCTCATCCTTACCGTCTGGTAGAGTATTTGGTGGGATTTGACCTTTCAGGTCCTACACTGGTAGCATCCTATTAATTTGACTGTTGCTACTGCTGTGCATATTTTTAAAATCTGATATGCAGTTTTTGAGTTCAAAGCCAACTCATACTTAATATATGGGAATCAGAGGTAAAATCACATTTGTTTCAGAAAAAAATAGTAGTCAATTCATGTGAGTGAAAATGATTTTTAAAAAAATTAATGTTTTTAATACCCTATGCTTACTAAGTCTTGAAATTCTCACCTTTAGAAATGCTTAGGAAAATTTTGCTTAGGTGACACAGTTTATATAAAAGATTTTGCATGTTTTAAATGCTATAATGTAAATCTTGATTATGTAGAATTTTATGATTAAGAGATCTGTTAACAGTTTTTTTGTTTAGCACTTGTTAGCTATCTTGTTCAAGCTGACTTGTACAGGTACTGATTTTTGTAAGAAAAGTATATTAAATTTAGAATGATTCATTTTTGGTTATTCATAATCTAATTGTTAGTTAAGACCATTAATTACAATTTTTTTTTTTGTCATAGGGGCCAATAAAGTTTAGTAGAATGCTACATGTAGTAAGAGTCAGAAAAACCAAGTTGTTCTGATTTACTATACAAGTCTTTTGATTTTGGGTAAATATTTGAACCTAGAATTGCCTCAGTTTCCTTATCTATAAAATGTAGATAGTAATAGACAGGCTTGACTATGTGAGATAGTATATGTGAGTTTATATGGGAAACCACAGAGCTATAAAATGTTTAGTATTATGAAGTAGGAATGTACTTGAAATTGATTGAACCTGGACATAACCTAGGAGCCACTTTTAAAAATTAAATCCTCACTGTCAAGTAGTTTTATTATAATTTTATAAGAGAGAAAGAAAATTTGAGATAATTGGGGCACCTGGTTGGCTCACTTGGTTAAGGGTTGGACTTTGGCTCAGGTCATGATCCTGCAGCTCATGAGTTCGATCCCTGCATCGGGCTCTGTGCTGACAGCTCAGAGCCTGGAACCTGCTTCAGATTCTGTGTCTCACTCTTTCTCTGCCCCTCCCTTGTTTGCTCTGTCTCTTTATCTCTCTCTCTCTCAAAAATAAACATTGTTAGGGAAAAAAAAAATTGGGATAATTAATGTTTCTAGTTAGAAATGTATAATTACCTGATGTTTTCCTTACATTGTTTGAAAAATTTGTAAATAAAAGTATTATGAACCTATTTTCTTGATACAGCAGTTTTGCCTACTCCTGTTGTCTATTCACATGTGATTTTATTGTTGGTTAGTTTTTTAAGTTTAGTATTTAGTTATCTCTACACCCGTTGTGGGGCTTGAACTCACGACCCTGAGATCAAGAGTCCCGTGCCCTTCTGACTGAGCCAGCCAGGTGCCCCATTGTTGGTAGTTTTTTAAAGGTAACATTAGATCATACAGATTTTCAGTGTTGTTATATTGTTGTCATAGTTTTAATAGATTCAATTTGTTCATTATTTGTTTGCCAGTACCCTTAATTAGTAGCTAAAATATTAGAGGTATACTAGCATCAAATCATGAAATTTCAGGGTTTTTTCCCCTCTTTGTTTTCTGTATTCTTTGCTCTTATTAATCAAGTAGCTACCAAAACTATCATGGACAGTCCTATTTGTGGGGTAAAGATTATGAGAATTCTCTTAGACTGCTTATTACATAACATGTTTTATACTTACTGTTCTTAGGAAATCCTACTCTGCCTCCAAGCCTTTCATTTATTTATTTATTTTTTTCAGGTTTATTTATTTATTTTGAGAGAGAATGAGTGAGCATGAGCAGGGGAGGGACAGAGAGAAAGGGAGAGAGAATTCCAAGCAGCTTCTGCACTGTCTGCACGGAGTCCGATTCAGGGCTCAAACTCACAAACCATGAGATCATGACCTGAGCCAAAACCAAGAGTTGGATGTTTAACCACCTCACCTGAGCCATGCAGGTGCCCCCAACACTTTCATTTAAATTTCAGCTTTACCATTAGAATGTTTAGGTCACAAACTGAGATAGTAGTGAATAATACTTAACGCATATTGATAAATATTTGGGGAATGAATGAAGAACATTTAGAGTAGCACACTAAGTAACTGTAGATTAGCAAAGTGCCAGATCTATAGAAGAAATGAAGTAGACAAAAAAACCAAGTGATTCTAAAGGAAAGAAATGGCCAGTTACTAGAATGCATTTAAGAAAATATAGTAGATAAATTTTTTTAAAGATTTTTTATTTTTTATTTTTTTTTAATTTTTTTACAAATAGTTTATTGTCAAATTAGTTTCCTAAAGATTTTTTAAAAAAATAATCTCTATACCCAACATGGGGCTCGAACTCATAAACCCAAGATGAGGAGTCGCATGCTCTACAGACTGAGCAAGCCAGGTACTCCAATACAGTGGATAATTTAAAACAAAAGTAAAAAGCAGATTTTAACCTATCAAGTAGGCAAATATAAAAACCGTTAAATAAATCTCTCCAGGGCAGTCCAGGTAATAGACTTAAATATGAACATACAGTTTGGCTCAGCAATACCATTTATGTGTAATTATCCAAAGAGTTCTTCATGGACTAACACAAAGATTCTGTGTAGACCACACAAAAAATACAAGAATATTTATTATAACCTTTCTTCATAGATTGGAAACTATCTAAATGTCCTATTGTAGAGGATTGGTTAAGTTATAGTAGATTTCTTCCATGAAACACAATGAATCTTTTAAAATATTGATGTAAAAAATAATGTCATGGGATGCATGGCTGGCTCAGTCAGTAGAATATGTGACTCTTAATCACAGGGTTGTGAGTTCAAGCCCCACGTTGGATGTAGAGATTACTTAAAAATAAAATCTTAAATATAATAATGTGGTGAAAAGATGTTGTGAATACATTGTTAAAAAGTAGAGTAATCAGTATGTATAGTATTATCCAAGTTTGTATGGAAATAACTATATAGTATATGTAAATAAAGTTATTTGCATATATGTATAACTATTAATAAATGTTGATAGTAATTATTTCTGCATATAAAGAGTATAGTAATTTTCATTTATCTGTATTTTCTGAATTTTCTGTAATAAATGCTATTATTATCAGAAAATAAACTCATTTAGAGGTGAAAAGGAAAAGTTCTACACTCAATTTTAAAACTAGAACAAAACAAAAAAGATTTAATTACCATGGAGGTAGTGTTTTATTCAGAATATAAAACTGCTTTCTTTCTGCCTGACAAAATAACAATCTAATCTTTAGAGCTCTTTAGCATTCTCTTGTAGATGTTTCTTTGTATATGTATCTCTCTCTCCTAATCCAGTAGTCCCCAAAGTAAGTTTGTACTCAAGTCAGTACATTGGAATATTGAAAAAATCATTAGAACTTTTACTCATTTTTAGTCTTCATATTATCTTAAGTATTTTGTGTATATATGCTTTATAATAGAAATAGTAATATTGGTAGAATATATATTTAAATAAATATTCATATACTGGAAAGAGTATTTNGGAGAAGTGTTTTGATTAAAAAAAAAAAAAACAGGACTTCTGTGGCCCCATAAAACTTTCAGGGAGTCACATTCCTCTTTTTTCCATCTGCATACCTGCTTGAACATGGGCTTTCTTCATGTACTTCAGTCAAAACAACATATTGTAACCGATTAAATACGGAAGCACAAATGAGAATCGAGTTGTCTTTCATTAAGCTAGATATTAAAGAGATTTGAGGAAATGTAAAACAATGTCACTTTTCTCACTAAATTTCATTTTATATTATATTTTATATTTCAGAAAAATACATTTTTCAAGAGAATGTATTTTCCTTTTTAAAAAAAAATTTTAATGTTTATTTCTTTTGAGAAAGAGAGAGCAAGCAGGGGAAGGGCAGAGAGAGGGGGAGACACAGAGTCTGAAACCAGCTTCAGACCCCTAGTCGTCAGCACAGAGCCTGATGTAGGACTCAAACTGATGGACCGTGAATCATGACTTTAGCTAAAGTCAGAAGCTCAACTAACTGAGCCACCTAGATGCTCCTGCCTGCCTGCCTGCCTGCCTTCCTTCCTTCCTTCCTTCCTTCCTTCCTTCCTTCCTTCCTTCCTTCCTTTCTTCCTTCAAATGTTTTATTTATTTCTGAGAGAGAGACAGTATGAGCAGGAGAGGGTCAGAGAGAGAGGGAGGTACAGAATCTGAAGCAGACTCCAGGCTCTGAGCTACCTGTCAGCACAGAGCCCGACACGGGGCTCAAACCCACGAACTGTGAGATCATGACCTGAGCCGAAGTCGGACGCTTAACTGACTGAGCCACCCAGGCGCCCCTCTTTTTTCATTTTTTAGTGTTTGTTTATTTTTGAGACAGGGAGCGCATGCGTGCGCATTCGAGTAGGGGAGGACAGAGAGAGACACACACACAGAATCCGAAGCAAGCTCCAGGCTCTGAGGTGTCAGCAGAGTCCACTGTGGGGCTTGAACTTACAGGCCGTGAGATCATGACCTGAGCCAAAGTTGGTTGGTTAACTGACTGAGCTACCCAGGCACCCTGAGAGAATGTATATATATATTTTTTAAATCTATTTTCAGTGTTAATATGTAATTGGCTTTAAGTGTATACATAATTTGGAAGACTCTTGGTTTTAATTTTAATACATAATTATTGACAGATGTAAACCACATAAACAGAAGCTCTTTTGGGTTCCTGAATAGTTTTTGAGAGTTTAATAGGTTCTGAGACTAAAATGTTTGAGAACCTCTGACCTAGACCACAAGCTCTTTGAGAGGTGGGAATTGTCTTATTGGCCTTCATTTTTCCACTTCTTGACGCATTAGAATTGCCTCTAAATGTTTGTTGCATAAAAAATAGGAATTTACCACTGAATCACCACATTGGTTTTAACTCCTGCTCAGCCTCATTTCTTTTATTGCAAAATTCTAATGTAAGTAAATTTACTTTTGTGGACCTTGTAGACTCAGAATAGTCGAAGAGCTTTAGTTGAGATACATGGGAATTGCAAGTTATTTCTTTTCATTCAGGAGAATTAGAAAAAAGAACTGAGGATTGAGCATAGGGATTTTTATTTTATTTTTTTCATTAGGTTCTAGGAAAGGGATTTTTAAACAAGGAAGCAGATGGAGGTAGAAATATTTACAGGAAGGAAAGTCAACTTTGGTCAGAATTGTACTTAAATTTCTGATAAGATTCACAGAATTGTATTTTGGTATTATTATGGGTAGACTCAAAATGATATAATTCAGTATACTGAAAATGAATTTTAAAGAAATATCTACCCTTAGGAAAGTAAAGATTACAAACAGCATTTTGTCATCTCAGTATTTCATGTCATTTTGTGTCTGTCAGTTTATGATAGAAACTGGGAGTTAATAACTTAAGTAGAAAAATCAAGTAGGAGCATTGAAAATGATCATATATACAAGGGAAATAGTATTAATTTTTTGTCATAAAACATTCATGTGAATCTTAAAATTTATGAGAAAGGGGGTCACAAGAAGTTTTTAAATCACAATTTACTATATCTAGTAAATGAACATGAATTATTACTGTGTTAAAGTATGTGAAAGTTATTATTTATTTTTAGTTAATTCACCTATTTTGCTTTTAGGAAAACAAATTTTATTCACAGAAGCTGTATTAGGTTCATTTCTGACCTCATTTTCCATACCTTTGAGGTCTTGAGTATTAATCATTACTTTTCCCCATTATAGATATTGCATAAACTCTGCCTTTAAAGCTGAGGACTGACAACTCTTTAACATTTAATAAATGAGGTAAAACAAGATTTTGCTAGTGAACGAATTGCTGTCCCTTATGCAGCTATGTGCCAGGCACTATAGAAGCCAATTACGTATATTATCTAATACAAATTTAATTCTTTAGTAAGAAAAGTAAGACCCTAGACCTTGCCTAGGGTCTCACCACTAGTATGGCAGAACAAAGATTTAGGTCAAGTTTGTCTGATTACAAAAGTCATATACTTACAATGCACTGTTTTCTCTAAGATTGCAGAGAGCCACTTTCTGGATTTTGTGTTGCTTAGTTTGATGAGTGGTCAGGGAAATGGAGTTTAGTATTTATCAAGTTAAAACCATTGTTTATTCATCAGAATTTATTGTGTGCATGTTTTGTGCAATATAGTGTTCTAATAAGTTTGAATTTGTTTAAGGCAGGTCAGGTGTCTGCTTCGTGCTTTTATTCACAGTGCCTGCCTGCCTTACAGGATCTCTATGTGTACACAAATATGCAGTATTCACAAATAGATACATATATCCATGCAAATATCTCTAGCACAGTAAGTCTTTGTTGGATGAATGAATGAATAAAATAGGTGCAAAACCAAAGGTAGCCACTGTTCTCTAATATTTTAAGTTTAGAGGGAAGAGAGACCTGAAAAAAATAATACAGTATAAGAAGTGCTCTATTTTATAAAAACATGAGCCATAAAAGGAAAAATTGATAAAGGCAACTTTATCAAAATTAAAAACTTTTTAAAAGGCACCATTAACAAAATGAGAAAACAAGACACAGACTGGAGAAAAATACTTCAAATATATCAAATTCCATATCTTGATAAGACTTAAGTCCAGAATGTATTAAGAGCTCTTTCAGGGTGCCTGGCTGGCTCAGTCACTAGAACATGCAACTCTTGAACTGAGGGTTATAAGTTCAAGCCCCACGTTGGGTATAGAGCTTACATTAAAAAACAAAATCTTTCAATATATGACTATAGCAGATGATTTTCAACAAGAGTATAAAGACCATTCATCGAGGAAATGATAGTCATTTCAATAAATGGTGGTGGGAAAACTGGATATCTACATGCAGAAGAAATGATTTGGGGCAGCTGGCTAGCACAGTTGGGTGAGCATGTTACTCTTAATCTTGGGGCTGTGAGTTTGAGCCTCACATTGGGTGTAGAGATTACTCAAATAAATAAAACTTTAAAAAAATGAATTGGACCCTATTATCATATGCAAAAGTTAATTCAAAATGGATCAAAGAACTAAACAGAAAACTTAAAACCGTAAAACCCTTAGAAGAAAACATAGTAAGAAAGTTTTATGACTTTGGATTTTGTAATGGTTTCTTGGCTATGATACCACAAGTATAGGCAACAGAAGAAAAAACAGATTTCATTGAATTAAAAAACTTGTTGCATCAAAGGTCACTATCAGCAGGGTGGAAAGGCAACTCACAGAATGGGAGAAAATATTTGCAAATGATATCTGATAAGGGATTGATATCTAGAGTATATAAAGAACTCCTACACCTCAAGAACAAAAAAAATCCAGCTGATCATACTTACCCCCATTGAGGATATTCAAATAGCCAATAAGCTCATGAAAAGATGCTGAACATCACTAATCATTAGAGAAATGCAAATTAAAACCATTTTGAGGGGCGCCTGCGTGGCTCAGTCGGTTAAGCATCCGACTTCAGCCCAGGTTATGATCTCACAGTTCGTGGTTTCGAGCCCCGCGTCGGGCTCTGTGCTGACAGCTCAGAGCCTGGAGCCTGTTTCAGATTCTGTGTCCCTCTCTCGCTCTGCTCCTTCCCTGCTCATTCTCTGTCTCTCTCACTCTCTGAAGGATAAATAAACATTAAAAAATTAAAAAAAAAAACAAAACACTTTGAGATGTCAGTTAGTACCCATTAGGAAGGCTGTTATCATAAAATAAAAAGTAACTAATAAAAAATATTGGTTAAGATGTGAAGAAATTGGAGTCCCTTTGAGTATAAAATTGTGCAGCCTCATTGGAAATAAATGTTTTATTAAAAAAAACTAAACAGAATAACCATATGATCCAGCAATTCTGCTTCTGAGTATACACTCAAGTGAAAGCAGGGATTTGAACAGATATTTGTATGCCCGTGTTTGTGGCAGCATTATTTCACGATAGCCAGAAAGAAACACACAAATGTCCTTCGACAAATGGATAAAAAAAATGTGGCATATACATACAATATAACATTATATAGCTTTCAAAAGGAAGGAGATTTTAACACATGCTTCAACATAAACTTTGAAGGTGTTACGCTAAGTTAAGTTTCCCAGTCACAAAAGGACAAGTATACAATTCCTCTTTTTTTTTTTTAATGTTAATTTATTCTGAGAGAGAGAGAGAGAACTCAAGCAGGAGAGGGGTAGAGAGAAAGGGAGAGAGAATCCCACGCGGGCTCAATGCTGCCGGCACAGAGCCCTGTGGCTCTGGGCTCCATTGCACAAGCAGTGAGTGAGATTATGACCTGAGCTGAAATCGAGTTGCTTGACCAACTGAGCCACCCAGGTGCCCCATGATTCCTTTTTTAAAAAGTTTCTAGAGTAATCAGACTTACAGAGATAGAAAGTAGAATGGTGATAGCCAGGGACTGGGGAAAGGGAGAGTGTGGGGAGTTCTTGTTTAATGGATACAGAATTTTACTTGGGGGAAGATGAAAAAGTTCTGGAGATAGGTAGTGATGGTCGCATAACATTGTGAATAGACTTACTCCTATAGGCTGAACAATTAAAAATGATAATGGTAGATTTTATGTTCTGAATATTTTACCACAATTAAGTTAAAAAGAAGACTACAATTTAAAAAAGGGCTAAAGATTTAAATAGACATTTCACCAAAGAGTATATATTCTTTTGGGCTAATAAAGCACAAGAAAAGATTCTTAAGATCATTAGTTATTCAGGAATGGGATACCACTATACATATGACCACTAGACAGTATAGGGTGTTGGCAAGGATGTAGAGAAACTGAGGGCCTAATATATTGCTGGTGGAATTGTAAAGCAGTGTAGCCATTTTTGAAAAAACTGGCAGTTCTAAAGATGTTAATCATAAAATTAGGATATAACCTGGCATTCTAGGTAACTACACAAGAGAATTATGTTCACGCAAAGACTTGAATGCTGATGTTCCTACTAGCATTTTTCGTAATAGTGGGAAACAACCAAATATTCATTAACTGGTGATTGGTAAAACAAAACATTGTGCATACATCCAGGGAAAATACTGTTCAGCATTAAATGGAATGAAGTACTGATACATTCTACAGTATAGGTGCACCATATATATATATATATACACACACACATATATATATATTAATATTATGCTAAGTGAGAGAAGCTAGACACAAAAGACCATAAGTTGTATGATACACAATTCCTAGAAAAGGCAATCTCTGGAGAATGGAAGTAATCAGTAGTCTTTGGGAGTAGGAGTGTGGAGATTGGTGGCAGATGGACATGAGGGAGCTTTTTGCAGGTAATGGAAATGTTTTAAACTGTCTTGTGATGATTACACAACTGAATTAATTTACTAAAAATTATTGAACTATGGGGTGCCTGGGTGGCTCAGTCGATTAAATGTCTGACTTCAGCTCAGGTCATGATCTCACGGTTTGTGGGCTTGAGCCCCGCGTTGGGCTCTGTGCTGACAGCTAGCTCAGAGCCTGGAGTCTGCTTCGGATTCTGTATCTCCCTCTCTCTCTGACCCTCCCCTGCTCACACTGCCTCTCTCTCTCTGTCTCTCTCTCTCTTTCTCTCTCAGAAATAAATAAAACATTAAAAAAACTAAAATAAAAATTATTGAACTTAAAAGTTAGATGGGGGGCCCGGATGGCTCAGTTGGTTGAGTGTCTGACTTTGGCTCAGGTCATGATCTCATGGTTTGTGAGTTCCAGCCCCACCTTGGGCTCTGTGTGGACAGTTTCAGAGCCTGGAGCCTGCTTCAGATTCTGTGTGTGTGTGTGTGTGTGTGTGTGTGTGTGTGTGTGTCTCTGCCCCTTACCTGCTCACTCTCTGTGTCTCTCTCGTGCTCTCAAAAATAAATAAAACTTTATTTATTAATTTAAAATTTTTTTTTTAATTTCTGAGAGAGAGAGAGAGAGAGAGAGAGAGAGAGAGAGAGAGAGACAGCCTAAACAGGGGAGAGTCAGAGAGAGAGGGAGACACAGAATTTGAAACAGGCTCCAGGCTCAGCTAGCTGTCAGCACAGAGCCCGATGCGGGGTTCAGACCCACAAACTGTAAGATCATGACCTGAGCCAAAGTCGGACACTTAACCAACTGAGTCACCCAGGTGCCCCAATAAAACATTTAAAAAATGTTTTTTAAAGTGTGATGGAGGGGGGGGCGCCTGGGTGGCTTAGTCGGTTAAGCGTCCGACTTTGGCTTAGGTCATGATCTCGCGGTTCGTGGGTTCGAGCCCCGCGGCGGGCTCTGTGCTGACTGCCAGCTCGGAGCCTGGAGCCTGTTTCAGTCTGTGACTCCCTCTCTTTCTGACCCTGCTCACGCTGTCTCTCTCTCTCTCTCTCCTAGAAATAAATAAAACATTAAAAAAAAAAATTTAAAGTGTGATGGAGGGGTAGTAGATGGTATGGCTGAGTGTATCTGAGAAAGTCAGAGAAAACATTACTCAGAAAACATTTGCTTGAGCGGAGAGTTAAAAACAGGGTTGGAAAAAGCAGATAGCACATACAGAGGTCACTGTGAGCCAGTGTGAAAGTGCATGATTTCAGGGAATTATATGAGGTATGTTCAGTTGCAGCATGTAATTTGAGGCTGGGAATGTCAGAAGATAAAGTTAGGAATAAATTTAAAGTAAAATGTAGCCTACTTATGAAGTGATGGATTCTAAGCTGTTGGTAATAACCTGGAAGGAATATCAGACGATTATTGTAGACCTACTCTTGGTATGCTTTTTGTATTCACAAAGTTGAACACTGTGCTGAAAAATTATCAGAAGGAAGAATATTTAAAACTGAAATTAAATGTTTTGCTTATCTTGAACAAAATCCTGGTACTTCTAGGGTATTGCATTTTGTTTATTTTTCAAGACCCAGTTAATGTTAGCTATTTTTGCCCTATCTTATCTGATAAAGCCTCTTCACCCTTACCTCTTCCAGACTATTGTAGTCTCTTCTGTTTCTCTCCCTCTCCCTGTGTTACAGCACGTCTGGTGTGGTACCATAATGCTTTGTTAGGAAACTCTTAAGATCCTTGACAGCAGAAAGTAACTATGTTTTCCTTAAGTTTATAATTACAGTATTTGGCATTATACTTAGCACACAATGGGTGTTCACTGGTAAATTTGCCTGCCAGAACTTTTGAAGAAGGGCCAGTGAGGCATAGATAAATGGGTTGAGGGAATTGTACATGAAAGTAGGCTACAAAAAGAAATATTGGACGGAGACAAGGTGAAATTTTATAAACTCTTAAAAGGATTTGCCTTTGGGTTGAGGTAGATAGTTCCCTATGCGAATTTTTGAATTCTACGTTTCATTGATTGTGTCTTTTCTGTCTTAGGATTTTAGAGCTGGAAAAGGCCTTGGGAGATCTAGTGTTCTCTCTTTACTTACTTTGTGACCTTTAGCAAATTACTTAAACCTTTTCTAGTCTAAGTTTTCTTATTTGTAAAATGAAGGACTCCTACGTACCTCATTGTTATAAAAAGTTCGATTGAAATAGTATTTAGAAATTCTTAGTCTTCAGGGCGCCTGGATGGCTCAGTCGGTTACGCGTCCGACTTCGGCTCAGGTCATGATCTCATGGTTTGTGGGTTCGAGCCCTGTGTCGGGCTCTGTGCTGACAGCTAGTTCAGAGCCTGGAGCCTGCTTTGGATTCTGTATCTAACTCTCTCTCTGACCCTTCCCTGCTCACGCTGTCTCTCTCTCTCTCTCTCTCTCTCAGAAATAAATAAAACATTAAAAGATTAAAAAAAAAAAGAAATTCTTAGTCTTCAGTTCAGTAGGTAGTTGGACATGACAAACTAAATGGATTATGTAGTTTACTGTAAATGCGTGACTAAATTTGGGCTAGGATCTGATATCTTGAACTTTGATCCAGTGTTTCCTCATTATCTCATAGTTGGTTCTTCTTTCCTTACTAGTAACCTTTTCCCATTTGCAGTTTCCAGTTTGATCTGGGCTGGGAAATAAATTACAGGCTTTACTCATTTGGTCCATGCTAATTAAGCATTAGTACGTACCAGTCACTGTGGTACATACAGGAAGTCAGAGGAGTAAGAAATGGTCTCTGTTCTTAGGGAGTTTGGTCTAGAAGTAGAATATAGACATTCTAGAAAAACATAAAAATTAAAATGTATAGATTAATATGGATGATATGGAGGATTTGAACAGCCTTTCTTGCAAGGAGGACATCTGGGGCCAAAGCCTCCATACATACCCGGTAAACAAAAGAGAGGTAGGTAATCACCAGTGGGAAGGAACTCTGAGGTATGTGAGAATGACTGGCTTAATATTGCTTGGGAGCCAGCAATATTTTGTGTCAAAGGTGGTGTTATTGTGGAGCATTCTGGGAAGAAACTAAAGGTACGGTTTATTTGCAGTGAAACCAGGATTCTGGAGGATTCAAGGGAATAGACTTGGTATGAAAAGAGTTCAGGAAAGGAAGTCACTGGATAGGAAGTACACAGAAAGAACATCAGAGAAGGCAGTGCTGTTAGCATCCTTTCAGCTCTCTCATGTAGATTCTAGATAATGACTGTCCAGCTCTAATGCAAAAGTCCTTTGAGATTGTTGCCATCTAGCTATTATGATCAATTACCCTTTTTGCTATTATTTGCTGATTCTCCCAGATATAGTACAATTTATTAATGACTTGGGCAACTGGTCATTCTCTCATTACTGTTTAGTCCATGAGATTGAATCTCTCAACAGCATAGCCTGGGATGAGGTTAACCGTAGCCTCACATGAATGAAAATAGAAAATGGTGCTGGAAGTTGAAGAAATTGTAGTTTGGCATAGAAGTAAGCTTTTAATTCTCTGTATATTTAATGTCTTTGTGTGTATGTGTATGTGTGTAGGTTAAGTGTATCTTTAGAATACAGTATGAAGAGGTCTTGTATATTCAAAGGCCTATTGAAGAAGACAGAAGAAAATTTTTCCAAGAATTGATTCTCAATCAGGCATCAATGGCTCCACCACGAAGGAAACACACTGGTAAAGTTCCTAAAGCCTTT
The DNA here is from genome assembly GCF_008692635.1 of Crocuta crocuta. Lineage (NCBI taxonomy): Eukaryota > Metazoa > Chordata > Mammalia > Carnivora > Hyaenidae > Crocuta > Crocuta crocuta. Next base: position 6,516,929 of record NW_027531902.1, read on the forward strand.
AGGAAAATGGGGAAGAGGGAGGATGGGGAGTGAAGTTAAAAATGCTCCTTCTTGGAGTCACTTTTTTAAAAAGCCGTTTCTTTGTGGAAACAAAGTCAGTTTTTTAGATTCTCCTTACCTTTAGATGGACATACATGGAAGTTGTCATTGTGTTTACCTGACTTGAGGAGATTGGGAAGTACAGCCTCATTGTTAAGGCTTTATTAACCTTACCATTTCAATCCAGTTGCTCTGATAGATTTCACATTCTGAGGCTTAAAAAGGTGAAGAAAAAAAGTCTTTGGTTCTGCTCTGTTTTAGTCAGTTCAAGTACAGGGGACTTAAACTGTAAGAATGAAAACGCGTTGTGGGTCAGAGTAGGTGTGATGGGTCAAGAGCTGATCAGAATGTTTGCCTTTTCTGGCTTATTTATTTTTCAAGTATTTATTGAGCACCTGTTATGTTGGTTGTGTTAGGCACTTGGAAATGTAGCATGGCTTTGTTTTAAGCATTACAGTTTTCTTGGATTTGGGCCAATAGCATAATATTTCAAATTTCAGCCTCCTGGCCTAAGAAAGGAATGCATTCTGGGTCAATCAAAAAACTCTTTCTAATCTTAAAGATGTGTAAAAGATAAGGTCCCCTTTGTAATCTTTCAGCTCCTTCTAGAAAATAGCAATCCTGTTAGAAGTTTTTAAACATCTTTCCCTGTGTTCTTTTATGGTTCTCATAGCAGTTCTTGTAGGATATTAAATGCATTTCCACCCCTTCCAAGTCCTTGCTTTTCCACATTTGTTCTACTTCTGTTTTTTACTGATTATACTATCCAACACTTCAATTATTTTATTGTTCTTTAGCGACTCCTTTCCACATTTCCTCAGAGTTCTAAAAATGAGCACCTATCAAATGTCTGTAGTTGTGGGGCTCCCCCGACCCAGAAACCTTGGAAAATTAAATATGGAAGTTACACCTTCTGATTCTTGGTTGTTGATTCCTGTTACTCTAAATAACAGTATTTAAAGTATTTTATTATGAATATGATTCATTTTAATAAAGTATCTTATATGTTCTCAGATACATTTTAGTCTCAAAGATTTGAATTTTCTATGTTAAGGATTAACATAATTCTTTTTCTTTTTGAGTTGCTTTTATTTACTTTCATTTCTTTTTGTCTTAGGGACTGTTTAGAAATCAGTGAGAATCCATAGTATTTTAATTGTGAAGTTCATTGTGATACTGGGAAAAACTTTTAAGGAACTAGGGAATGATGTGTTTAGGAAAGTTAGTACTTTTTAGGAAGATTTTGTGTTTTAGGTAGATAATGAATACTGTAAAATTTACATATAACAGTGTAGACTGGATTTTCCATCTTATCCATGTCTTTGGGATTCTTTTTTTTAGTTCCTAATATTTTTTTGCTCCCTACACAGGTATGTGCCATTCACTACCCTACTATGTTGTATTAAGAATGTGAGAGTAGGAAAGACTCCTCTAAAATCAAAGTTCTTTTGGGAGTGTGAAGGATCAAAGAATTGTTACTTGCCCATTTCACTGTCATGCATATCAGGCAACCTCATTTTGAGAAGAAGGTTTTTAAGCAACATTGATTTTAAGCAAATTGGTATACAGTTCTTCACCTGAAGATATTTTTGTTCACTTGAAATATTTCTCATAAGTTATATGTAAATAATATTTCAAAATCATTTAAAATCATATCATTTTCCATTTATAGGAATCCTACTGTGAGCTATTTTATGGAGTAATTCTTTTCTCTAATGTACCATTGGTTTCTTTTCAAATTCTTACTTGCTAGATTTGCAAGTCGTTCACATAAATTTAGAACTCTTTTTTGAGAGAATGCCAGAAAAGTAATTGAGGTCCTGGCCCTGCCATGTTGGAATCTTAACATTTCCTTTTATTTCCTTTAGGTCTTTGTGCTATGGAAGTGCTTCCTCTTGCACTACCTTCTCCACCTCGTCAGTTATCAGAATCAGAAAAAAACCGGATGGAGGACCAGGAGGAAAATACTTTAAGAGAGCTGCGGTTGTTTCTCAGGGATGTAACCAAGAGGCTGGCCACGGATAAACGTTTTAACATCTTCAGCAAACCGGTGGATATTGAAGAGGTCTTGTTTCAGTAGTGTGCAAACAGTGAAGTTGAACTGGCTAAAAGAAAAAAATATTGACATCTTTTTTTGGAAGGAAAAAAAGCAAAGGCATGGATGAATATTACCCCTAGCCTGTAAAATTTTAATCCATGTGATAACTACCACTGTCATCAGCAAACATCTGGTGACTTTTGGATGAAATTAGTGACCAATTTGTATGTCCTCTTATTTAGTATTGATCTTTGTGATCTCTTACTCTTCAGTTTAAGAAGAGGATTAAAAGTTACTTCAGTGAAATGTCCATACTAGACTATTTTTATTCCAGGATAAATCTTGCTTTTAAAAGTATATTGGTGTTAACTAATCAATACCAATTAATTTTGGCATTTTCCAAATTATGTATAGTATAGTGAAAGAGGTGGCTAAGAAACCTGAAATATCTCTTTTGGAAATGCCTGTAATGAAGATGCTGTTTGAAGTTAAGCATATCTTGTTCAGCTAAAGTTATTTTTTCTTCAAGGATTTTCTCTGCTCCCAGTGGAAAATTTCTCACTTTCAATGTGTATTGTTTTGTGTCCTTGTGGGAGCATGGTTTGTGGTCATAAGAAATTTTCCATTTGGAATCTACTATAATACCGTAGTTAAAATTTGTTTGTTGTTTTTTGGTTTTTTTATCCTGGGATAATATAGCGTGTGGATGATGCAGCCTTTACTGGCCTTCTTCTTATAGTTCAGACTCCATGTTTGAACAGCTTTGGTGTTTTTAGTTTTGAGTTTCTTCTTCATCTTTTTTTTAATTTGAATTTTGAAATGATTCATAGTTCAATGTTGTGTACTTCTTGTGAAATCTGTGCTTTTGGGCCCGAGCAGATTCCTTTGGAATCATTACTTCATCTATGACTGGGAAGAATGAACTAGTGATGTTTTTTCCCCTCTGAAAATAGCTATTTTTCCCTCTTTGGAGGAGGAGGGGGACTGTCTATATTTTATTTGTGTATTTATCCAAAATACATAGTTTTAGCCATTTGATCCTTTTAACAGCCTCACAGACTCATTATTATTCTTAAGTTGCAGCTGAGGAAACTGAGGTTCGCAGGCAAGTGACATAGCCAAGACTCAAAGGTTTTTTGAAATTCAAAGCCTGCATTCTTTCCATTATATCATAGCTACCTTAAATTTTCTACTGAAATGACAAGAATTGCTAATTTGCTTTCACAGTTAATACATAACATTTTATACTTGTGGAACTTTTTTCTCCCTCTCTACAGAGTGTTTTCAGATAAGTGAAAATTTTGAGCCCACTTTAAGGATTAGTTTAGATGTTTATTTTTATTTCAAATTGGATATGGGCTCTGACACTTAATTGATAAGGGCTTGATTGAAAGTCAACCTCCTGCACTAAATCAGTTTTGCCTTTCCCCCAGAGAACTCTCTTTCTTTCTGACCAGAAGAGATGATCAGATTTCACATGTCACGTGTGATAAAGTAAAAAGTTTTATAAATGATGGTAAGGCAGTAGGAAGGGATAGAAAACTTGGTCAGAAAGAACTTTTATTCAAGGGTTATGTTTCTTATTTTCTCTTTTATTCTTTCTTACCTTCATTCTGCTACTGTTTTTTTGCTCTTGAAGTTGCAAAGATAGAGGTCTCTGTGAAATATTTGGGGAAAACAAGATAACATTTAAATAACCTAAAACATAAAAATTTATATTCAAATAATGAATTTGAAATGTTTAAAGACTATGAAATTCCAAAGCAGACTTCCAGAGAAAGCAAAAGTTTAGAATATAAATGTAGGACTTAAAATTAAATATTAGAAAGAAAATTTTATAATCTCTAGGTAGTATAAATTTTTATAGTGCTTTGTAGTAAATACACATTTTCTTTTTTTTAATTTTTTAATGTTTTTATTTATTTCTGAGAGAGAGAGAGACAGAGAGAGAGAGAGTGTGAGAGCAAGCAGAGGAGTGTCAGAGAGAGAGGGAGACACAAAATGTGAAGCAGGCTCCAGGCTCTCAGCTAGCTGTCAACACAGAGCCCGATGCGGGGCTCGAACCCATGAACCATGAGATCGTGACCTGAGCCGAAGTCAGACGCCCAACCAACTGAGCCACTCTGGCGTCCCTAAATAGACATTTTCCACATGTACTCAAGGCATGCCAAATGCTAGGGCAAAGAATCCAACTAATACCTTCTGAACTGTTGCTTGTCCATCATAACTTCATTACCTCCCCCATAAAGAGATTGACTGGCTTTTCGGCTCCTAGAAGTTAAATAATAAAACATGAACACACAATTACCTAAACATTTAAAATTGTGTATAAAATATGTATATATGTGTGTGTATGTGTATGTGAGTGTGTGTGTGTGTGTGTGTGTGAGAGAGAGAGAGAGAGAGAGAGAGAGAGAGTGTGTGTGTGTATTTGCAATGGAGAAAAAGTAGCCTTTAGTTTCAAAGAGCAGAAATTATCCTAGCTCCAGAATTTGGTCTTGGAGTAAGTGGTTGTTTCTAAGACTGATTACTTGATGTGAGATTTGCATTGGGGGAGGCAGTAGAGATAGGTTGATAAGAGATTTCTTAGTGGTCAAATGATATAAAACATTGGTCAAATAATAGTTCCTATTCTGAGTTATCTCTCAGAAAATCAGCACAATAGAATATATTCACTTGTGAATTTATTTATGATTAGGGAAGTTCAAGCAAATCTACTAGTTATGAAATCAATACTTATTTTTATTATATAATTGACTCAAAATGTTTGTAATGACTCCAAAGGAGCAGAAAACACTTTCCATGAAACAATCCATCCTGGAAAATTGAGAAAGAAAGTGGTTTTCATTTTTTTCTTTTTGTTATTGTTTTTGTTTTGTTTTGTTTAAAGATTTTAAAGAGATTTGCCAGAGAACTTTTCTAATAGTATGAAAATCTATGTTTCTTAATTTCCTTTAAAAAGTTTCTTGAAGTAATGTGTATTAATACTTTTTGGGTGCTTTTACCCATACATTCTCTTCTCAGGTATATACAAAGGCTTGGGGGCAAAAACAACTGACACAAATTGGTTTTATATTTCAAGATGAGAAACATTTCAGAGTTGATTTAGATATGACTTGAAACTCAACCTTTTCATGGAAAGTATGATTTTAAAGTAGTAACTTTAGTAGCATAAATTGCTCTACAATTTTATCCTTATTTGTAATTATTTTTTAGATACTTAGATTGAAATTTTAAATAATTTTATGGTTTTATTTTGTGTTTTTCTGAGTGGACCATGTGAAATAGCAGAAGTAATTTTCATTAAGATATCCTGTTTGTTTTAGGTTTCAGATTATCTTGAAGTAATCAAGGAACCAATGGATTTATCAACAGTAATAACTAAAATTGATAAGCATAATTACCTGACTGCTAAGGATTTTCTGAAAGATATTGACCTCATCTGTAGCAATGCTTTAGAGTACAATCCAGATAAGGACCCAGGAGGTAAGCATGCACTGGGCATGGTTCAATTTGGTGATCAATGAGAAGATATTTGAAAGTTTAAATACTAAAGCATGCCCATGTTTCTGATAGATAAATTGGTTTTAATGACATATTATTGTGTATAGAAACTTTTTTGAAGAGGAACTCATAATATGTTTAAATTAAATTAAATAATGGATTTAAATTAGAGGATTTTATTATTTTAGGTATTCTGTTCAGGGTTTAGTTTCTTCATTTACTTTTTACCTTTTGCACTTAGATTCTTGCTTTGCTCAGGTAGGGTGGAAAACTGGGTAAATGAGAATTTGATATAAAAAATTTTTTAAAGATCTGCTTAGATTTTTAAAGATATTTATTTAGATTCAAATTAGTTAACATACAGCGTAGTATTGGTTTCAGAAGTAGAACCCAGTGATTCATCATTTACATAGAACACCCAGTGCTAATCCCAGCAAGTGCCCTCCTTAATGCCCCGTCACAACTAGCCCATCCCCCCACTCACTTCCCTCCAGCAACCCTCAATTTGTTCTCTGTATTTAAGAGTCTCTTATGGTTTGCCTCCCTCTCTGTTTTTATCTTAATTTTCCTTCCAGAGTTTATTTGTTTAGTCTACATTACCATTGCTGATAAACACTGGGAATTCTAAATTGGTGCGAACTCATTATAGGATAAGTTTACATAGTAAAAGACCCCTTTAGGCAGACAGTATGTATTCTATAGATTGTGGATATTTTTAATGTAATTTTATTGTTTTGTTCCTAATCTATACTGAAGTCTGTAGTTTCAGCTCTTTGAGTGCCCTCCAGGGAGGATTGCCAGGAACATATCTGTAGTTAAACAAGATGAATTTACTGATTTGTTGTAACAAGGAAGAATATGTATCATGTAGAACCATATAGGATTTGAGCTTGTGTTAAGGGTTTTGGAGAGGATTTAAATAGGACTTTGCCTAGATTGGATGCTCTTAGAAGCATCAATAGGGGGTAATTTTGTGATTAGGTATTTTTAGAATCTGCAAGACAAGAAGAATGGGAGAAGGCCAAAACTGTGATGGGTAAAGAAGCAGTGGTCACTGATAATCTCCAAGATAGGATTATACTTAGTTATTTTTGTGGCTAGGACCATGTTCATGCTTTTGTCTGTGTTCAGATATGATTATGGAGTGCTCTTGTTTTTATCTTCATGGTCACAGAGTGGCCTTTTCTGATGCTGTGTTCTGTAAAATTGTTTATGTTTGATTTGAGTACACCGAGGCCTAGCTGATAGTGCCAGTCCAATTTCCAGCTGACAGGGGCTGTTATTCTCTTCCTCACCTTACTGACAATTCTGTTCTTCAACAGATGATACACATGAAAGATGTTTTTTATTTCTTACAAATGTATGTAAGTTTCAGTCATCTAAAGATATTTAGTATACAGTTTCTGCTTTGTTTCTGTATTTATGAACAGTAGTTTTTAGGCCATATATTAGAATGACCTGGATTTCTCATTTTCACATGAAATTAGGTATTTCTTACCTAAATTTAGAGCACAGTAAATCACACATCCTAATTCCAAGTTAAGAGGCAGAATGAAATTTTACATAGCTACACCTGGTATCTAACAGTTCTTAAGCTTTGTATTAGGACATTTGCCTCTTGCTAGTTTTTGTTTCTCTCGCCTCATTTTGAATTTTTATTATATATGTTGTATAGAAAGGTTTCTGAAGATTAAAAACAGATTATTAAAGTAACCTGTAATTCCATTATCTTGTGTTCTTTCTTTCTCTTACACAGATGTATTGTACATGTAATACATACATGCATAGTATCTACTAAAATGAGAACATAATTTTTATAAGCTTTGTCATTCATGTTGTATTTTGTGAAAAGCTTATGAGCCAATATATTTTTAAGACATTATTTTAATTACATAGATGTACTGTGATAGCCAATACCCTTTTGATGGACATACTAGATTTTTAGTTTTTTACTCTATTATAACACTGATGAATATCTTTGTAGCATAAATTTTATGAACATTCTTAACTATTTCATTAGAATGAATTTCTTAGTGAAATTTTTGAATCAAAGAATATATATCTCGTTTAAGCCTTTTAAACTGTATTGTTAAATTTTTCTCACAGTTTTTTTCTCTTTTACCAGCAGCATCAGGGTCACTGTTAGCCAGTATAACAATTTTATATGAATGAGAGAATCTCATTCTTCTGTGTAGATGGCAGCCTGCAGCAGGATCACAGTTTGGGTGGTGAGCAATGGGCTGGATGTCAGCTTCATTTGATTTCCTTGCTGGGGCCCTTGGTGAGGGTCCAGTCTGCACAAGTGTCTATAGTGGCATTGAGAAAAGAACGAGAGTACTTGAGTGCCTACGCTGTGGTTAGTTTTCAAGACAGAGAGGTTGCTGAAACTGCAGTAGGTAATAAGAGCTTGGGCTTTAGATTTATACCTAAGTGTTGGTCCCCATTTTGCGGTTTCCTAGTTCACTCCTAGTTCACAATTGAGTTGAGTCCTCTAAATTTTAGTATCCTTATCTGCAGAGTAGGGATAATTATGCTATTCTTCTCATTGAGATCGTTGTAAGGGTTAAATGAAAAAATGTATTAGGTTAAACCTTAAGAAACCATGATTTTCATATGGTTCAACCTAAATACTTTAAGCCCTTAGCATAGTGCCAGAGACATGGGAAGTGTTCCATAGAGGTTAGTAGTCGTATTTTTATTCTTGTTATCATCATTATTATTGAAATTCTGCTTTAATTTTTTTCATAATTGGTTGCATTAAGGGTACCATTTGCCACCTATTATATTCCCTGGAATACACTGAAAATTTAGTCTATTTTGGAAAAAATTTAAAGACTGATAGTAAAAAATAAGTATTTGAATGGTTAGAAAAAGTCAGTTTAGAAGTTTAATCCAGATTTCTTCCCCTCATGTTATTACTTAATTATAAACACATTGAAATAATACTGCTTTTAAGAAAGAAGCAATGGTTTTGGGTGCATAATAAGCTTTTCCTATCCAGTGCAGTTGTATAATCAAAGGATATGGCTCAGTGTCACAGAGTTGACATGGTACACTTGTAACTTTGTTTCTTCACTGTTTTAGATGCAAAAAGTGTGATATAATTTAAAAGCATCATTTTGGCTCTGTTCAGATTATTTCATATCTTTATGTTAAGAGGCCTGTTTTTTTCCTTAGCAGCAGAACTACTTGTTATGTATTAGGAAAACAACCTCGGGGTCTGTTGTGTAGCAAGTGGAAATTACGTGAATGTTGTATTACTTTTACAAGCTCCCATGAGTATTTGAAAGCTTACAGTGTTCTGTTTTGCAGAACCTTTGGCCATTTGGGAAAACAAAAAACTAGGATATACATAGAAGACAAAAGCCAGTATTCTGAAGGCTTTCAATGTTGCCTAAGTGTTTACCCAAATTCTCTCCCTTGAGGAGGATGTGGACAGAAATTGAATATGTTAGCCAGAAGAATTTCAACTTGTGGTGCTCAATGTAACTAGTATCAGATATTTGACCCTAATTATTATCTTACAGATATATGATATATATGTTTATTCCCCATTCTATGTCTTGTCTTGTGTCTCTTTTCTAGCCCTAAGTAACATTCACATATATTGTCATTTAGCTAATTTTGCTGAAATTTCAGCCCTAATCTTGAATCTTCTGAAAATCTTCCATTTTGTACCAGTTGCTTAGGAATAAAAGCTCACAGTTTCACTCTAGCTTTTGGATCCCTCTGTGGGCTCTGCTTTAGCCAAACTCATTCATATTCTCTATTAGTATTTATGAGTACCATGTACTAGTTACTGAGCTAGGTGCATAGAATACAAAGACAGCTGTGACAATCCTTGCCTCTTGTGGTAGAGACATACCACAAGATATACTCAGACATAATAAATGTTGAATAATTACTGTGTGGCAGATATATTATGCTCTGTGTTACGGTTTTAGTTTGCTGGAGCTTCCATAACAAAATGCTACAGGCTAGAGGTGGCTTAAAGAACAGAGATTAATTTTCTTAGAGTTCTAGAAGCTAGAAGTCCAAAATGAAAGTGTTAGCAGGTTTGGTCTCTCTTGACACTTCTCTCTGGCTTGCAGATGGCTACCTTCATTCTGTGTCCTCATGAGGCCTTTTCTCTTATGTGCATGCACCCCTGGTGTCTTTTGTCCAAATTTCCCCTTCTTATAAGGACACAGATCAGATTAGGACATATTCATGCAACCTTATTTTATCTTAATTACCTCTTTAAAGGTTCTACTTTATTTTATTTTTTAAGTTTATTTCTGTATTTTGAGAGAGGGAGAGGGTGAGAGAGAGAGAGCGAGTGAGCACAAGTGGGATAGGGGCTGTCAGTGCAGAGCCCAAAGTGTTAGTATGAGTTAACCTTTGGTGCACCCAGATAAAATGCAGACATAGAATAGTAGTTGTATATATGGTTCTAGAGGTTGGGAGACATTTGGGCAAGAAACATGGTTGGAGTCATCAGTGTATAGGAGTGGACGAGATCATGTAGGTAGTATATTTAATGAGAAGAGAGAGGAGTGTACTAGATCCTCCTGTAGGAAATATAGATCTCAATCTCAATGTAGGTTCTTGTCTTACTGTTGGAATTTAGGGTACCTTTGTTGAATGTATTGCCCCTGCTAGGAGTGTGGACATCTTTTTATTCTTTTTTTAAAATTATCATTATTTTTTTAAAAATTTCTGAGAGAGAGAGAGACAGAGTGAGCAGGGGAGGGTCAGAGAGAGAAGGAAACACAGAATCTGAAACAGGCTCCAGGCTCTGAGCTGGCTGTCAGCACAGAGCCGGACGCGGGGCTTGAAACCCACAAACCGTGAGATCGTGACCTGAGCCAAATTCAGATGCTCAACCGACTAAGCCACCCAGGCGCCCCCATCTTTTTATTCTTAAGCCAGTTTTATTGAGGTATCAGCTATATAGAGTACATTGTTAATTTTTTTAAATTTAATGTTTATTCATTTTTTTAAGAGAGAGAGAGAGAACAAGCTGGGGAGGGAAAGAGAGAGGGGGAGAGAGAGAGAATCCCAAGCTGCTCTGATAGCGCAGAGCCTGACGTGGGGCTTGAACTCACAAACTGTGAGATCATGACCTGAGCTGAAATCAAGAGTCGATGCTTAACCAACTGAGCCACCCAGGTGCCCCTATTTTAAATTTTTAAAAAGTGTTTTATTGATTTCTGAGAGAGAGAGAGAGAGAGAGAGAGAGACAGACAGACAGTGTGAGCAGGGGAGGGTCAGAGAGAGAGGGAGGTACAGAATCTGAAACAGGCTCCAGGCTCTGAGCTAGCTGTCAGCACAGATCTCACGAACTGTGAGATCATGACCTGAGTGGAAGTCGGACGCTTAACCGACTGAGCCACCCAGGCGCCCCTAGAGTACATTGTTTTAAAAACTGCATGTGTCTTTTAAAATCCCGCTTAGCCTTCAAGGATAAATGCTACGTTCATGAAAGATCTTGTTTGTTTGTTTTTGGTCCTTCTCATCATAAGTAATCCTTTCATTTTGGAATCATAGCACTATGTAACTCTTCTGAGACATTTAATACCCATCCCTTTACTCCACTCCCATGCCGTGAGGTAGTTACTTGCTTATATATCTTTATCCTTTGTTTTAGACTCTAAGTTGATAGGGAACAGGATCTGTATAGGCACCTTATGGAGCATGTTCTTAGCAAATGTGGCCAGTCAGAAAATTTCACCAATTGTTCTCTTGTTAGCTACTAATTGAAGGAGTTTCAGATTAGATAGAAATTATAAAATGGAGACATGATAACAATGCAGATATGAGCTAGTAAATATATAACATTTCTTACTTATGAAGTAGTTTGGGATGAAAAAAATCATCCCATTAAAAATTAATTTTTCTTAAAATCTTACTAATCTTTCTTAATTTTATTGAAAAAACAAAAACCCAGCGAATATACTTCTGTTTGCCAAAATACAAAAGAAACACTGACACATTGATAATAGTTATCACTTTCTTAAACGCAGTGATTTTGTTAATTTTATAGATACTCATCAATTTGTCCTAATAACCATTACTTTTTATTGAAGGCAAATGTAGGTGTGATATCTTTATTTATAGGTATAAGGGCATTGGGGCTCAGAGGTTATGTAATTTGTATGCAAACTCACAAATGTTATATGGCACAACTGAGTGGATTGAGTTCTGTCTTTAAAGCTAATGTATGTAGTTTTTGCTGTGCTTATGTTACTTTCAAATTATGTTACCTGGATTTGGAGAATCTTAAGATCATAAAGTACAAGACAAATTGGTAAATATGTGGCTTATACTCGAGCACAGTTGTAAAGCAAGAATTTTAAGTCTGATGTCCATGAGAGAGTCTCTGAACAGCTACATTCAAAATTGAATACCTGTATAATTTTCACTTTCATCACATACTTATAAGGGCCTAAGATGACCCCCCCACATCTCCAAAAAGGTGAAGATCGAAGACATGATATCTCTTCTAGTTTTAGTATTCTGTAAGCTTATGATTCTTTGCTGTGTATAAACAAAGACACAGCTCTAAGACAAAAATGATTAAAAATAATTATAATGCTAGGCACACAAAAAATATTGTTTCCTCCTCCAATGCAGATGCTGTTTAGAATAAATTCCTTGTCCTTCAGACCATTGGAAATTTTTATGGAATTCTTTTTTTCATTCATTCATTCATTTCCTATTTAATTGGGAATGTGGGTGGGAGGCATACATTTAAAAAGACAAAAAGAAAGTTATTTTAGAGTGATAATATGCTAGATAGGTCACGGCTTTATATTTAATCTTACCTCTTTCTTAGCTTTTTTCAAGCTGAGGTAGAAAGTCATGGCAGAAAATTGTGGTATCCCCTGCACCACAAACATTGGGTTATGGGCTTGAAGGTATAGCCACTTCTAAGGATGTTTATTGTAGGTTTTTATGTGTAGTTGCTAAAATTTGAAGCAACTTAAAACTTCAGTTTTTAATAATGTTTATTCATTTTGAGGGGGGCCGGGGGAGAGAGAGAGAGAGAGAGAGAGAAAGAGAGAACCAACGCGCACGCTGTGGTGGGAGAGAAGCGGGACAGAGAGGATCCCAAGCAGACTCCGTGCTATCGACACAGAGCCCAGTGCAGGGCTCGACCTCCTGAACCATGAGGTCATAACCTGAGCAGAAATCACAAATTGGACTCTTAACTGACTAAGCTAACCAGGCACCCCACAACTTAAAACTTCTAACAGTAGAGCAATAATTTTGAAAAATTAAGATACATCCTAATTTGGATTTTTACGCAGCTTTTATAGTTTGGTTCTCAATATTTGAAAGTTATCAGGAGACTTCTGATTTTGGCTGTGGCAGAGTAAAAGGGATTGAATTTACCCTGCTACCTGAAACAAAGAAAAAACTGAACAAAATGTATGAAAAACAAGTTTGAAGCCATTGGATATCAAGAAATGAAGGACAGTGATCTCCAAAAGATGAGAAACCAGAAGTTGAGCACTGTAGTTGCCTGGAGAGTTTCCAGACTGTAGTACAGGAAGGGCCCAGGTAGAGCCTGGAAGTTTACCTGAATTGAAGAGACAGAGCTGGAAATGTAAGGAGGTCACAGTAGGTAGAGTTCTCAGAGTAGAAAGCAAGATAGCTGCCCAGAGAGAGAGCAGTCTGGAGATCAGAAGAGCCTCCTTCAGCCTGCAGCTTAACACTGGTTGATGTGTACCCATGAGGAAAGGACCTGACACCACAGAAGGGGAATATTCCTTGAAGCTCACACAGGGCTAGCAGTAGTGCATCAAATAATTAGAGCTAAGAAACCAACAAGGAGATAACATGGGATCATAAATGAATACACATCCAAATGAAGTGAGAGAAAGAGGGAAAAGGGAAAAAGAGCATAGGGGACAAGTAGAAAATAAATAGCTACCTTACTAATAATCACATAAATCACGTTAAGAATAAACCGTCAAGAAAAAGAAAAAAGCGTAAACCATCTATTTTGGTCTCAGTAGCTTAATTTTTTTTGTGTCCCTTGCCTGAGGAGACATATCTAGAAAAATGTTGCTGTGGCCAACGTCAGGAAATTCCTCTCTGTGTTCTCTTCTAGGAATTTTATGGTTTTAGGTCTCACATTTAAGTCTTTAATCCATTTTGAGTTTATTCTTGTGTGTGATGTAAGAAAGTGGACCAGTTTCAAACTTGTGCACATAACTGTCCAGTTTTCCCAACACCATTTGTTGAAGAGACTCTCTTTTCCTCATGTATATTCTTGCCTCTTTTGTCATAGATTAATTAACTACATAAGCATGTATTTATTTCTGGGCTTTTTATTCTATTGTATTGATGTATATGTCTATTTTTGTGCTAGTACCAAACTGTTTTGATTCTTACAGCTTTGTAGCATATCTTGAAATCTGTCATTGTAATACCTCCAGCTTTGTTTTCCTTTCTCAGAGATTGCTTTGGCTATTGGGGGTCTTTTGTTGTTACATACACATTTTAGTATTATTCTAGTTTTGTGAAAAATGCTATTGGTGTTTTGATAGGGATAGGTTTTTTGTGTTGAATCTGTAGATTGCTTTGGGTAGTATAGACATTTTAACAATATTAATTATTTCAGTCTATGAGCATGGTTATCTTTCCATTTATTTGTATCACCTTCACTTTCTTTTATCACTGTTTTATAGTTTCCAGAGTAGGTCTTTCATTTCTTTGTTTAAGTTTATTTCTAGGCATTTTATTCTTTTTTGGTGTGATCAAAATGTATATTCTAAATATATATACTTTAATATATCTTTTCTATGCCATAATAGATCTAGTTTTTTAAAAAAGATTTAGTTAAGTACAGTATGTGAAATAATAAATTCAGATTACACAGTTGTTGTGGTCTTTGAGTCATAAATTTGTGAGACCTATATTCATTTATCTCCATATATTCATGATATCTCCTTTGGATATTTTTTTATGCATATCCAGACTAAACCTCTTAAACTCTTAATTTCTAACTTCTTTTCCTCCTTTTGTCTTTATTTATTCTCTAGTTTTTTTGCATCTTTGTGTTACTTTTCATTTTCCCATTTTTCATACAAGAAGCTAGAGAATTATCCTTGATACTTATCCTGTACTTCATCATCAAGTTGTGTCATTGAGAACATATTCAAATCTGTAATCTTCTCCTCTTCACTACCACCACCACCCTGGTTCAATTTGCTGTCCTCTCTCGCTAAAAAGAAAGAGCCTTCTTCTGTGCTGACTCCCAGCTCAGAGCCTGGAGCCTATTTCAGAGTCTGTGTCTCCCTCTCTCTCTGACCCTCCCCTGCTCACGCTGTCTCTCTCTCTCTCCTAGAAATAAATAAAAATATTTAAAAAAAAAGAGCCTTCTTGATTATATTCCCTAGTTTTATTCTTTTTTTTTTTTTTAATGTTTTATTTATTTCTCGGAGAGAGAGAGAGAGACAGTGTAAGCAGGGGAGGGTCAGAGAGAGAGGGAGTCACAGACTGAAACAGGCTCCAGGCTCTGAGCTGGCAGTCAGCACAGAGCCCGACATGGGGCTCGAACCCACGAACCGCGAGATCATGACCTAAGCGAAAGTCGGACGCTCAACCGACTAAGCCACCCAGGCACCCCTTCCCTCGTTTTATTCTTGACCCCTTCAATCCAGTTTCCAGATTATAGCTAGAGATGATCTTATGAAGATGTTCACTTAAATCATGATACTTCCCTGCTATGATCTTTTTGCTGTCTTTTTGTTGCTCTTAGAATAAAGTCTGAATCCTTTAAATATAAACAAGTTCCCAACCACAGAGGCTAATTTTTAGTTTTTTTGAAATCTCCAAGATCTTTTTGCTCCATAACTTTCTCCCATGGTATTTTCTGAACCTGTACTAGTTTTGCCACTACTCTTTCAGTGGCTTGCAATGCGTGCTTTTCAGTCTTAGCTTAAATGCCGCCTCTTCAGAGAGGCCTTTCCTGACTCATCCAGTCCAAATTGGCATCCACACCAAATACCTTGTGGGTTTTCACTGTAGCTATTCTTCGAGGTTTTGCGGTGTGAGGAAGGAGTGAGGGAAGTTTTTGTAAGTGTGTATGAGAGATTACTTGATTAATACCTCTTTCCTATACGAATCCAGAGAGTTCCTTGGCAGTGGAGACCTCTCTTGTTTGCTACCATGTAGCCATTACCTGGCTCAGTTCATGGTACAGTTGACAGTATTTATTAGATGAATATTTAGAGAAAATGTGTTGGAAAGAAATATACCAGTGTTGCCATTTAGTGTTGCATGTTGTAAGATTTCCACACTGAACTATTAGAACTTTTCTAATAAGAATAATTATAAATAGGGGTGCCTGGGTGTCTCAGCCGGTTGGGCGTCCGACTTCAGATCGGGTCATGATCTCTTGGTTCATGGGTTTGAGCCCCGCATCGGGCTCTGTGCTCACAGCTCTCCGAGCCTGGAGCCTGTCTTCAGATTCTGTGTCTCCGTCTCTCTCTGACCCTCCCCTGCTCATGTTGTCTCTATCTCTCTCTCAAAAATAAATAACACATTAAAAAAAAGAAAAATTATAAATAAAATGCCTATGCTTTTTGCCTTTACTAGGGGTGAAAAAGGAGCTCTTATTATGAGACGTGGGTTTTTAGTTCTTGATATTTTGTAAAATAAGTAGCCTTGATAATGTTTACTTGACTTTTAATACCTTGGAGCTGTATAGCTCTGTACCTTACTTTTAGGTTGTATTGTTCACAAATGATGGCTTCTGGGTTAGGGTAAAGCAGAAACTTAGTACAAATGTTAGGTATAATTCACCATAAAGGGTGTATGTATTTCTTGCCTAGATCTATCTATACTTTATTTACCATGTTGTCTTCTTTAGCTTAGAGTGTCTTGCTGTATTTTTCTCTTTCTGTCACATTTTTTTAATAGGTCGCCCTTACTTAGGATATATTACATTCTTCACAGTTTTGACTAGTTTTCACTAAATGGAGAAAATTAAGATTTTCTGAATTCTCAGTATCCATCTCTGGCGGTTGCTGGGTATATGGTGAATATCCTCCAAATCTCTTAAAGTTTCTATTTAAAGTCATACATGTTTGTTTTTTAAAATATAAAATGAAGCTTTGTGTCTTTGAGGTAATGCTTTGTTAAATAGGCTTATTAGTTCAGTTGATCCTGGCAATGTAGGTTTGAACTGTATGGGTCCACTTACCATGGACGTTTTTTAGTAACTGCAGTACAGGACTATAAATGTGTTTTCTGTTACAGTTTTCTTCACATTTCCTTTTCTCTAGCTTACTTTATTGTAAACCTACAGTGCCTGATACATATAACATACAGAATATGTGTTAATGTAAGACTTCTGGTCAGCATTCCACTGTCACGAGCAAGTGTTTTGGCAAATTCAGAGTGACACATGGATTTCCGGCTCTGTGGGGAGTTGGTGCCCTGACCCCCTGTGTTATTCAAGGGTTACCTGTACTTTGAAGTTCTAAAAATACAGCTCTCAGAAAATTATGAATGTGATTGAGTGGCTTATTACATTTATATTTTACTCATTTAAATGAACTTCTCACCCAGAAATGCTCTTTAGGATTTTATTTAAATGTTTGTGTGGTTTTGTTTTTCTTTTTAAAATGCCCTTTGTGAATGTGATTTCATTTACATGTGTAATAAATGGATACTGATGTTTTTAACAGATAAAATAATTAGGCACAGGGCTTGTACCCTGAAGGACACTGCTCATGCCATCATTGCAGCTGAATTGGATCCAGAATTCAATAAACTCTGTGAAGAAATTAAGGAAGCCAGAATAAAAAGAGGTAAGTTCTAGAAAGAAACTTGGCCACTGAAGACCAAGAGTCCTTGAATGAATGTTACTGTGTGGTGTCTCTTCAGCGTTGCTGGCAGTGTTAACATAATGCATCTTGAGGGCAGAGACTGTGTGATTTCTGATATTAATACGTGTCATCTAAATTCTCAAATATCTGTGTATTTTTAAGTTTGTTTTAAGTTTGTTTTGGGAGAGAGAACGTGCATGTGGGGCAGGGGAGAGAGAGAAGAGAGAACGGGAATCCCAAGCAACTCTGCACCAGCAGCACAGAGCCTGGTGGGGGGCTTGACCTCTGAACTGTGACATCATGACCTGAGCTGAAGTCACACACTTAACTGACTGACTGAGCCCTCAAAGATATTTTAATTTTACTTTTTGTGAAAGTTTTAGTGCAGCAATGCAAATTACAGGAATGGAGTTCAGTTAGTGAATTTTTTTTTTTTTTTTGCAGGAGTATTCATTTGTTAATTATTGACCTTTTTCATTCTTAAATTAAAAAAAATAAAAAAATTTTTTTTTATTCCTGGGGGGGAGAGAGAGAGAGAGAGAGAGAGAGAGAGAGAGAGAGNTTTTTTTAAGAGAGAGAGGATGCAAGTGAAAGTGAGCAAGAGGCAGAAAGGGGGAGAGAGAGAGAGAATCCCACAAAGGACAGAGAGAGAAGCAGGGCTCACCTGAATTGAGGCTCATGTTTTTACTCAAGGCAGGGCTCACGTTCACACGAAGTGGGGCTTGAGCTCACCCATGTGAGGCTCGAGCTCACCCGATGTAGGACTTGAACTCACAGAACTGTGAGATCATGGCCTGAGCCAAAGTCAGATGCTTAACTGACTGGGCCACCCAGGTGCCCTACTGATTTTTATTCTTAAAGGATTTAGATAGGTTTTCATATCTGTAGAGGGCTTACTTTTTAAAAGTTTTTAGAAATGCTGTTTTTGTTTTCCCCGTTGATGTTTATGTGCAGTTTTGTTAATATAAAAATAAACACAGGATTAACAAATGTGTTCTGTTCATTCAGTATAATCCTGTCCTTGAGGCACTCACACTTTAGTGGGAGACAGAGAGGAATGTAAAACAAATCAAGTACAATTGAGGTAGATGAACTGGCTGAAACATGGTGATGGCACAGAGGAGAGACCTCCTGTTAGGGATGGCAGCACTTTGTCCAGACCTTGGAGAATGGCTATAGGAGTGTGGTCTCTAGTGGAGCAGAAAAGGGAGCAGGGCCAGAGAAGGAGGAGGCGTTCCTATGCACAGTAGATAACAGCACGTGTAAAGGCACAGAGATGTGAAATAGCATGGTGTATTTGAAGAGCTGAAAACTGTTCGGTATTGCTGAAGCTGTACAAAATGGTGGGAAATAGAGCCCAAGAGATGAGCTGAGTCCAGGACATTGAAATTAAGAAGCTTTTTTTTTCTACTTCTTTAGGCCCTCCCTGGTCACCGAATCTTATAATATAGGGTCTGGACATCATAGCATGTGGCATTTTGTCTTTTTTTTGGGTCTCTCTTCCTTATTTGGAATTTAAGTGTTGTGAATGACCTGTTCATAGCCCTGCTGAAGTCCCTAGAACTCTGTCCTATAAATATTTGAATGAATCAATTGCAATGCTAAGGAGCTTAGACTTTTTCCTGTAGGTCAGTGTCTTTCAAAACGTATGTGCTTGATACCCACATCAACTTATTAGACTTAGTGAATTAGATTTTCTGACAGCAGTGAGGCTGAGAAATCTGCACTTCAACAAACTATTCCAGTGCTTTTTGTGTAGTTTGAGAATTCTTGCCATAGAATGTGTCTTTGAAATATGTAAGCTGTGGAATGAATTGGTAAATTGCTTAGGCAGCAGGAAAATAGCAAGGTCTCAATGTGGCAGGATAGGAAGATGAGAGACCAGTTAAAAAACTGTTGGAGCCAGTTTGGAAAACAGTTTGGCAGTTCCTAAAATATTAAGCATAACATTTACCATACAACCCAGTGATTCCACTCTTAGGAAACAACCCAAGAGAAATGAAAACATATGCTCATATAAAGACTATTCATAAGAGCTAAAAACTGGAAAGAACACAAATGTCCCATCAGCTGGTGAACGGGTAAGCAAATGGTATACGGATACTGCTCAGCCATAAAAAGGAACAAAGTACTGATACATGGTACAACATGAACTTCAGAAACGTTATCCTAAGTGAAAGAATCTAGTCACAAAAGACCACCTGTCGTGTGATTCCATTTATGTGAAACATTCACAAAAGACAAGTCCCTGGAGACAAAAAGTATATTAGTGGTGGCATGGGATAGTTACCTAAAATTGAATTGCTGTGGTGATTGCATAGCTCTGTAAGTTTACTAAAAATCATTTAACTGTATGCTTAAAATGAGTGATTTTTATGTTATGTAAATTGTACCTCAGTAAAGCTTTTGGAGGAAAAAACCTGCTGGAGTTGTGCAGAGTTTTAATTATTGAAGAGGCATTGTTAGGAAAGGAAAAGTCAAAATTGGCTGCCATATTACAGGTTTAATGACTTAGTAGATACTAATACTACCAATAGAGGTAGGGAATAACTTCATAGAGATAGGGATGAACAGGTTTTTTTGTGGAGATAGATAAACTAGTTATCTTTAATTTGACCTTTTTTTCCCTTAATTTTTAAAAATTTATTTTTGAGACAGAGAGAGGCAGAGCATGAGCGGGGAAAGGAGGGGGGCGGGTGACACAGAATCCGAAGCAGACTCCAGGCTCTGAGCTGTCAGCACAGAGCCTGATGCGGGGCTTGGATGCTTAACCAACTGAGCCACCCAGGTGCCCCTTAATTTGACCTATCTTTAGGATATCTTTTGATATCCAGTTGGAGATATCAAAGAAGCGGTTGGATATATGAGTCAGAAGCTCAAGACATGCTTGGAGTGAACATGTAGATTTGGGAATTATTATGAAGTGGTAGTAGAAGCTGAAGGCATGAATGATACTTTATGGTAGAAGGTATAGATCAGAGTGAGAAGATAAGGGATTCCAGAGATAACCCTGAGAAACATCAATATTTAAGGACCACCTAGAAGAAACAAGTCTAGTGAAGGAAATTGAGATGGTTACTCTTATGAAGATAATATAGGAAAACCAAACTTATTGCAGTGTGGTGTGACAGGCAGCTCACATCAGCTAACCCATTCATGTGAATGGGGTTTAATGGCTCAATAAATACTTACTACATTCTAAGATGGCAGAAATAATGACTTTTTGACAATGTATTATCATTGTCCTACAGTCATAAGAACGTGTGCCTTTGCAAATTAAACTGAGTAAACATAGGGTTCCTTTAAGGATTAAGTGGTAAGCTTGGCCTGCTGGGTTATTTTGTTATGATTTTATACCTAGTTTCTTTCCCATCTTGAAACAAATGATGTTTTTTTCATCCAAATTACAAACTGTCCAGGTGTATTTAATTACTAAAACTTAGTTCTATATTTCAAACTTTATTTATTTATATATTTTTACCTTGTGGGTTTATGTAGCTGGGAATATTTAAATAGGTGTTGCTTATCTTCTGCCTGCAGGCTTATCGGTAACAGCAGAACAAATAAATCTTCATGGCACTGGAGCTCGGAAGACAGAAACTAGAGTTGAAGAGGCATTTCGGCATAAACAAAGAAATCCATTGGATGTCTGGCACAACTCTGCAAATAAATGTGCATGTGAGTGTTTGAGGAGACCCTGTTATCCGCTAGTGGGGACAGCTGAGAAGGATGCAGATTTGTTAGGAATTAGGGACACAAACCGGGTGCTGTTGTTTTCCCACACGTCTTTTTCATCTTCTCTCTGTTCAGAGGTGAAGAGCTTGTGGGGTCAGATGCTGGATGAGGAGTATGCTTCTCTCACTGTATTTCCTCTTTTTTATCTATATTCAGTACGTGCTGCTGTTCATTGAACTAGGTTTGAATGTTTTCAGTTTTAAACTTTAGATTTTGGGTAGAGATGTGGAGCCAACAGGCTTTTTCATCCACCTCTGCCTCCAATCCTAACCTCTTGCTCTGCAATATACCAGATGTTCTGTTTATGGTGGAAATGGAAACTTTGACTTAAGGGAGTGGCTGACAGTAGGAAGTTCATTTTTCTGGGAGAGTTATCTTGTGTTCAGTGTGAAAAATGTGTACAGCCCTTTTAATCTAGTTTTGTTTAAGTGAGATGCACTTAGGGAAGATTTAGTGTTCTTAAGTTTTCGTCACTTTTCTTCATTCATGGTAATTTATAAGGTTTCTGAAAGACCAATGTTAACGAACACAGCATCTTCCTAATATGGCCCCTATGTTTCACTGAGGATAGCCATCCTTGGAAGATATATGCTGTTCTGGTATAAAAGTGTTGAAACGGTCAATAAAGCTGGCCATAATATGTTCTTTTTCCAGTGACATTGAATTTGAATTAATGAACCATACTCATTGTTTTAGCTTTTCTTTTTGTGATAAGTGGCATTCATATGTGAGAAATTTTGAAGGACTTAGTAGTATATTTGGTTCCATGAAACTGATTAAAGCTATTTGGTGTAGTTGTATCTTGGATCATGATCTGGATTATAGAACATAGCAGTCTAATTTAAACTTTAATGCCCTATACATTCTCTATATCTGATACAAATATTTACTAACTAAAACCCACTGAAAATTGTCTATAAGCAGTTTAAGTTCCTTTAAACATTAAAATGTTATTTTAATCTACAAATGTGAGTTTTGTTTTCTCTTACCAGTAGATGGCATATGTGACTCATCATTTGTCTGTTTTACATTAATTTACTTGAATTATAAATCCAAATATCCCTAAGGGAGAGTTGCTTTCCTGACGTCTTAGTTTTGAAAACAAGCTCAGAGGGGCTATAAAAATGGACTCTAAAGATTGTGTCCCTTCATTGTTTTTCACACAAATCGCCCCATGAAAGGAAGTGGTATGTTAAAGATTAGTTCCATAAATGTATATACCACCATATGCCAGGTGCTGTGGAGATGCAGCGGTGCCTAAAACAAGAATTCCCTGTTCCTGTGGAGCTTATATGATCAATTTCTCTTATTTTACCAAAATCATACTAACCATTAGAAATAATTATATAAGGAGGGGAAAAATAATTTCTATCTTGACATTCTCCCAAGTGAGAACATTTTCTTCGTTGGTAGCTGGGATGAAAGTGTTAGAAATAAACTTGCTTCAGTAGGCCTTCTAAGCCTTTGCTTAGTGTACTATAGATCAAATAATTGAGCTGGCTCTTGATTGAGCAGAGTTGAGCTGCTTCTTGTTCTAGAGTTCTATAGCTCTAGTTCTATAGTGAGGAAAGAAAAAGGGAACCTCTTGTACTTTTGGTTGCATGTTTGGAGAATAAGTGAGGTCACAATGTCAGGAGTGACTTGTCAGGTAGTAAAAACCTAATAGCTCCACCTTTTAGAGAAAGAACAAGCTGAATTTTTTCCCCATTTTTAATGTGTACTGGATTAGTTTTTCATATAGTTAGTAGAATGCTTACAGATGCCCATCACTTTAGCTTATGTACAGTTTTTAACAGTAAACTAATAAATTCTCCAGTTACCCTGTAACTGTAAATTATAAAAAACAGAAACTAGTAGGGGGAAAAGAAATGGAGAGATGATTCAAATGACGTTATGGTTTTGAAGGAAAATATATATTTTTAACCAAATGACTAAATAACTTGAATTTTGGAAATAATTTCAGCAATCTTTAGTGGATTTATTCTTAGATAAGAAAGAAGAGTAATATTTATAACAACATTTGTCCATTTCCTGTGAATACCTTGGTGTCTTTACATACAGACTCAGTATGGATTAAAAATGAAAGGATAAAAAAGTATGTAAACACATATTTGGGGAATTAAAGATTCCTGGGCCTATTGTTAGCTGGAAGTACTCATAAAGCTTTTGATGGTTTCTAGCATCTAAAGATAAATACAGTCTTTTCAATTTTTGTGGGTCGGTCTTTTCATATAACTGACTAAATAGTTGTTTTTAGTGTTTTGTTAATGTTGTTGCTACCTTGATAGCAGAGGGCTTAATTTTTTTCCGTATTTTAAAATAACAACCGTGTAACCAGTTAATCCTCTTTGATGAACCATTTGTAGTAGAGGAGACTAACAGTTGGCTAACCAGATTGTCTCTATAACCTTTATAGGGTTTTTGTCCATGACTGTGCTTACTGTGGGGATTCCTTCTTCTGGAAGAACCATGCAATAGATGGTTCTTTGTGGGATACTTGTAACTATTCTACCTTGATATACTGGATCATGTGTTCGTTTTCTCTCATGGTTTAGGAGCTTTTGGGTGATGCTGGGAAGCATTCACCTTCCTGGTGGAAATCCAGGGCTATGTCCCCAGACTTTCTAGGCAGCCTGGCCTGGTAATGTAATTTCTGAAATGTACATAATAGATGCATGGCCCCTGGATGTTAGGAATTAGGAATAGTTATAATTGTAAGATAACAGAAAAAAATTAATGCTGGGTAAACTCATACAAGAAATAAATTTTTAAAAATTTCATCAGGAAAAAAACTCTTTATTCTGCAGAGTTCATCTCTGACTTCATATTCATTCTACTTGTAAGTTTTGGGGAGTAGTCAGCATGGATTTCTTTTTTTTTTCCCCCAATATTTTGTTTATTTTTTTTTACAAATAGTTTATTGTCAAGTTGGTTTCCATATAACAACCAGTGCTCATCCCCAGAAGTGCCCTCCTCCATGCCCATCTTCCCCCTTCCCCCCACATCCATCAGTCCTCAGTTTGTTTCTCAGTATTCAAGAGTCTCTCATGGTTTGCCTCTCTCCCTTTCCCCCACCATTTCCCCCCTTCTTCTCCCCCATGGTCCTCCATTAAGTTCCACCTAATCCTCCTATATGTGCAAACATANAGTCAGCATGGATTTCAAGAGCTAAGTAGTTTTTGTGTGTTACATTGGTACGGGTTTACTTTCATTTGGGTCTTATTTAGTGAACATTTGTAAAACAAGTATTGTACTCCCAAGTTCTACATATCTGTTTTCCTTCCCTGTGAAATAGTTCGAGTTCGGAGAAAATCAAGGCGGCGATCACAATGGGGTAAAGGAATTATTAAGAAAAGGAAAGTCAATAATTTAAAAAAAGATGAAGAGGACACCAAATTTGCAGACTATGAGAACCATACGGAAGACAGGAAGTTGCTAGAGAATGGAGAGTTTGAGGTAAGCACTGACTGCCATGAAGAAAATGGAGAAGAAACTGGAGACCTCTCTATGACCAATGATGAATCATCGTGTGATATCATGGACATGGAACAGGGGCAGAGGCTTAACAGTGGAGCAGGCACAAAGGAGAATTTTGCATCTACTGAAGAGGAAAGTTCCAATGAGTCTCTACTCGTCAACAGCAGCAGTTCTCTAAATCCAGAGCAGACATCTAGGAAAGAGCCTTTTCTTAAAGGAAGCTGTCTAAATGGTGAGGCCTCCACAGACAGTTTTGAAGGAATACCAGTTCTGGAGTGTCAGAACGGCAAAGCTGAAGTTGTTTCTTTCTGTGGTAGTGGAGATAAATGTAGTTCTGAACAAAAGATTCTCCCGGAGGACCAGTCAAAGGAAAACCCAGAAATTTCCAATGAACATCTTGGAGATGATCCTGACAAACTGGAGGCACTGGAATGTAGCAATAATGAGAAGTTAGAACCTGGCCCTGATGTGGAAGTTAAAGATGCAGAACTGGATAAAGAAGGTAGAGCGAATATTTTTAAAAACCTGAAATTTTAAACTCCTGAGTTAACTAATTGCTTATTTTGTCTGGCCCTTAGTAGCAGTAGTTGATAACCAGTTATCACTCTCTGAAAATCTGTCAAAACTTTTGTCTCTTTACCTGGAAAAATGTACACGTGAATACTACATTTTGGTGGAAATTTCAGAGGGTTTATGGTCCAGAATGCATTCGTTTCCTGGCTGCTTACTCTTTTGCTTCCTACCTTATTGTCATCCTTATCTTATTGGATTTATGGCTAAAGTAAACCCACAGGTGTTAAGAAGATGGAATTCTGTTAAGAATTGTTGGGATGGGGTAGGGTAGGCACGGGTTGAGAAGACTTGGATACTAGAGCAGTATGGTATGTTACACTCTTGTAGACTCATTTTAAATGACCACTTCTGTTCATTATAATCATGTGACTTTGAGCTGGTTACTTATGTTCTCCAAACCTGTTTTCCCATCTTCTGAATTAAACTTCAGAGGGGTGTCACTGCAGAGATTAAATAAGTCGTGTATATTCATCGCCTGTCCTGGTACCTGGCACATACTGAGGTATATTCATTCCAGGCATTCACTGTTAGTTTAATCTGAGGGATGTTGAGTCTAAGGGGTCCATTGCTTTGTAAGGCCAGTAGTAGAGGAAGCAGCAGAATGTGCACTACCAGATCTACCTTGTTCTCGCAGACTCAGAGCACTCTGCCAGCTCCTGATTTCCTGTGGCTATGCTATTCTTTTAAGAAGCAGCAGTAATGGGGGCCTGGGTGTTCCTAGCCCTACTTTGTTTTTCATTCTTTAGTGCATAGTAGGATGGGGTGAATTAGAGATCTATCTACCCTTTGAATATACATTTCTATCCTGACCAGGTACTCTTTTAACACAAGGCTATTTTGAAATTCTGTCTTGCTCTCTAAATTGTGTGGAGTTATATATAGCTTTAGCCTGGGATTTGGACTATGTGGGAAAAGTTTTTTGCTGCCAGTTTTTGAGCCCTTTAGTAGAATTAGGAAGTAGGAAGATAAAATTCAAAGTCTTAGAATTCTTTTAATGGATAAAGAGAGATGTGTGTGTGCTGTTCTTAAATGCTACCTATGGAGAATTTTTCTTTTTCTTCAACATTTAATAATAGAAGGTAGTTTTAAGAGCAATATTTGTTCTGGTATTTATTTATATTTATCATATTTACAGAACTTTAAAAATGTGGTGCAGCTAGGGCTAAGTAATGACTGGGACAGAGTGGGAGAAAGGGAGAGCTCTTTCTGATGAGACACTTTGGGTACAAGGCAAGGAATCCTTTTTAGTGTTCTTCACTATGAGATTTTAGTAAGCTTACAGAAAAGGTTTAAGTTAATATTATGTTCAGTTGATTATCTAAAAACTTCAAAGATATTTGTTGTGTAAGAGCTTTACCTGACGTTTTCACTTGTGAATGTCAGGGAGGGCAGTGTTACCTCCTACAAGTTGTCAGGCTCCTGGAAGTCCATAGATCCCCCCTGCCCTCGTTAGCCCTCAGAGTGCCTGGTGCTGTCAGATTATGCTCAGCCACCTCAGAATTTCTGTGTGTGTGTGTGTGTGTGTGTGTGTGTGAGAGAGAGAGAGAGAGAGAGAGAGAGGAGAGAGAGAGAGAGATAAGATGTTGAGAGGAGAATGTTTAGATTATGGTATTTCACTCTAAGGTAGGAAAGATCACTAGCCCTATTACACTTTAAACAGGCTTATATTTTTAAGGAAAATTGTCATAACCCACATCAGTTTCTAATAGAATTCTGGGCAATGTAAAAGAGAAAAATAAGATATTTCAGTTAATGTTGAGGAAGATTTTTTTCTTCATAAGGGATATATGTATATAGAGAGATTGGCCTCACTTGCTGTTTGTATCTGTTGGTCTAGGTTGCTTCCCCTCTTCCAGCTCTGAAAGCTCCAGTTTTTAAAAATATTTATTTAGTTATTTTGAAAGAGACAGAGCACGCTCAAGGGAGGGGCAGAGGGAGAGGGACAGAGAGAATCCCAAGCAGGCTCCATGCTCAGCCTGCAGCCCACTGCGGGGCTTGATCTGACAACTGTGCGATCGGGACTTGAGCCGAAATCAAGAGTCAGACGCTTAACAGACTGAACTGCCCAGGTGCCCTAGAAAGCCCCAAATTATAAAATGATGGCTATCATAAAAAGAGTGGAGGTTGCTTTATAAGTTAGTGCTTAAAGGTGAAGGTTGCTTTTCTCTGCCTTTAAGTGGATATGTTTATTAGATGATATTCTAATACGGCTTGACTTTCATAGTTGTGGTTTAGTTCTTTTTAATGTGGGTTACTTATTCTTTCCAAAAAAAAAAAAAATCATTTACCATTTAAAGAATAGACCCTTATTCCAAATAGTTTTTGTGGAATTTATAGTTGTTTAAGCCTGATTTTTCTTAACTTTTACTTGCTGCAGTGCATTTTTTTTTCAATTGTAGGTGTTTCTAAAGTAAAGAAATGTCGTAAGATAATTTTAGAGCAGGCAAAACCAACAAGCCTGGAACTGGTTCCGGAAGAGCCCTGTGAGCCTGTGCCACCTCTCATAGTTGATCATGAGAGATTGAAGGTAAGCTTAACTATTCCCAGTTTATGTTTTTAAAGATTTTATTTTTAAGTAATCTCTCTACCCAACATGGAGCTTGAACTCACAGCCCTGAGATCAGTAGTTGCATGCTCTGCTGACTGAGCCAGCCAGGGCCCCCTCAGTCAATTTTAAATGAATGGAAACACATTTAAATATGTTTGTAGGCAGTTGAATAAAGCTAGTTTTGATAATCTCTTGCTTTAACCTAAGAATATAAGTGCTTTAGGACTTGCAGTAAAAAAGAGTTTTGTGTTTTGAAGGATTTAGAAAATGGTGTTGGTAATAAACTAAGCCCTAGAGTCTTCTAAAATCAGGTTGTCACTGTTACATTATAGCCTGTGGTGTCTGTTCCCTAACCATTTGAATATAACTGTTTCAGTGTGAACAATGAAACCAAACTTTATTTTATTCTCTTTTATTCTAATTTTTCTTAGAAATTGCTTGATTTGTTGGTAGATAAAAGCAACAATCTGGCAGTTGATCAACTTGAGAGATTATATTCTCTTCTTAGTCAGTGCATCTATCGTCATCGTAAAGATTATGACAAATCACAACTTGTAGAGGTAAGTGCTCAGTTCATCCTTAGAATAAAGAGATATGTGCTTTTACTTGTCCTCCCAAAAAAGGGAAAAAAAGTTATTTTAGTCTCTGTCTTTCACCAAGTAACTGAAGAATGTTTTGAAAATTTAAGATTAGAAGACTTGTTAAGAGTTATAGTTTGTTTTTGTTTTTTAAATTTTTTTAATGTTTTATTTATTTCTGAGAGAGAGAGAGAGAGACAGCGTGAGCAGGGGAGGGTCAGAGAGAGATGGAGACACAGAATCTGAAGCAGGCTCCAGGCTCTGAGCTGTCCGCACAAAGCCCAACACAGGGTGCAAACCCACAAACTATGAAATAATGACCTGAGTGGAAGTTGGGTGCTTAACCGACTGAGCCACCTAGGTGCTCCAAGAGTTTGAAGAATAAAGCCTTTCTCTATCTTTTTGTCTCAGGACAGAAGTAATCTTAGATTCTTTGTTTATCAAAACACAGAAATTCGTGGTTCTGGGTTGGGAAATACACAGAATAGCATGCCACAATTCTCTTGTCCCTTTCTTGTTACTGACATTACTAAGCATATCACTTGGGCCAGTTGAATGTGGGGATGGCCTTACAGTCCTTACCAGTGCTACCTAGGCAGCTACTGCTGATTAAAGGAATGGGCCTGAGCAGTGAGATCTGTTTGCCACCCCATTAATGATTAGAAGAGAATTTAAAAGTCATCTCATTAATCAGATCTAGGCCTATGAAATGGCTGCACAAAGGAGTGCTTGTTCTTTTGTTTAGATAGACACTTTTCATGTGAATTATTCCCTTTCTAGACAACTTTGGGCCTTACAAACATGAACTCATGTCTGTTCATATAATTTATATCATCAAGCCACACTTCTGCTTTTTGAAGTCATCTGAGCAAATAGAAACCCTCTAAATGGCTAAGTGACTCAGTTAGACTCCCTGTTCATTTGCCTGTTATCTTATTTATCTGGAGGTCTGGTTATTAAGTATTTATTGAACGCCTGTAGTTCCAGATAGTGTGCTAGATGTTTGGGCTGCAAAACATGAACAAGACAGTCCCTGCTCTCAAGGAGCATTTCTAGTATATTAAAGGTCTGTATTTACAGGATGGGATTATTTTTCATTCATAATAAGGAATACTGGACTTAAAGAAAGAGAGCAATCACACTTTAATGAGTTACATTTTTATGAATCAATACTGTCATTATGCAGTAGTTAGAAATAAGAAAGCACAAATGAGAAATAAAAACATCACCCACATCCCTCCATCTAGAGGAAACTAGTGAGTATTAATCTTTTGGAATATCTTCCATGCTTTAAGAATGCTTGGATGTACCTCACATGTGTATAAGTGTGTGAATGTATATTTAAAAATTGAGATCATGTTGTATATTGTTTATTGACTTTCCTTATTCAGTAATAAGATGATGAAACATTTAGCAAGAGTGATGTTTATTGAACATATATGAGAACTTTTTGGTCAGTGATAATCTGGCCTATTAATTTTACAGAGATGTAGAATGTAATTTCTTTGTAGTTATTTAAAGGAAGGAAAGGAAAACCAAATGTCTTAGACACTTGGCCATCTGACACTTGGCCATCTGAGTGAAATGTGTAGGGTAGAGTTCTTTACCTTTTTTTTTTTTTTTAAATTATAGAATTTGTTCACATGATTGACATTTGGTTAGATTGAATGGATTGAATACTCTTTAGCACTGAAACATTTTTCAGTAGGGGACTTGGACCCCTATAATTTAGGGGTTTTGTTTAGGGAGGGGAAGGGATATATGGCAGAATCACCAGTGAGTGGCATTTCTGGTGGTGATGGCACCTTTTTTCTTTCAGCTCTGATTAGAGTGGATAGCAGTGGGAACAGGTGCATTCTACTTTGGGTACAAGTTTTACTAGGCTGAGTACATTCATTTTGTTTTGGGAGAATATGAGTAAAGGAAGGGGTCAGGCTCCAGAGTAAGGCAACCTGTATTCAAATGGACTCTTTTGTTGATTAGCTGACAAATTATTTATATACATAAATCTCTTAATACAATATCTGGCATAATAAGTGCTCATTGAGCCTTACTAGCATCATCCATTAGCCTAAATATCAAATAGGAGGCATTTGGATTGTCTAGGGCAGATAGACATACAGAACAGCTCTGGTATTATAATTAGGAAAATACTTAAAGCTTAACTTGTATCTAATTCTTTCTCTAAAAAGTTAATTTAAAGTGAATTTTCCCATAATACTTTATCTTTCCTTTAAAAGATAACATGCACTTTTTTTTCCCCTGTAGGAGATGGAAAGAACAGTTCATATGTTTGAGACATTCCTATGAACTTTTCAAGATGAGTGGTTTATCCTCTCCAATCTGCTCCTGACAGAGCAGTCTTCTGAGCCATTCGATTTCAAATTGCACCAATGATGTGCAGAGCCTTGGTGTAAAGTGCTCTCTCACTCATCCTTTCTCTCTGTTGAATTTGGTGCTATTGTCTCAGGTACCTGAAACCAACCAGCCTACAAGAACCAAACAGAACTTCAGAAACATGTTGTATTTTCCACAAATAAAAAATACAACCCCACAGATTGGAGATTTTGGTGCTACAGAAACTGCTCTCACTTCTGCTCCTCTTTTCGTGCACTCTCTTTTGGAGATTTCTCTCTTAGGGAGCAGACCAGCAAACGCGAGGAAACCGGATGGGGCAGTTCTCTAACTGTGTTGAATTGTTTAAACAGTGGGCAACCTGTTTTGTTTCTTGTTTTTTGTTTTTTTTCCTTCCCCTCCTTTCTGCTCCTTTTAGCATACTTGTTTTTATTTTTTCCTCTGGGTAATGGACTGAAACCTGTTTTAGAGTTGGCTATGGTGTATTCTGGTGGGAAACTGAAGAAACTGGATGAAATTAGATTAGGCTCTTTAGAACTGCCTTTAATGTGCCTTTTAATTCATTTGAGAAAGATAAGGCTAAACAAAAGGATGGGCTTGTTTGTAGCAAATCAATTAGAATGTCTTGAAAATACGTTTTGATACTCTGTCATTGAGAGACGACCAGTGTTTTGGTATAAAATGGCCTATCTTGTTTTCAAAACTCAATCAAGACACTCATTAAGCCACATGATATACTAAAATGGTAAGTTTTCCTGTATGGTCTGTTTCTGTTTCAGAAACATGTAATAAAACAACAACAACAACAAATACTACCCAGTCCACTAAAAAACCCACACGTTTCCAGTATTGCAGACAATGATGACCAGAAAATAGATAGATGACATTTTTTTCTTCTCTCAGTGGCAATTTAATCGTTATTCATGTTTGAGTTCCCAGAGAAGAATGATTTCATGTATAGTAAATTGTTACTGTTTTGTTTTAAAGCCAGGACTTGCCAAATGGACAGAAAAGAGGAATTTGTCAGAAGCTCCATAAAATTCATTTTCTGTATGCATAGTTGAAGGTGAGCTCTGGGATGGTCCTTGAGTAACAGTATTAATGTTTAAATCCCTTACCATAAGCTTACCTTCACAACTATTCATTTTGATTGGAACCTGTTTTGGATCTTGTCAAGTGATTTCTCTGACTTGTACTTACCTAAAATTAATTATGGGTTACTAGTTTTACAAAAACTTTCTACAAATTTGGAGACACAGTCTAGGCAGTTGCAAAGAGGCAAAGGGAGTGCAGTGACATTTTTTTATCAGATGATTTTTAAACAAAAAAAGTAGAAAATTTTGACAAGTTGGCTTGATAACTTCATTATAGCCGTTAGCTGCAGGTGTGTCTTTCCAATATATGCAACACATATAGCTTGGGTTTTAATTAGAGCAAATGGTCTTGGACTACTGCAGAGA
Organism: Crocuta crocuta; assembly: GCF_008692635.1. Taxonomy (NCBI): domain Eukaryota; kingdom Metazoa; phylum Chordata; class Mammalia; order Carnivora; family Hyaenidae; genus Crocuta; species Crocuta crocuta. Next base: position 6,549,061 of record NW_027531902.1, read on the forward strand.
TACTGAGCTACCTCAGCTTTTTGTATTTTAGTTACCAGTAGTGTTTACAGAGTCCTGTAATCACTTTGCCACCGTTTACACGCTGAAGCTAAGGTACTTGTCTCCTTGTCTCTGGCTGTTCGTAGTGTGCCCAGCGCCAGCGCAGAAAGCACACTCTGGCCGTAGGCTACTGCAGTAATCTTAAGTGCTTCTTGGCATTTACATTAACATTTTGCGCCTTCTAATTATAGCTTAATTTTTAACAAATGCCACTTTTTTCTTTATACCTAGTCTATGACGTTTTCGTAATATTCAGTTAGTCATGTAATTCAAGATGCTACCCGTGTAGACACACTGTATTTTTAAGGTGGGCAAGTGCGATTAACGATGAACCATTTTAAAGGGGAGGTTATTTGAAACCTCTAATTTGATTATTGGGAGGATTTTCATGCTTTCTTTATTAGTATTTATTACCATCATACCAGTTCAAACTATTTTACTGTCTAATACATTAGCATTTTGTATTTTGATGGAAATTGTTACAGAATTTAAAGATTTGATGAAATAAGATGTAGCAGATTTTTTGTAGCAAGTTTCTGCTAAAAGGGTTTTTTGCAAGTCTCAGGTTCTTGCTGCACTATTTTTTTTTAAATATTTATTCCAGTTACTCTAATTCAGAAGCATTCTGTTCAAGTAACAGCAGCACTTGTGAAAGGAAAAAAAACGCACATGTTCTTAGTAGGTTACTAAATTTGTACAAGTTAATTAAGATTTTAGCCATCAGTGGGTTTGACAAGGGAAATTTATTTATGTTTAGCATTAAAATGCTTCCAAAAGATCAAGTTATTTTTTTTGTTTTTTTGTTTTTTTAAATTTTAACCTTGATATAGATGGAGAAATAGGAGGCACCCTCTCAGTATGATAGGAACTGCCACTTTGAACAGTTTAGGTCTTAAAGAGAAAGCCAGTCTAATGCCAAGGGGAGAAAAATTAGCCGAAATTGTCTCTGCTCCCCTTCTGCCCCCTCCCCCCCCCAAAAAAACCACACACTATACCAGTTTTGCTTACTTTACAGACATCTGGTGGTTCTATAGTTTAAAGCAGCTTGTGAAATTATCCAAGTGGACTCAATTTTGTTTACCTTTCTGTAAGTTCTTAATTTTTGCTGTATAGCATTGGCAAAAATATGTACAAATTGACCTCTGTTCTTATTTCCTATTGTGAGCATTATAAATGATAGCTCCTATGTAAAACTTTGCTCTCAGATCAGTAAAATATGTATCACAGCACAGGCCAACAATGGCTAATGCTCAGCTGTGGGGACCATGGGAGCTTTTTGAAGATGATGGAACCGCACTAGGGTTGAAACTGATGGCTGTGGAGTTAATTGTGTTTTTGAGCTTGAATCTCACCTGTGATTAATTTTTGTTTTGTTTTACGTCCTTTCATGACTTGATTTCTCTCATATGCCAATGTATTTGTAGGTTTACTGGATTTTATTTTTAGGGAGTGGGGTGGTAATATCTTCCCATTTTTTGATTAAGTTGGTTCAGCTATGGTGCTATTCGGTAGGTTATCTTCAGTGTCAGGTCCCGTAGCTGAATGCCATTGTTATTATAATTATTATTTGTAATCACATTGTAAGCTTGAATTTGGGCTTGTACCTGCATCTTTTGTATTTTGTACATTCAGTTATTTAGACTTTGGGAGTCCTCTTTGGTTTCAGTCATGTATGTCTACTTTGTAGATTAAGTAGACTTCATCTACTATGGTCTGTTTTGGGTTTATAGTTTAATTTAGAATTGTGTTAAATTGATGTTTTGCATTTGACTTCATTTTACATTAGTTTGAAGTAAATTATTTAATTTTTGAATTCTGGAATTTTGAACATTTACTGTAATTTGTAATATAACTGCTGTGAAATACTTGAATAAAGATGGCAAGAAAAACCTGCCTTTCTTTAGCCTGATGATGATTGCTGTTGGCTGCAGATGCGGTGCTACCATTCCAGCTGAACTCCCCTGTTTTGCAGCTAGGTAGGGCCTCGTGATGTTTATTAAGTACCTCGCCCCCAATCTTATTATAGGAGTCTTTTAGATTTTAGTAGCCCTCGGTATATCTTTGCTAAACGTTTTTCTGTTGGGAAAGTGTGGTTTTAATTCTAGTTGAAAATTGTCTAAAATACGTTGTCTAGAAGCAAATAGATTACTTCCGACATTGGTTTTTCTATTTGGAAGACTGTTTCAGTAGACCGTCAGGTAGTTTGGTTAACTTACTTTATAGTGTTTTCTCTGTAATAAGATAGTTACCAGCATACTTTGAATAGCACATAGAATTTAAATATGGAAAAATTTCATACCAGAATTTTGAGCGGCTTGTTGCTTCAAGGGAATAGGATGTTATTGGCTTTAGATCGCCTGTGTTTCTGCTATCTACCATGAGATACCTTTTCATGTCTTGAGATTAGGATACTAATCTTAATAGAAGTCCTTTATGTATGTTTCTTTCTTTCTTTCTTTCTTTCTTTCTTTCTTTCTTTCTTTCTTTCTTTCTTCCTTCCTTCCTTCCTTCCTTCCTTCCTTCCTTCCTTCCTTCCTTCCTTCCTTCCAATAAAAAGGAACTGGTTGAATTTGAATAAGACTTTGTTTTTCTTGATTTTTCAGATTGTATAAATTTTTATTTTTAATTGTCTGTGTATAGTAAAAGACTGGTAGTAATAAACCTGGGAAACAGGTTTTTAAAAATTTAGGCAAATGTTTGTAATTTTTTTAATGGTTTTTTCTTTTTTTTTTTTTTAGAGACAGAGCACACGTGGGGGATGGGTAGAGAGAGAGAGAGGGAAGTACAGAATCTGAAGCTGACTCCAAGCTCTGAGCTGTGGGCACAGAGCTCAATGCAGGGCTTGAACCCACAAACCGTGAGATTATGACCTGACCCAAAGTCAGATACTTAATGACTGAGCCACCATGCACTCCTAGCCAAATGCTCATATAAATGTAATAAGTGCATTTGAGTGTCAATCAAGTTTTTAGAGCTCTGGAGAGAAATTGGGCTTATTTATACAGTTTTAGTTTCGTTGGACTCAAAACTACAGTAAAGTGAGAGACTAATCTTTAAATATCTATTTCATGTTATCCTTATTCCCTAGCACCTGTATAGTTATCTGTTGGCTATCTTTTTAAATATAAATTCCCTCTCTTACCTGCACAGTCGTGTCTGTTATGTCGTAGGCACTATGCTAGACGTATTCTCTGTTTTTAAGTAGCTTGTAGTCTGCTAGGGGAAGCTAGTGCAGATACCAGTGGTAATGATTCGGTGGGATAAGGGCTATAACAGAAGGAGCACGGTGTTCAGAGTTATAAGAAGGGAATCCATTCATTCCATTTAAGAATGGGGAAAATGAAAGTCTTCAGAGAGTTGGCATTTTATTTGCTTTTTGTTTCTTTCAGGCTTTTTTAGAGTCTATCCCCACTCTTCCAAAACTTTTCTTAGTTTTCTTGTGATCCTTCATATTACATCATCTTATATTCATATAACATTCATACCACACACCCTGAAGTATCTTTATTTTCAACTTATTGAAATCTTACTCATATTTCAGGGCTGAGCTTAGATTGTACACCAGCATATCTCCCTTACTGTATTTTTCCTCCTCAGCATTTAGCTGTATTTTGTACTGCATAATACAATGAATTACTAATAGTCCTGAGGGAAAGGAAGTATCACATTTCTTCTGCATTCCATGTAGGAATTTAAAATAATACTGGGCTCATAGGAGATGCTTGTTTCTTTTTGGTTTAATTGACCTAATGAGTGCCTACAATGTGCCAGGCACTGCTGCAGGTGCTAGAACTAAAGCAGCAAACAAAGCAGAAAAGGTCCCTGTCTTCATGGAGCTTAAATTCTTTAAATATTTCTTTTAAAAAAATGTTTGTTTGGGCACCTGGGTGGCTCAGTCAGTTAAGCATCTGACTTTGGCTCAGGTCATGATCTCACGGTTCATAGGTTCAAGCCCCGTGTCAGGCTCTGTGCTGACAACTAGCTCAAAGCCTGGAGCCTGCTTTGGATTCTGTGTCTCCCTCTCTCTCTGACCCTCCCCTGCTCACGCTCTCTCTCTCTCTCTCTCTCAGAAATGAATAAAACATTAAAATTTTTTAAAAAGTTTATTATTTTTAAGAGACAGCGAGTGGCAGAGGGGCAGATAGAGAGGAGGACAGAAGACTCGAAGCAGGCTCTGTGCTGACGACAGCGAGCTTGATGTGGGGCTTGAACCCACAAACTGTGAGATCGTGACCTGAACCAAAGTCAGACGTCCAACTGACTGAGCCACCTAGGCATCCCAGCTTAAATTCTTTTAGATGTAATGTGCCATATTCCTGACATGGTTTATTGGGTTCAAATTATTTTTTAGAAAGCATTCTCTCTTTAAACATTGAATAAAACATTTTGTTAAGAATTTGCCAGTAATTCTTCCTTTTCCTCTTTGCTTTTTTTCTGTTCCCCATCTTAGTGAATAGAGCCATATCCATCAAGGGTCCAAAACCTGTCATCCTAAGTTTTATCTTCTTTATGGTGCATCTTCTTCTAATCATTTAGCAGCATGTTGTGTTGATTTTTATCGCTCTAAACATGCCTCCTATCCATCACCCTTTCTGCATCTTTATCGTAGCCAACTTAATCTGGGCACTAATGCTTTTGTCTGGATTAGTGTAACAGTCACCAATATAGGAGAATGTAAACATGGATAAAGACATTGTGTCTTTCTTCAACGGTATTTTTATAGTATGATTTAACATCCTTAGATTTACTAGACACTAGAGACTGTTCTGAGTGCTTTACAAGTGCAAATAGACTCTTACTTTTTTGAGAATCTTTTGAGATAGGTGTTATTATTATCCCCATCTTACAGGCCAGGTAAACTGAGACATAATTTGTCCAAGGCTAATTGCTACGTCACTGTCTCTTGTGGGAGCAGACAGATGCACAAGCATGTTCAGTGTACTGTGGCACGTGTTACGACTGAGTTCTGTATAAGGTACATGTTGTACAGGGGAGGAGTGCGCAGCACAGCCTCAAGAAAGCCTTCCTAGGAAAACTAATGCCTGAGCTGAGGCATCAAGGTAGGAAAGGCTTTCCAGGCAGAAAGAACAACAGAAGCATCTACTGAAGAGTAAAATAAAATAGCATGACAACAGCACGGAAAAATACAAGCGGCTCCTAATCACCAAAAGCCAGCAGTTATTCAATAAAATTGTTTGAGCCAGGCCACTGGACAAGCAGAGTTCTTGGATTTAGATTTACAGCTGAGGACAGGACAGCAACGTCCTGGTTCTTCTGGAGTTTATAGTCTAGTGGGCAGAGAGTAAGCAAGATGTTATCTAATAGTGGTCAGTGCTTAGGTAATAATGAGTACAGTAGTAGTAATAGTAGCAGTAAGCATCTGAGGGATAGGTACTATCTTAAGAATAAACCATTTGATTATCACAACATCTATGAGGGAAGTACTGTTGTTGGTTCCACTTGACAGAAGGGGATCCTGAAATATAATGGCTAAGCAACTTGCACAAGGTTTCACAGCTAATGAGCGTTAGCTGGGATCCCATCTTTTGTGGTTTCAGAGCTTGGATTCTTAATCAATCTGTCATTATTAAGGTGAATGATAAATTCGTTTGTCCTTATTCAGTTTTTTCTCCCCTATTAGTAAACATTTTTAAGTTGTAGAGTACTGCAGAGAGTAATAGAACATGCGTGTTCTCATCATCCAGAATTAAATGTTGACAGTTTTTCATAATTGTTGCAGTTCTTTTTTTAAAGAAAAAAATTCTAATCATATTTTTTAATATTTATTCATTTTTGAGACAGAGTGCGAGCAGGGCTGGGGCAGAGAGAGAGGGAGACACAGAATCTGAAACAGGCTCCAGGCTCTGAGCTGTCAGCACAGAACCTGATGCAGGGCTCGAACCCACAAACTACAAGATCATGACCTGAGCCAAAGTCGGATACTTAACTGACTGAGCCACCCAGGTGCCCCTTAAAGAAAAAAATTCTAGGTGAGGTTGAAGTCCCCTTCCTACCACTCCCCAGTCCCGCTTCTTTTCTTCTACTACAGAGGGAGCCACTCTGATGACTTGAATGAGCATGCTTCCCATCTGTTTTTAAATGCATTATTTGAGAAGGCAATAGTGTAAGTGCTGAGGCGAGACTCAGTCTGAACCTGAGCATGTCCCTTTTTTGGCTATGTGACATGAATCAAGTTACTTCACCTCTCTGCACATCAGTTTATCTGTACGAAGAGGGGTAAAGGCATCAAGCCCATGGTGGTTATTGTGAGGATTATGGATTTGAATCAGCAAACACATGGTAATGCACTTAGAACAGTCCCAGGCATGTAGTGTGTTCAGTATGTTTTAATCATTATTACTGTAAAATTTACTATTTGTATATATCCATAAAAATGGTTTGGGGGTTTCTTAAATGTACACCAATGGAATTATTTTACATCTTTAAAACTTACATATTTTTAAATTTGGAAATGCATGTATGTGGTTGAAAGAATAAAGTAGTTCTAGAAGGTTTGTTACAAAAACCAGTTATCCCCTGATTTTCCTTCCCTCCCTTCCTCCCCATAAAAGGAATATTCTTCCCGGAGCTAGTTGTTTTGAATACCCTTAACTAATTATTTTGATATGCATCTCTATGTTTCTAAATAATATTCTTATATGGCTACTTCTTTATTTTCCAATTTTTGCCCAGATCTTGATTTCCCACCATGGAAGAGAATAGTCACACCTGTCCCCCAGCACACACCCACACTTCTTGCTTTCTTATCCTCCCAGTTAGTTTTAATTTTTGTTAGATTATTGTTTGGTATTTATATGATTTGTCTATGTAAAAGTTATTGACAGCTGAGATATTTAGGGACAGAATGACTGATTTCCTTTTCCTATACACTTTTTTTGTTATTTGCCTAGTTTTATATTATTAACAATTGTCCCTAAAATTTGTCCCTAGCAATCCAACTCTCTATTTAAATAAATATTTTTTTCACGTTTATTTATTTTTGAGAGAGGGAGAAAAAGATGGGACTAGGGGAGGGGCAGAGAGAGAGAGAGAGGGAGACACAGAATCTGAAGCAGGCTCCAGGCTCTGAGCTGTCAGCCCAGAGCCCAGCGCAAGGGCTCTAACTAATGAGCTGCGAGATCATGACCTGAGCCAAAGTCGGACAGCTAACTGACTGAGACCCCCAGGTGGCCCCAAATTCTCTATTTAATATCTTCAAAAATACAAAGTATTCTCAAGATTCATCATCTTGAGAAAGTTTGTCCAGGAGCATTCCAATCTTTTTCATTGGTGTGCAGAAAGTCTTACATAGCCATTTTCCTGGAATTTCCCTTCACACCACCTTTCACCTTTTTCTTATTGAAGTTTATATCCCATGTTGCTGTTGGGTAGTCCAATGCTATTCTGATTCTTGGTACATTTTCTTGATTTTGTTTTCCTTTTATAAAGCTTTTAGAATCTTCACTTTTACCCTGATATTCTAGCATGTCACAGATATGTCTGGGTGGCTGGCTGTGCTAGTGGGCCTCTCCACTCTGGAAATTCATGTCCTTCAGTTCTGGGAAATTTTCCCGAGTTGTTTCTTTATGATTTGCTTGCCTTGTTTTCTTAGTTCTCCATTTCTAGAATCACTGTTCTTTAGATATTGACCCTCCTAGACTGCTCTCTAAATTCTATTTCCTTCGCAGGTTTTATTTGTGTATTTAATTTTTCAGAGCTATTTTTTCTTGATTTTTTAGTATCATTTTCTTCTTATCTATGATTGTAAAGTCTGCCATTAATCTCTCTTGAGGATATTAATAATTTTTTTGTTTTTTTTCTCCCTGCATAGACTCTTTCCTCCAAGTTGCTTTTCCTGTTTGTTCTGGCCCCTGTTTAGTATTGCAGCTTTTTCTTTAAATTTTTCTTAAATACATTAAAAAAATTTTTATAGTTTATTTTTGAGACAGAGAGAGACAGATCATGAGTGGGGAAGGGCAGAGAGAGAGGGAGACAGAATCCGAAACAAGCTCCAGGCTCTGAGCTATCAGCACAGAGCCTGATGTGGGGCTCAAACCCATGAACTGTGAGATGTTACCTGAGCCGAAGTCGGACGCTTAATCAACTGAGCCACCCAGGCGCCCCTTCTTTAATGGTTGATAATTCTTTGCTATCTGCTCATATTAAAGAGTGGAGGACTAAAAAGATGCTTTTAAAGCATTGCATAAGAATATCCAGATGGGAGAGTAGCAGAGGCTTCTCTGCAAAATGCCATCAGCCCGACAGGGTAAAAGGCTATAAAGATAGTAACACTGGGATTCCCAGGAAACCATCCAGCCGGATCACCTGACAAAGTTGTATAGATTAGAAATTATACATACGAAGGCAAATAAATGTTGGCCACTTCAATGTCATTCTCTATTCTTTTAAAAACTGACCCTGAAATTTTGCAGTTTGTTTGGTTATCTCAGCCGAGATCTCTTAGCAGGAATACCTTTGTTTGTAGAGCATTTTTACAAATGATTTTGAGGTTTTTTGATATATACATATGTACTCCTTTGCTCCCACCTTTGCCCTCTTAACCTCATTTTCTTTTCATTAGGCCAGCGTATTAGACCCAAGAACTCAGAGAGAATTAAAGTGTTCTTTGGAAGATTTTGTACTGATAGCTTTTATCCCTTTAGGAGCAACAATTATCTTTAGAGTGTTTGGAGGTGATGGAGTCAAACTTTCTCCTTAGTTTGACTTCCCTTAATGCTAACTGTGTTACAACACCTCTTGTTCCAAAAACAGAAATGACTGTTCTATGTAAGACCACTTAGTTTAGTGGTCCTACCATTAATGCTAATATGGCAGGTCTGAAAGCCCACACTCCAAAGACACTCTGATTTTCTTATTGTAATTTCTGTTTCTTTCTGGAAAACTAGTTGTCTAGAATTTTTTCAAGTTACCATTTTGATTAACAGAAGAAGCATAACTCCAAGGAAAGAAGTCCTATACTAGCTAATCCTTTCTTACTCGTTCCTGATGACCTTCAAGCTAAGAAAGGTGAAGGAGGACGGGACTGGAGAAAAAAGGTGAGTAAGCAGAAAAAAGTTTAGCATTATTCTTACATATATAAATTGTCTTTTATAAAAGTTAAAGTTTTTTGGGCCTTTCCCCTACTACTCATCTACTGAAGATACGGAAGTTAGGAGTATGACCATTCCATTCATATATCTATGATAACATTGGTGTTTTTTTCTTTTTAAATCTGTCTATGTAAAACAGTAAGCCCTATCTATGTCCAACTCAGGGCTTGAACTCAAAACCCCAAGATTAAGAGTTGCATGCTCTATGGGCTGAGCCAAGGCACCCCCTTGATAACATGTTTTTAATGTCATGCAGCATTGTGGAGTAATTGCTAATGAGTTGCTAAGTAAGTATTGAATTTAAAAAGCCAACATTTTATTTCTTAAGAATGTTTTTTAATTTATTTTTGAGAGAGAGCTCAAGCAGGGGAGGGGCAGACAGAGCACACAGAATGTGAAGCAGCCTCCAGGCTCCAATCCATCAGTGCAGAGCCTGGCACGGGGCTCGAATCCATGAACGTGAGAATGTGACCTGAGCCAAAGCTGGACGTTTAACCAATTGAGCCACCCAGGAGCCCTAAGGCCAACATTTTAGTGAGTTATAATAGTTTGGGAGGTAGAGGTCAAAAAGTTAGTTTGGAAGACTGAGTAGTTTAGAATTAAAGATACATATATATATATATATTATATATTATTATATATTATATATATATATGTATCTGGAAGTACAAGTACGTTGGAAGATAAAGCAGTATGAGTACTTTGGGGTTTTGTTCTGGAGGACCAGCCTAAATACCATGTGACAATCCTTGAATGTTTTGCACATGACAAGATGAAAATGTGAAGTATCAGAAATGATTTGATAAGAATATGGAAAATAACTATTTCCTTTCAGCAAGATATGTTGACTACCTACTGTTTGCTAAGTATGTGTCAGGCACTGAAGTTACAAAGCTGAGGAAAGCAGTCTCTGCCTGTGGAAATAACTACTCTGTAGGAGAAGATCTATTAAGAGAAAAAAAATTTTAATTTAGGTAAATACAATGATAAATGATGTAGCTGAGGTGCTATTAGAGCATAGAGGAAGGGAACTTAACCTACATAGGAATTCTTGAGAGGGTTTTCTGGTGGATGTGATACCGTAATACCATCTCAGAAAATGAAGGAATGTAGTAAAAAATTGGGAAGAGCATTCCAGGCAGAGGGAACAGTATAACAAAGGCATAGAAACAGAGGCAAACATGTTAGGTTCATACGACTATAGGCACATCTAGTTTGCTTGTTCTAAAGCAAAGAGTGAAGTTAACAAGGACTTTGTATGCGTTTCTTGTATTCAAGGTGAGAAATGCTGCAGGCCTGAACGAGGGAATTTGTGGTAAGATTGGTGAGAAAGGGGCAGTTTCTCTTAGAACATGTAGGCGTAAAATCATTAGAACTAAGTGATTGGATTTTGGGGATGGAGGATACAGGAGGAGCCCCAAATTGCTCTTAAATTTCTGCCTGGTATTCAGGTAGATTGGTAGCACCACTGACTGAGAATGGACAGGAGAGAGTAGCAAATCTGGAGTGAATGCAGTATTGGACATTTTGACATCCAGGTCCAGCAGACATTTAGATGTAATATACATCTATTATATCTTAATATATAGTATCTATAATATGTTAAATATATCTGAAGCATGGGAGAGTTCAGAGCTAGAGGCTTTTGGAGTCAGCTGCCCTGAGTGTCGTTCCAGCCACAAGTGTGCATCAGACCATGTAGGTGGTTCTTCAAAGCAGAATAAAAATGGTCTGGAGAGGAGCAGTAGGGTTTAAGCAGTGGTAAAGGAGGTCTTCCAAAGGAGATTGATCATAACTTCTCAAAGCGGGACAGCCCAGGGCAGCACCACGGAACTCAAGGAGAAGAAGATTTTATGTTCAAAAGGAATAGTATCAAATGTTCCAGTGGAGCCCAATTAAATATGTACTGAAACCTTGCCAGTAGATATGACAATTTGGTGATATTGTTCTTGGGGAAAAGGGAAGGAGTCAGGGCATGACTAGAGGTACACAGAGTTGAAGAAAGGATTTTGATAAAAATGGAGACTGAGAATATTTATATACTGAACGTGATAATAGCAGCTAACATTTATTGAAAATGCATTGGATTCCAGGCCTTCTTCTAAGGGCTGCATGTGTTAACTCATTTACTCCTTACAGCAATTCCTCATTTTACTGAAGGGGAGAGTTAACCACAGAGAGATGGTTACATGGCTGATAGCTGGTACAAGAGAAGAATCAGAATTTGAACCCTGGGGTTCTAACACAATAGCCCAGTTATTTACCAATAACCTATATTGCCTCTATAGAACTGTAGAGATTGTAGATGTGGAGAAGAAGAGTGGTAATTAATGGGTTAAGATCAGAAAAGACTGGAGGGGATAAAGTCAGGAACATAGGTGGGGGTTTTGGTCTTGAACAGGAGTAAGGATATTTTATTCTTGAAGACAAGAAATCAGGGCTTCAGGTGGAGGTGGTAAGTTTGGGGATGGGATGAGGGAATTGTCAAGTTTAAGAATTTAATTACATTAAATTTTTCCCATCAAATACATAGTTAACTATTTATTAAATTTATACCTTTTTATTTTAAAACATAAACACAGATATGGAAAACTGCTGAAGAACTAATGTATAGCTTATCATGAACTATTACAAGAGGTAACCACCACCCTGGTAAAAGAAATTATTAGCTAATCCAGAAACTTTCTTTATGTTCTATTCTAATTAAAACCCTCTTTATCTCTCTCAGTGTTATCAATATCTTAACATTTATGGTAATGAGGTTTTTGCTTTTCTTACAGTTTTAGTACATGTAAGCATTTCTAAACTCAAGTTTTTCCTACCCTTTTTACTCTTTTGTCCTTTAAATCTCAACCCACAGATTCCTCCTCAATCTCTCTTTCCCTTGTCACTAATTTGATGAAGAAACCAGGTTTTGATCTGTTGAATATCCCACAGTCTGGATTTTGCTGATTGAATGTCTATGGTGAGGCTAATGTAATTTGTTTTTTGTATTTTCCATAAACTGGTACTTGGATCTAGAGTTGTACTATCTAATATGGTAGCCACTAGCCACAGATGGCCTATTGAGCACTTGAAGTGTGGCTAGTCCAAACTGAGAAGTGCTATGAGTATAAGGTACACACTTATTTTAAAACTTTATTATAAAAATAATATGAAACATCATTAGTTATTTTATGTTGACTGTATACTGAAATGACATTTTGGATATATTAGGTTAAACCTATTAAAACACAATTTCCACGTAGTTCATTTTACTCTTTGTAATGTGGTTACTAGGAAACTTAAATACATATATGGCTTGTGGTATGTTTCTTTTGGGCAGCACTGACCTAGAGCTTAATCAGATTCTGGTTTTATTACTTTTTGCAAGACTACTTCATAAGTAAGAGTGTGTTCTTTTGTTAGGAGGCACATAGTGTCTGGTTATTGGTATTTTTTTGTGATGTCAGCAGTGATTGATACTAAATGCTTAGATATATCTTAATTTATTAGAGTTTCAAAATTGTGAGTTCTAATGAAATCACTCCTTACTCATTTATGATTGTGTTGTCTGTTCTCTAGGTAGAATTAATGCTAATTCTTTGTCTTTATTAACCAGTTTTATGTATTTATTAAAAAATTTTTAAGCTTTGTTTATTTTGAGAGAGGGCACACATTGGAGGGACAGAGAGAGAGGGAGAGAGAGAGAGAACCCCAAGGAGTTTCTACACTGTCATAGTGTGGAGCCTGATGCAGGGCTTGAACCCATGAACCATGAGATTATGACTTGAACTGAAATCAAGAGTCAGTTGCCCAACCGAGCCACCCAGGCGCCCCTTTTAACTGGTTTTAAAAATAAATACATTAGAGACTCTTGAATGCCAAGAACAAACTGAGGGCAGATGGGGTGGGGAGGAGTGGATGGGGGGTGATGGGCATGGAGGAGGACACTTGTGGGGATGACCACGGGGTGTTATATGGAAACCAACTTGACAATAAACTATTTAAAAAATTTTTTTAAAATGAATGATCTTCCTATTCAAAATTGATGAATTAATTTTCTTTGCATCATTATGAATTTGTAGCTTTAGACCTATTTGATATAGTTTAGTGCATTGCCAATAGAGTATATATTGCTGATAAAATGTTCCCATCTATGACCTGTGGGAATCTTTTTAAGTTTGTTCCTGAGTCCTTTTGACACAACTCTACTAGTCTCTAGTCTTATTTGCTTTTCTGATTCTTTCTTTTTTTTTCTTCTTAATGAGTGCCAGTGTGAGCAGTGGGGCAGAGGGGCAGAGGAAGAGAAAGAGAATCTGAAGCAGGCTTCATGCTCAGTGTGGAGCTTGACAGGAAGTTCAATCCCATGACCTTGGGATCATGACCTGAGCTGAAATTAAGAGTTGGATGATAAACCAACTGAGCCACCCAGGTGCCCCAGTCTTTGTTCACTCTTAGACTCTGCTGTGTCTTTCGTGATAACCCTTTTTTGTACCTAAAATTAACAATTTGTGGCTTCTTTTTTTTGTTGGTCAGTCTGCTTTTATTCATCTCTTCAAAAAACTAGTGTTTGGTTTCATGAACTTTTTCCTACTTTTTTCATTTTCAGTTTTCTGATTTCCACTCCTAAGTTAATGTCCTTCCTTCTGTTTGTTATGCTTAGTTTCTTAAACAGGAAGTTTAGATCATTGGTTTGAGACTTTTTTCTTTTTTAATATAAAGATTTGCTGTTAAAACTTACAAGCAATGTTTTAGCTGTATCCCAGACATTTGTATATGTTGTATTTTCCTTTCCATTCATTTAAAAATATTTTCTACTTTACCTTGAAACTTCCTCTTTGATTCCTAGATTATTTAAATTTGTATTATTTGATTTTCAAGTGTTTGGGGTTTTCCAGATTTTGTGCTGATTTCTCATTTAATTTTGTTGTGGTCACAGAATATACTGTGTATGATTTTAAGTCTATTCTGATTTGTTAACCTTGAGTATGATCTGTCTTGATTAAGTTAAAAATTTTAGCTATACAGTTATTTATTTATTTAGTTAGTTAGTTAATTAGTTAGTTAGTTAACTCTGCACCCAATGTGGGGCTTGGAACTCACAACTCTGAAATCAAGGGTCACATGCTTTACCTACCAAGCCAGGCGGGTGCCTTTTTGTTAATATTTCCTATCAGCCTTAAACAAAATGTGTATTCTGTTGTTGGGTGGAGGGTTCTATAGTATTAGTTAGATCACACTGGTTGCTTGTGTCGTTAAGTCTTCTGCATCCTTGCTCGTGTTCTGTCTACTTCTGTCAGTTACTGAGTACTGAACTCTCCAACCATAACTGTGGATTTGTCAGTTTTTCCTTTCAGTCATGTCAATTGTTGCTTCCTATATTGATGCTCTTTTGTTAGTTGCATACACATTTGGGATTGTTGTATCTTCTTGGTGAACTGAACCTTTTATCATTATGTAATATTCTTCTTTGTTCCTAGGAATTGTCCTTGTTCATAGTCTTCTTTATCTGTTATTAAAGAAGCTTGTCTTTTTGTTTTTTACATTAGTGTTTGTGTGGTATGTCCTTTCCCATCACTTTACTTTCTTTTGTCCTAGCTTTTCATTTTTCCGTACATATAACCTCCTTGTCAAGCAAGTAATAGAGCTCCCTTTATCCTGAATATGTTTATTTTCTAAATCCTTAATTACATAAAAAGTAGTTAAATAAGAGTTAACCCATACCACTGAGGGGAAAACCCTGCTAAATAGAGTTCAAATTATGTTTTTAGTGCTTTTTGTCTTTAGTCTGAGGGCATTATAGTCTAAATACTGTGTTCAAAAGTTACTTGGGGTTAATCTCTACCTCTACCCTCATTTACCCTGGTTATTATTCTTTGAAATAAAATATAATTAGATTCTAGGGCACTTGGGTGGCTCAGTTGGTTAAGCATCTGACTTAAAATCAGCTCAGGTCATGATCTCATGGTTGTGATTTGTGAGATCATGCCCTGCATTGGGATCCACACTGAGAGTGGATCCTGCTTCAGATAATCTTTCTCATTCCCCCACCTCCACTCATGAGAGCATGCATGCACATGTGCGTGTGTGTGCTCGCTCTCTCTCTCAAAAAAAAAAAAAAGTTAGATTATTCTGCTTCCTTGTTTGCATTCAGTTTTAATTTCCCTCCCATCCTTATTTGTTAGAGTGTGTAAAACATTAACATATTTATAAAAGTCATAACTATTCAAATAGATCCAAAGAAATGTCATTGCCCCCATCCCTCCCACCATTGGAAATAACTAATCTCATTAGTTTCTTTTTATCTGTCTGGTGTTTCTTTTGCTAAAATAAAGTTACATATACATTCTCTTATCCTCTGCCCTGCTTATTCTTACACAAAAGGGAGTTATTATAGATACTCCTTTGCACATTGCTTTTAAAAAATAGACTTTTAGTTGTTGCAGTTTTAGGTTTGTAGAAAAGGGGCATAAAGGACAGAGTTCACTTATATCTCTTTACCTGCCCCCTCCCCACCAATTTCCCCTATTATTAACATCTAATACATTACTATGGTATATTTATTACAATTTATGACCAAATATTGATACATTATTATTAATGAAAATCCATAGTTTACATTAGGGCTCATTCATTCTATTGTACATTCTATAGGTTTTGACAAATGTGTGACATATATTCACCAGTGCAGCATCATTGAGAATCATTTCACTGCACCCTGAAAACCTCTTGTGCTCCCCCGATCATTCACTGCGCCCTTCCCTGGCATCCACTGATCTTTTTTTAACATTTTTAAAAAGTTTTTATTTACTTAGAGAGAGAGAGAGAACATGCGCATGAGGAGAGAAGGGGCAGAGAGAGAGGGAGAGACAGAATCCCAAGCAGGCTCCATGTTGTCCGTGCAGAGCTGGACATGGAGCTCACTCCTGCAAACCATAAGATCATGACCTGAGCTGAAATCAGGAGTCAGACGCTTAAATGACTTGAGCCACCCAGGCGCCCCCAACCACTGATCTTTTTACTGTCTCCAAAGTTTTACCTTTTCCAGAATGTCAGGGAGTGAGAATCATGTAGGATGTAACCTCTCCAGATTGGCGTCTTTCACTCAGAAACATGCATTTAAAGTTCCCTGGTGTCTTTTTATGGCTTGATAGCTCATTTCTTTTTAACACAATAACATTCCATTGTATGGATGTACTACAGTCTGTTATCCATTTGTCTATTGAAGGACATTTTGGTTGCTTCCAACTTTTGGCAGTTTTGAATAAAGCTGCTATAAATATTCATGTGCAGGTTTTTATGTGTACATAAGTTGGCAACTCATTGGGTAAATACCAAATATTGTAATTGCTGGATTATATGGAAAGAGTATGTTTAGTTTTATAAGAAACAGCCAAACTGTCTTCCTAAATGGCTGTACTATTTTACATTCACGTCAGCAACAAAGGAGAGTGAGTGCCTGCAGTTCCATCTTCTTACCAGAATTTGATATTGTCAGTGTTTTGGATTTTGGCCTAATAGGTGTGTCGTAGTATCTCATTGTTTTGATTTGCAATTCTCTAATGATGTGGTATTGAGCATCTTTTCATATGCTTATTTGCTATCTTTATATGGAAGATGTTGGTTTAAATCTTTTGTGTGTGTGTGTTATATATATTTTTTAATGTTTATATTTTAGAGAGATTGTGTACACACACACACACACACACACACACACACACACACGAGTGGGGGAGGGGCAGAGAGAGAGGGAAACAGAATTTGAAGCAGGCTTCAGGCTCTGAGCTGTCAGTACAGAGCCCAATGAGGGGTCCAAACTCACGAACCATGAGATCATGACCTGAGCTAAAGTTGGACGCTAAACTGACTGAGCCAGCTAGTTGCACCTGAAGATTTTATTTATTTATTTTTAATTTTTAAAAATGTTTTATTTATTTTTGACAGAGACAGAGTGAGGGTAGGAAAGGGACAGAGAGAAAGGGAGACACAGAATCTGAAGCAGGCTCCAGGCTCTGAGCTTTCAGCCCAGAGCCCAGTGCGGTGCTTGAACCCATGAATTGTGAGATCATGACCTGAGCTGAAGTTGGACATTTCACCAACTGAACCACCTAGACATCCCGAAATTTTATTTTTCAGTAATCTCTATACCCATTGTGGGGCTTGAACTCACAACCCTGAGATTGAGAGCTGCATGCTCTACTGACTGAGCCAGCCAGGAACACCTGTATTGTTGAGTTCTAAGAATTCTTTGTATAGTTTGGATTGTAGTCCTTTATCAGAGGTGTATTTTGCACATACTTCCTCCCAGTCTGTGGCTTATCTTTTTTATTCTCTTAACTGTATTTCTATCATTTTATTATTTTAAGGTTTTTTTTTGTTTTTTTTTTTTTGAGAGAGTGTGAGAACAAGTGGGGGAAGGGCAGAAAGACAGAGAGGGAGACAGAGGATCCACAGCAGGCTCTGTGCTGACATCAGAGAGCCCCATGTGGGGCTCAAACTCATGAACCCCGAGATCATGATCTGAGCTGAAGTCAGATGCTTAACTGACTGAGCCACCCAGGTATCCCATCTATCACTTTACTTTTTAATTTCTATATATTATTATGTATACTTTTAATTTCTGCATATTATTATATTTCAAGTAGGTTTCTTTTAAAAATCTGGATCTTTTTAGTTTGTTTTGTTTTTTTAATCTCATAATCTCTGCTTTTAAATTGGGGTATTTAGATTATTTACATTTAATGTAATTTTTTTAAAGTTTATTTTTGAGAGAGAGTGTGTGTGTGAGCAGTGGAGGAGCAGTGAGAGAGGGAGAGAGGGAATCCTAAGCAGGCTCTGTGCTGTTAGCACAGAGCCCAACTTGGGGCTCAGACTCATGCACTATGAGATCATGACCTAAGCCAAAATCTGGAGTCAGATGTTTGACCAACTGAGCCACCCAGGCACATCCATTTAATGTAATTTTTTAAAATTGTGATAAAATATACATAATATAATTTACCATCTTAACCATTTTTAAGTATACAACTAGTGGTATTCAGCACATTCATGTCTATCCATCTCCAGAACTCTTTTTACCTTGGAAAACTAGAACTCTACTTATTAAAGAATAAACCTCATCCCCCACCCCCCCCACCTCTGTCTACTGCTATTCTGTTTTCTGTCTCTGAATTTGACTCCTCCAGGCACCTCATATAAGTAGAATCAGACTGGGGTGCTTGGTGGCTCAGTAGGTTAAGCGACTTTGGTCAGGTCATGATCTCACAGTTTGTGGGCTCAAGCCCTGCGTTGGGCTTTGTGCTGATAGCTCAGAGCCTGGAGTCTCCTTCAGATTCTGTGTTTCCTTCTCTCTGTGCGCCTTCCCCCTTTCAAAAATAAATTAACATGAAAAAAGTTTTATAAAAAAGGAGACTGTATTTGTCCTTTGTGACTGGTTTATTTCACTCAGCCAGAATTTCCTTTCTTTCTGAGGTTGGATACTGTTCCATTCTATGTATATATCACATTTTAAAAATCCATTAATCGATTAGTAGGCATTTGGGTTGCTTCCACCTTTTGGCTTTTGTGAATAATGCTATGAATGTGGGTATACAAATATCTCTTTGAGTCCCTGCTTTCAGTTCTTTTGGGTATATGCCCAGAGATAGAATTGCTGGGTCATACATGAATTCTATTTTTAATTTTTAAAAGAACTTCCATACTGTTTTCTATCATGGGGGCACCATTTTAAATTCCCACCAACAGTGCACAGTGGTTCTAATTCCTCCCTATCCTCATCAACACTTGATATTTTCTGTGTTTTTGACAGCAACCATCCTAATGGATGTGAGGTGGTTTGGATTTAACTCTACCATTTTGTTTTATCTTTTCTGTTTGTCTCCTCTTTTTTATTCCCTTTTTCCCCCTTTCTTGGAGTCTTTTGGATTATTTAAATATGGTTTAGTATACCATTTTAATATGCGTGTTGGTAAAAGAGATTTTGCAGATATGATTAAGGATTATGAGATGGGGTGATTATTCCGGATTATCTGAGTGAGCCTAGTGTCATCATCACAAGGGTGCTTATAAGAGGGAGGCAGGACAGTCAGAGCCAGGAAAAGGAGATGTGACGAAGAAAGTAGAGGTTGGAGTGACATGCTCTGAGATAGAGGAAGGGGCCACAAGCCAAGGCATACAGGCCGCCTCTAGAAGCCAGAAGAGTTGAGGAAAAAAGATTCTTACTTTTAGCACATTTAAGACCCATTTTTTACTTCTGGCCTCCAGAAGCATAAGATAGTACATTTGTGTTGCCCTGATCCATAAGTTTACAGTAGTTATTTTTACAGCAGCAGGAGAAAAATGATACAGCCCCACATGTGCACCACCCAGAGCCAGTCTAGGAGGACCTGGGGGTGGTCCATGTCATAGTTTGGATCCCACGGCCTTTGCTGTGTTGACCTGGGTCCCTTCTATGCATGTGCAACTCTGGATTTCATCCAGGAATTTAAAGACCCTCCTTCTCCCGCTCCCTCCTCTTTGATACCTTCTCCCACACTCTTGGGCTCCCAAGAGCCCCCTTTCCTGGTGGTCTAGCTGGAAAGAGAGAAAAGGACCTTCAGGGATATGCCTATTAATCATCATCGTTGATGCCACGAGACCAATTTATCACCGAGGCCCTGCTGTGTTTAGGTCTGGAGAGTCTCGAAAGAGTGTGTTCCTTCTGAGATTCTGGCTGCCCTAGAGTGTAAGCTGAGAAATCACAGAAGATAAAAGGGAAACCTGGGAATTCACCACTGTGTGGGCCATTGTGTGAGTGCTGTGTTTCCTACCCAGTTCACCTGCTTTATGTATTTTTCAGAATCCCTAGGTAATTGCTTATGTCTTTTATCCAGGACTCGTAGTTGTCACCAGTGGGAGAGAGAGAGTGGAGTGTGCTCGCGGAATCTTAACCAGAACCAGAAATTCCTTCATTTCTTTGTTCACTTTAAAAAACTCCCTGCCTTTTTTTCCCTTCTGTTTGTCTTAAGGCATTACCTACTTTTTTTTTTTTGTTAACTCTTAGTTCTTTCTACCTTAGTATACATTTCTAACATGAACTTTTTTTTTTCTAATTCTAATCTTTGTATTGTCCCAATTTTAGTGTGTGTGCTGAAGTGAGCACTCTCGTTCTTCCTGAGTTATTTCATATCCTTTGTGAGTTTTTCTAATTCAGGTTTATATTGTTCTTTCATTTCTCTGTTATTGTTTTGTGTCCTTTCGCTTGTTTTGAAATAGTAGGTCATAGTTTTCATGTATTTTTTAGGCATGTCTTTCTGGAGGGCTTTTATTGCCTATAGGGGGTAGCCTTCTCCTTTTAAAGTTTTTTTTTTCTTGTAATAAATTTATATGAGATTTCCCTTCAGTCTGTTTGTTGCTCACTTTTATAGGAAATTTCCTTGAACTTTTAGAAGGAAGCCTGAATTCCATGATGCTAGAGCTCTCTCTTCTGTTAATTTTGTGAAGTGTTGTGTTTAAAAAAAATTTTTTTTAATCTTTATTTCTGAGAAAGACAGAGTGCGAGCCGGGGAGGAACAGGAGAGAGAGGGAGACAGGCTCCAGGAGAGAAGCAGGCTCCAGACTCCAAGTTGCCAGCACAGAGCCCGACGCGGGGCTCAAACTCATGACCTATGGGATCATGACCTGAGCCAAAGTCAGACACCTGAGCCACCCAGGCACCCCGGTGAAGTGTTTAAATACAGGACTGCTTACTGTCTGAAATCTCTCGATTTGGTCCCCCTCTTTAATCTGGGTCTCTTTGGTCTCTGTGTTGTTCAGTTTAGACTCTGTCCCTAGTAGCTTTGTGTCTGTGGGGTGTGGTCCTGAAAGGGGGCTTTGACATATTGTTTTTAAGAATTCACAAGTCTCATAGGTACACAGAACCTTGCCCTCACCTGAGGAGTGGAGTTTGCAAGGCTTCTAGGCCCGGATGCTCTTAGCTCTGCTCCAGCTCTCCAGTGAGTGGCTGTGGGGGTTCTTAATTCCATTAGATGCCCACTGTCTCTTCCTCACATACGGACCACTGTCTCACAGGTGTTAGTGGTTTAATTGGGAGTTCCAGAGATTCCTTGTTACTTAGTTTTATTTTAGATGTTGTTCATGAGTCTGTGAATTTTTCATTGGGGTTTCTCTATTGTTAATGAGCTATTCAGGAAGCTTTTAAATTGTACTGCCATTGTTAACATCCTCTGCCTCAACTGTATTTTGCAGAGGGGTGCTGGCTCTTCTGCCAGGAGAGAGGGATCCTTTTTTTTTTTTTAATGTTTATTTTATTTTATTTTTTTTAAATGTTTTATTTATTTCTAGGAGAGAGAGAGACAGCGTGAGCAGGTGAGGGGCAGAGAGAGATGGAGACACAGAATCCGAAGGAAACTCTGGGCTCTTAGCTGTCAGCACAGAGACCAATGTGGGGCTCAACCTCACAGACCACGAGATTATGACCTGAGCCGAAGTTGGATGCTCAACCTCCTGAGTCACCCCGGTGCCCCAAGAGTGAGGGGTTCTAAGTAGGAAACGAGGGGGAACGTGAAGGTCTGCAGCAGTTGCTGATGGAAATAGGAAGGAGCCTCTTCAGGAACAACAAGAAGAAGGTGTGGGCACCATGTGTGAGTCATGGCAGCAGCCTATGTAAATGTGGGTTTTTATCTCCTTGTAGTATCACCCCAAATGAAGCCTCAGCAGAGGCTGATAGATTGGGATTACAGTTAGGATTGTAGTTTTGCCTTCTTGGTCTGGTTGAAGGACCAGAATGTTAGGTCCTTGAGATAACTTCTGGAAGAGGAATTCTATGCTGGGGTATGAATGGACGTGAAACCAGGGTAACCAGAGTAGGACCATTAACTTGGGAGAGAATGGAAGGAATCTAGGAACTAAACATCTGTAATGAAACTAAAGAGCAAATATAAAAGGGGAGCCATGCGAATGTGCTAGATGGAGAATTTTGTCAGAGCTAGAGTTTAAAATTTCTTAGGTAGAACAGATACAGGTTTAAAAAAAGAGTCTGGTGTCAGGTGCAGCTTCATATATGTGATCCCTGTAAGTATCAAATGCCTGGAATTTCCAGTTTCTTAACAAATGGTAAATCAGTAGGCGTTACTCTAACATTATCACAGAAGCTTGAGAGAGACAAGTAAAACCACAAGCTTAAAAAACTTGTGGAACTATTAATAAAAAACACATGAATAGTCTGAATCATGTGTCTGTGGCTATCTACACAGAGCATAGAGCTTTCCTAATGTTCTCATTATAGCAACAAAGCAAAGTTAATTTTGACGTGAGATAGCATTATTTCTAAACATTGCGTATAGCTACTTATAGCATAAAGTTCCTTGGGAAACTGTTGGAAATTAATTACAAATTTCTATTTTAGCATTTTAATGAGTGCAAAGTATTTTAACAAAACTTTGCAACAAAATATCCCTTTAAAAAGAAATGTGACACTCCACTGGCAGCATTGTACTTAATATGTTACTGAAATAAATGTTATTTGTGGTGGGAAGTCTCAAATTACTTCACGTATTTAAAGGAAACCTCAGTAAGCTGTCAGTTCTGTAGTTTACCACAGTTTAATAGGAAATTTCTTTAATAAGATTATGTTTAAATTGGAGTTGGTAGCAAAGAAAGGAGTAATTGCCTATCACACTATAAAAAATCAGTTTCACATCTTTGGAATGTTTCTTTACACTAATTTCCACATTGTTTGAGCTTATATATACACAGAATCAAAAAAGCAAAAGATCATCAAAAAGCACTTCCCCACCCCCCACATGCTGAAGCTTTATACTGGAATTGGATGAAAATTTATCTCACTAATACCACAAATGCTAATCTAAACACAAATATTAAATCAATTTTTTTTGTTTTAATAGTTTTAATAAGAATACTGGAATTAATGCAAAAATTTCAGCGTTGATTGGACAAGTGATTTCTCTGTTCCCTGATCTCTGATATAGTCCCCTTGTTGGGAAGATTGTCATGTTGTTTAAAATAAATTAATGAACTACAAAATGCCTGAGAATCTTTTCCAGAAATTGTCAGGTCACACATTTGCAACTGTCACTGGATATATAGGTTAGGTATTTTAATTGTGTAGAGTGGTTATAGTGTGATTGTTTACTTCAGTCTTTAAAAATTTTTTTAAAACAATGTTTATTTTTGAGAGAGCACAAGTGCAGGAGGGGCAGAGAGATTGGGAGACACAGAATCTGAAGCAGGCTCCAGGCTCTGAGCTGTCAGCATAGAGCCTGATGCAGGGCTTGACCTCACGGACTGTGAGATGATGACTTGAGCCAAAGTTGTCTGCTTAACCAACTGAACCACACAGATGCCCCTATTTCGGTCTTTTTATATTACAGCATAAGAGATGCTGAAATCTTTTTGGCACTTAGAAAATTGCAGTGAAACATATTTTGCTGTATTCAGGAAAAGGATTCATTGACTTTAAAGAATACTGATCTGCTAACATATAAAAATGTATCAATTGAAGAAACATTTTGAGAATCCTAAATCAGAATTTGCTCCTGAATCTGTCACAATATTACCTTTACTTGCTCTTGTGCTTCTCTCAAAAGATGAGGGTCAGATGTATTGACCTGAGAATCCCATGTGACTATCTGAACTTACATCATAATTTTAGAAGAGAAGTTTTCTAGGGGATGGGGGGCAATTTGTTGCCAAATAAGTTTGGAAAACACTGCCTGTGTATCCATTTTAGTAAAATTGTTTTTGACCCTGAGAAGTACTATAGTAGAAGCCTGTTTAACCTTGTTTTACGTAGGATTTCCCAAATTTATTTAATCTCAAAATCTTGAACAGTATACAAAAGTTTATAGCAGCATAATTCTTAATGGTTAAAATGTGGAAGCCACCAAAATGTCCATCAACTAATGAATAGATAAAACAAAATGTATCCATTAAAAACAATTTTTTTTTAAAGTATCCTCTCTGCCCAATGTAGGACTTGAACTCACAACCCTGAAATCAAGAGTCACGTGCTCTACCAACTGAGCTAGCCAGGTGTCCCCATATGTATCTATATCCACTTAATATGCCCGTCCAGTGGAGTATTGGCCATCGCAAGGAATGACCCACACTACAACATAGGTGAATCTTGAGAACACGATGCTGAGTGAAAGAAGCCAGAGACATGTGTGGTATGATTCCATTTATATGACGTGTCTATCATAGGCAAATTCCTAGAAACAGAAAGTAGATTAGTGGTAACCGTGCACTGGCAGTGGGGGAAGTGGAGAGTGACTACTAATAGATTCAGGTTTCTTTTTTGCAATGATGAAAATGTTCTGCAGTTAGGTAGTGGTGATGGTAGCTCAACTCTGTGAATATACTAAAAGCCACTGGATTGTATACTTTAAAAGGGTGAATTTTTTCATATGTGAATTATATGTCAATAAAGTTGTTATTTTAAAAATAACCATAAGAAGGAGGCTATAGCAACAACTAAGGCAAGAAGTCATGAGGGCTTAAAAATAAGGCAGTGGCGGTGGAGAGGTACTAGAGAGTAGAGGGTGGAATGCAGTCTCAAAGACTGATGTTTAGCAACAAGGATGCAAAGTGCCCAGGCTGAAGCCCTAAGCACAAAGGCCGATGGGTCGCATGGTGCACAGGTTTGCACTAGCAGTGGCCAGCTTCACCTAGAATGAAGGAGTTCTATCCATGGAGTAAATGAAAATGCGTTAACAAAAACTGTTGCTTCTTTACTCATCTGTAGACAATAGCGATGACTAAAGCACTGCACAGAATCATGGCCTTGCCTTTATACTTTCCATACCTCAAAACATTGTTCTTGTTGCCAGTAGAGTTTGAGTACTCTGTCACTACTCCTAGTCACTACTCCTTGCCTGTGGGAGAAGGTGAGAGGGCACGGCCCTTGCCTGCTGAGAACACAGTCTTATTGACCTAGTACGATCTACTCAAAGGCTGTCCTCCCCTTTCATGAGGAAGGACACTCAAGTGATCTGCCAAATGTTAGAGGGTAACAGAATACGTGGATTATAAATTTGGGAAGGTAAACACAGGTTTTGGGATGGTCTCATTTTGGACATCATGCGGTAAAGGCGGACATCTTAGAGTCGGCTCCACATTTCAGCTCCTTGACCCAGGTGGGAGGACAGTTGAACCTACCTCTTGGATGCCAAGGTCATGATATGCCCTTTGTAGCTGAGAATGGTGCAGCCAGTACTAATGCTGTTCCTCCCTTTCCTTCACTCTCCCAGGCGGGATGGTGGTCAGCAAGAATGTTAGGAACCCCTTGAGAGTTTACCACAGAGTAAAGGCTCACAGGAGTGTCAAATGAGGCAGCAGTGGATGGTCTGATACCTTCTTTCAGTGGACTCTTTCCTTCCCCTAGAACCATTTCCTGTGCTGACATTCTCACAAGATATAGAGAAAATTGCTTCCCAGGAGAACTGTGTCTAACACAGAGCGGCATGTCTGTCATATTAACAGAATCCTTTTTCTTAGTACAGATTTCTGAGGTGGCTTGAGGAGGAGGAAGGAGCCTTAGTCTTGAGTCATAGGAGCTATGTAACTCCAGGCAGCCTTGGCGAGGCCATGTGATGTAGCACAGACCCTCTGGAGTCTCCCTGAGTGGGGTTTGAATGCCAGTGTGCCTTAGACCAGGCTCTGTTTCACGTCTGGAAACTGTGGAGCCGGGAAAAGCACCTGCAGGATTGTTAGGGGGAATAGATATAATGTATGCAGAGCACTTGGGGTGTGGCAGAACTGTTAGCACATTCAGGTCACTTTTCTAAGGTTCTTTCCTCTTGAAGAGTGAAGGTGATGCCCTATGATGTTTAGGGTGGTTGAGAGAATAAAATGAGATAACGTATGTAATTATGCTACACAAATATAGTATTGAGATTAGAGAAGCCCTTCACAAGGATCTTGGTTCCATTCCAGACTTTTAGCACTAATCCACTTATCCTTATGTGGAACTAGAATGTTTTCTTCTTTTATTATTGTCCTTTTCATTTTGCTTGACCTTCCAAGAACACGAAGAAGTTCATTTGCTTTGTGAAAATCTTCATGCATTGAAAGATATAATCCATTCACTCCTAGCCTTTAGGTTAAAAAAAAAAAAAAACCCAATCTTGATTATTACTGGCAATTTTATTATCTGTAATTATTTGTTACTTTATTCTAAACTCTAACTTTCCCCTTTGCGTATGGTGGCCAAAACAGGAAATAATTGAGAATTTCTCAGACTAAAATATGGGGGAAATATTACTTTCTGTCCATGGTTCCCCATTAAAATATCTATATCTGTATCTTTATTATAAAAGTAACACCTCTTTATATACATTTTGGAAAAGAGAGAAGGAAAACGGCCCATAATTGCATCAGTACAACTAATAGTTTTATGACTGCACAGCTGGTTATTTTTATATACATATTTTACGGATCTTTATAGCTTTACGGATCTGTATATCTTTGTACATATCTTACATAATCACAGTCATATACAGATATGAATCTTACAGCATGGTTTATAATGCTGCTTGTCTTTAGAAGCTATCTCTAGAATTGTAAGGATTCGGTGCTTTAAGTGCTTAGCACGGTATCTGGCATAAAGTTAGTGTCAGTAGGTGGGAGCTAGTTATTGTGGGATAGTTCCTGATAGATGCCCAGAAGTGGATTTACTGGGTCGGATACTTTTTAGGCTCTTGATACATGCTACCTGCCACACTGCTCTCTAGAAGCCATTTCAGGTCATAACGCCCTTGGCACTATGAGTTTCTCTGCTTCCTCATCAGCATTTGGAGCTTTCCTAGCACCTCTCCTCCTTTTATTTTTAGATTAGAGAAGGTAATTTAGTAGTGAAAAATAATACCTCTTTATCTAAGTTTCACTGATAACTGCCCATGTTGAACTTGTCTTATATTTATTAGCCATGTTTCCTCTTATAGGGTCGATGATCTGTTTAACAACTGGAATCACTTCGCGTTTTCTCACTGAATTATGTAGGCTCCTCAATAAAGATATTAATCCCTTGTCATATGGACTGCAAATGTTTTTCCTGACTCTTTTCTTCTTATTTTGGCTCTGATTTTTTTTTAACTTCACATGTGCACACGCACACACACATGCAAGCACAGACACACAATGTGATCCATCTCTTCTGTGCCTGAGTCTTGCCAGGTCTGATGGTGGTACCTTGGGTTCAACAGGAGACACTCTCCCATAGTTACACGGGCTGATCACATGTGTCTTTTTTCTTCTTGTACACACATATCTTGTATGGTAAGAGTAAACAGGCTCTTCATAGGCCCAGAGAACACATTTTCCTTGATACAGGAAATTTAAGTAGAGAAGGAAGGTAGCTAACTAGACTATTGCTTGGTTTTTGTAACAGGTTATCATTTCAGCTCTTTGTGACTGGAATCTTCTACACATTCTCCATCTTTTCCTCTAGGACTGGTGTTTCTGAAGATACCATTGCAGATATCTATTTGGCAACTGTATGGTTTATCAATATAGGCCCTACTCGAGTTCTCTGAAGAACTCCCACTGCCACCGACCCTCGTCCACCTTCTTCCCATGTTTTCTTGCAAGAAGATGCTAGGTCTTTGTGAGATTTGGGGCGTTCAGGGCACGGGGCTCTTCACATGGATGAAATGCTGGTGAATCTACCTTTTCCTACTACTCTATTAAACTCATTTCCCTGCAAGAGAGTTGAGCAAGCCTCTCTGGCACCCAGGAAGCCGTGTGTGAATATCCTTAGTCGAGCAAAGTCGGTCTGTGTATTCCCTTGCTAAGGAGTCCTGGCCTTTCTAATCATCAAGACCTGCACTAAAGGCTCTGAGAGAGCCCCACACAGCTGATGTGTGGCCTGCGTGGGCTTCCTCATCACTGTGGCCAGGATGGTGGCACACAAAGGCATTCCATTGGCTTCTGAGTCTAGATCTATAAATATATTTATTATAATATAACAAGACCTTAACAATAAACATATACTATGTACAATACCATTACAGAGAACCCTGTTTTGTATCATTCACAGAAATAGCCAGTGTTGCTCCAGTGTGATAGATGAGGAGAGAAGCGGAATTTCAATGTCGTCTGTGTTGAGTCTCGCTGACCACTAACGCCTCCTTGGGAGGCAGACGCGCGCCAACGCTAACATCAGCCCTGCCCCAGGCAGTTAGAGATTTGTGCTCCAGTCCTTGGGTTCACACTTGCACCCTGTTTGACATAAATACTTTAAATGACATACAACGTATGTAGTTTTGTGCTTATTACTTTTTAAAAGAATAAATAATAGTAAAAACTGCATAAACGAAGCTCGGTATCTTGTCCAAGTGGGAGCCACACTTGTAGTGCTAGAAGTTGATGCCCGACATTAGAACTGGAATTTTGTGTCATCAAATACCGAAAGATGGAAAGCACGTCCTGTCCTTTTCTCCTTAGAAATGGTTTGTATCATGAAATGACGGCAAGTTGACTTCCCAGATAGAAAAATGGCGAATGCGTATTTGGTACCAACTTCAACTAAACAAGCGCAGTGGTGGCGGCTTTCTTCTTGCCCTGGAATGGAAACTGATCACCGCGTGAGGTTTGAGGGTCTGAGGGCTGGCAGGAAGGCCTTGCTCTCGTGAGCCACGGTGTGACCTCCCTCCCGGCTCCCCTTTCTCTGGTTAATATGCTACAGGAGGAGTGGTTCTGCTCATGCCCCTCAGGCCGTGGCTTTCATGGCTCGTCTACAAAGGCTGTCCCCATCCTGAGAGCTCTTGTGGCAGGTGCCTTAATATATAGCTATAAATATCAAAAATAGTCTCCTGTGCTTTGTAGACATCTATTCTCCCTCCCTCTCTTCTTCCCTTCCCACCCGGCCTGGGTCCTCAGCTTGACCTCATGGAGGGAGCTGGACTGGTGTCACGAGCCAGAACTAGTTTCCTTCTAGAACAGATCTTCCTTGACAATGCCTCCTTGAGGCACAGCTCTTAATGGGGCTGTCTGGGAGTTACTTTTTTTAAAAAATAAAACGGGGGCATTCACCCCCACCCAGGAGAGATCCTCTATTCTGCACATAGAAAAAATTAGAGCAAATGCCCCACTCTGGCACTACCTACAAAGAGCTTTGGGAATTCCCGCATTATCCCTCTCATGGCCTCCTCCTCCTCTCAGTACTTAAAAATAGCCTTTTTGTTTATCAAGAAAATGCCTTGGAAATCTAAATAATGCATATGGGACAAGAGAAAGCACGGTCACCCGTCCTCCAGCAAACACAAGGTAGAGAAACCTATGAAGGACAGAGTTCCTCCCAGCTCTCCCGGGGCTGCCCTGCGCTGCGGCTCCGGCCACATCTGGCTCTGCACGGGTGTTTGGGCCCGTCCTCGGCCCCGCAGGGACCAGCAGCCTCCCAGGCCTTGTGCGGCACAGGACTGTCCCTTCTCTTCTCTCGGCCACTGAAAAGCATAGATCGGTTAAAAACAAAAGTAGGAATCAAAGTGATAAGGACACTTTGATCTTATTCCCGGAGAGCCTGACACCTAATATTGTCATAGGATAACTGACCTATGGTTGTGTAGGGATCAAGCTTGCTCTGCAGGAAGGAAAAATCAGCTTCTCTCTCCCAGTTGAAAAATATGTGAAACTCTATTGCACCGGGCAGAGTGAGCGCCTCCGTTCAGAGCAAGTGCCTTTGCAGGAGCCCCTCCCCCCCCTCCCCGGCCCAGCTCCTCAGATGGTTGTGGTTCCTGCTGCTCGGAGCGCTATGCCCCCATTTCCCCCAAAGGCGAGGATGATTTTCTACATTCAATGTAGAGAGTATTCAAAATGTTTAGCGCAGTGATTTCTTTGATTGTGTCTATCGGCCTCTTATTGGTGTTGCTGAACATGGATCACTGTGAGTAGCATCTGCCTCACCAGACTTGTCCAGTCTCGTCGTGGGCTTTCTGCCGATGTCAGCCGCTTTGAATATATTTCTTTATCACAACGCAGCCGTGTCTGAACACAGGGCAGGGCATATGGGGGAGCAGGGTCCATGTGTTGGTCGCAGGCTCATAGGCTTCCATGTTGCCCAGGGCAGGCCCCTCACTGCTAACGATGCCGCCAGTTGCATAAATCTTGCCATCAAGCACCACGGCGCTGTCGGGG
>NW_027531902.1:6579374-6718296 GCF_008692635.1 Crocuta crocuta
GTGGGGGGGGGGAAGAGGGGAGAGAATTAGCCATTTAGTTGCCACCTTGGACCTGGAGATAGATTCTTAATACCCTGTCCTGGTGCAAGCTGCCTTCCCACCTCCCTCCGCGCCCTCCCCCTTGGGTAAGACTTGTAAGGGATCTCATTGCTTTTTTCTGCCCTGTGAGCCAAGCTGGTATAAGAAAGACACCTTTCCTGCAGGGCCCATCGGGATGTGTGCTCACACTACCCTCCGAGCTGTGGGTGACCCTTATGTACACTGGGCATCCCAGGACCTGCCGGACTGCCTAAAGACAGCTAGGAGAACAGCCATGGCTGTGTACGGGCACTCGAATCAGTTCACCAAGTGTCTGCTGAGCTTCACATTGTGTCGTCCACACAGAGACTTTGTACTGCTCAAATCACGAAGAGGATGTGCCTCACCAGCATGACAGCAGACAGGATACTTAGGAGCTAAGTCGTAACTGAACATTGACTACTTGACCGGGAAACTCGCCCTTGCCAAGGCACTCACGGTCAGAGCTTCCTGGTGTGATTGCTTAACATGAGTGACCCGGTGCTGCTGCCCAACCACGACTGCGAGGGCCGGTGCGCCCTCTGCAGTGTTGTTACCGTGGCAGCCTGGCCGTCTTCCTGTAAGAGGCTACGCTGGCTTGGTGCTGTTGCCTCAGTCAGCTGTTTCCATTGTGAGAGCACCACTTCCTGGTCTTGCCTGCACGTACTACCATCTGGCTGTGTGGTTCAGCCACCTCGTCAAACGTACCGCTGTGTCCACGTACCCAGCCCTGCTTTCTCCCTCCTTTCAGCTACTGGCCGTGTGTTCCAGACTGTTCCCTGAAGCTGAACAGATACCCTTTCAAAGTCTCCACCTCTTAATGAAGTTCTGAGCCTGGGACAGAACATGTCAGCCTAGACATCTGAAGTTTCCAGCCTTATCTCCTGTGGTCCTATGCCAGCTGGGCCCTCACATTCCTCCCCTTCGTGGCCCATCTTCCCCCTGCTTCTCTTGCAGGACCCAGGTTATAGCTCCTCACGGGCATTAAGTCTTTCTGTGCCCACTTTTGGTCTCAGCTGAGGCCCGGGCGTCCTCCCTACAAGCGGTGCTCAAACTCCAGTTGTCTGTTGCGGACAGTGTGGTCGGAACAGCCTCACGCACTGCCACCATTTGGAGTGTGTGACACGAAAGAAAGGCTCGGGAACTGTTGACTCTCCAAGCTAATGGGAACTTAGCAGTTATCTCGTCCAAACGCCTGTTTCATAAATAGGAGAACTTTCCCAGAGAGTGCAAGTCACTTGTCTAAGGCCGTCTGACACGTTAGTAGCAGGCTGCAGCTTTTCTAGCAGCAGCAGTGGCGATTCGGTCATTACCTCTGCACGGGCACAAGATGTCTTCAGGAAAGAACTGTGGAAGTGTTGAAAACGGGGTTTCTGGGACCCCTTTTCTTTCCTTGTTCGTCTTCGTCCAGGAAAGGAGGGGCAGGGGCTGCTGTCTCATTGCCCACGGTAATTGGTTTTTCTGGGCCACGGGGCCAGGCAGACTGGGAACCAAACACCCTGTGACTGTGACCTCTCCCTGGGAGGGCTGGGC
The DNA here is from genome assembly GCF_008692635.1 of Crocuta crocuta. Lineage (NCBI taxonomy): Eukaryota > Metazoa > Chordata > Mammalia > Carnivora > Hyaenidae > Crocuta > Crocuta crocuta. The sequence goes on from NW_027531902.1 coordinate 6,580,965, forward strand.
CGGGTGGGTTTCTGCCCAGTCAGCTGTGCCTTGTACTCTGCTCCCTGGTTCGGAGCATTCCTCGAAAAGCCACTTGTCCCATGTAGGGAATTCACGGCTCTGGTCTGGCACCGCCTCCTGTCTGTGCGGACGTGGTAGGCGGTCCTGGGGGAGAGCTGTCTTCCTAGCCCCCAGGAGAAGGTGTGGCCTCGAGGGACATGGGGCTGGTGCCAGTAGGAAGCCCTTCATTTCTGGCTTTGAGATGGGTCAGCTGGAGCCACAGGGTAGGGCCTGGGGGCCGTGGGCTGCCCTGGGGCGCTTCCCACTCTGCCCTGGCACTGACATCCATACCTGTGGCTGGAGGGGGCTGCCGCTTGGGTCCTGGGGATTGCTTCAGTCATCGAATGTCGGGTAATCATTATTGATCTTTCCCTCCCTGCCCTCCTCCCCAACCCTAGCCGAGTCACAGCGGCCCCTCACCTGCAGAACTGGCGAGAGTGATTCATGTTTGGGCCTGCCTTAATGTTCCCTTTCTCAGGGTCGTAGATGGTGGTGGCTCTGGCATAAGCCCCGCCCAGGATGAAGACGAAGCCATTGAGGGTGACGGCGGGAGCGTACTTGTTGTCTGTGAGGAGAGCAGGGCAGGCAGGTCAGGGCAGCTCTTCTTGGCCTCCCCCTCCCCACCCTTTCCTTTACCAGCAGACCCTCCAGAGGAGGGGATCTGGAAGGGCTCCCAATGTCACTGGTTAACCTCAGGGCAAGGCCCGGGGCCAGCAGGCACCTGGCACACGGTCTGGCTCGCCCCCTATCCAGGTAGTGGGGTCAGCAGCGACACCTGGACAGGGGGTTTGCCTCCCACTCCCAGCCCCCGGACAGGGGTCTGCAGCCTTAGCTGGCCCTCTGGGCTTCGGATATCAAGACAAATAAAACAGTGAGGCGGGGATGCCGCGCTGGCCCCAGGCTGAGGAGGGAGCGGGTGCTTACCAATCATCGGGGACTCGATAAAGCTCCACGTGTTGGTCTGGGGAACGTAAGACTGTAGGACGCCCGCCGCTCTGCCTGCCTCGTTCACACCACCAAACACGTAGATCTTGCCGCCGCACACGGTGGCCGCTGCGGAGTGCACTGCCTTGGGCAGAGGGGCCACAGCCTCCCATTGGTTGGTAATGGTGTCGTACCTGTCGAGAGAGGAGAAAAAGAGCCCAATATCAAAGACGGGCCTAGCACAGGGCAGGGGTGCCAACCAAGGCCGCGGACACCGGGGGCACCGACATTTGCTTCCTGCCCTTGGCATCGCTGGCAGAGCCCGAGGTCACATACAGCCAGGGGCACTTGGGATGAGTCACTCAAGGCCACCTAGGTTCTGGCCCAAACTAGCCCTCTCGGCCTTCCTCCCGAACCCCAGTGCGCTCTTTCTTGCCTCTGTGCAGATTCTGGTGTCCATTCTTCTGCTCACACAGAGCTCCCCAGCTTCACAGCCCCTTCATCCCTTTCCATCCAGCTCGTTCCTACTCTTGTGTCCGACAGTGCTGCCCTGAGCATCTCCCGTACACCCAGGCTCTGGGCTGGAAACTGGGGAAACAGTGGGCTGGACCAGGGAAGCACGAGAGGAGGTGGGAACAGGAGAGGTAAACTGACGGGGTTCAGTCATTAATTGATGTTGCCGTTACGGAAGGCAGAGCCACCTAGGATGACTCGGGGTCTCTGCCTTGGGAAACTGGATGTTGGGGGTGCTATTCAGGGGACAGGGAATGGAGGCTAGGGAGTCTGGAGGAGAGTGATGACTTCTGTTTTATTCATGGGGAGTTTAAAGCATCCACGGGTAACAAACTGGGGAAGTGCAGTGGGCAGTTGGATATAAGGATCTGTGGCCTGGATATGCAGCCGTGGGATCACTGTTGGCACAGAGATGGAAACTGAAGGTACAGGAGCTCCCAGGGAGTGCGTAGGTGAGAGTAAGACTGAGGAGCGGAGGACGCTCTGAGGAAATGCTGGCCTTTAAGGGGAAACTGAGGGGAAGTGGTGGCAGCAGGGGGTGGGGGTAGGGCACAGCTCCACAGGCTGGAGGTGTGATGGGAGGTCAAGAAGTCCTGGGGCGCCTGGGTGGCTCAGTCAGTTAAGTGTCCGACTTTGGCTCAGGTCATGATCTCACAGTTTNGGAAGTCCTGGGGCGCCTGGGTGGCTCAGTCATTTGAGCATTCGACTTTGGCTCAGGTCATGATCTCACAGTTCGTGGGTTCGAGCCCCAGGTCGGGCTCTGTGCTGACTGCCGGCTCAGAGCATGCAGCCTGTTTCAGAATCTGAGCTTCCCTCTCTCTCTGACCCTCCCCTGCTCATGCTGTCTCTTAGAAGAAAAAAAAAAACAAAACATTAAAAAAAAGAAGTCCCAACAGGTTCCCGGTGCTCTCATCAAGAGCTGGTTGTGAATGGGAAGAGCTGGTTGTGACACGACAGGGAGAGACTTCTCTTGGTTGAAACTTAGCTGGGAAAGGGACAGAGAAGGTGGGACCTGGGAAGGCATATGGAGCTAAGAGCATATGGCTTTTATTGGTGGTATGCTGATAAAGGTGTAAAAACAAGCTCCCTAGGGGGAAAAGGTCCGGATAGGTAGCAATTGCTGATTTCTATGATGTAAATCATCTCATCTAGCTGACTTCAAGCTACCAATGGCTCATGGCTGAACGTGGCATTGGGAAGAGACGCATAGCCCCGCACAGCCAGATGGAATCTCCACCGTACCCCCATATACAGACACAGCGGACATAGCACCTCCAGAGCATAGACAGTACAAAATATAGTTTAAAAAACAAAACAAAACGAAACAAACCCCAAAACAAAAAGTAGTGATGATTTTTGAGTATGGATTTCCTTTGTTTTTAATACAACTTATTTAGTTCTAAGTTTATAGGATTTGATTTTTGATAACACCTGTAGCTAACAACTGGCTTGCAGAATTCCTATAAAGGTAATAGCCACCTCTCAGGAGCCAGTAGGAACGAGCTGCAGCATACCCCGGGTTTTATTTTAATTTTAGGGGGGAAGGTTTACTTGTGTTTACATGCCGACAGGAAGGAGGCCAAATGGACAAGGAAAAGATTAAAGAGAGGGGAGGGCTGATAAAGGGAGGCTCCTGGTGGGGGGATGGGGTGCAGGTAGGGTCCAGAGTGGACAGGGGAGTGGTGTCCGTGTGGGCGGGAGAGAGGAAGGCAAGGATGGTGTGAGTGTCAGTACATCTGCAGGAGTGACGGCAGCGGGACCAGAGCGTTCTTGATTGATGGCTCCACCTTCTCTGTGAAGCAGAAGTCAGTGCTGGGAGGAGCGTTGGGGTCCATGGGGTAAGAGCCTCGACTGGAGAGGAGGAGACGAGAAACACATGCTCTTGAGAGTGAGAGACACTGACAGGACCCTGCAGCACGAGGGACCCAGTACTCATTGGATGACTTCACTTTGTCATGGGGCCAATCTACAGGATGGTGGACTTTTCTCCACCAGCATTCAGCCCCGGGGGGGTAGGTGTGGAGAAGGGGAAGAGGCACGGGACTGAACAGATCTGTGGCACGTGCACTGCAGACAAAGTGGCAAAGTAAGAGCATGGGGAAGTGACAGAATGCAAGCACCAGACAAGGCAGGGACAACAGTGACAAGCAGCAGCTGGTGCGGAGGGACTGAGGACGGAGCAGACCGGCCAAGGAACTGTGGTGTCTGAGGTCTTACTGGGCAGCCTGGATCTCAGCGTCTCAGCGTCTGTTAATTGTTCCTGGAGCTTCCACTTGGTGGCCCATCTACCACTCACCAAATGGCTCTTTTGCATGTTCCGGACCCAAGGTGGGCCCTCTGCTGTGGGCTGGGTTTTTCCCAGCACACCTTTCCTGGGAAGCACTCAGGACCCACTTTTTCCCAGGAGCCTCCCTGGGACACGGGCCATAACATGGTCACAGCTTAGTGATCCAGAAGATGGCCTCTCTTAGCCGGTGCCTCTGGCTTTGAGACGGGGATTAGGGGACAGGGGTGGGACGTCCAGCTCTGTGCCTGAGAAGACTCCAGATCTGAGAAGCGGCTGAAGTACCTTGCAGGGCAGCAGGGGCTGATTGAGTTAAGCCCCAGATGAATGATATGTGGCTAATAGGCAATGCACTAAGTGTCTTTTTGGACAGTGTCAGAAGTTCAGATATCTGTTTTTTAAGCCAATATGGCAGAGATCCAAAGAGCTCCTGCAGAAGGAGCTGGGTGACAGTGGAAGATTATGTGGCTGTTAGTCTTCAGGCTCTCGGTATAATGGCACATTCCGCCAAATGCGAATTTCCCGAGAGTTTGTTATTCCAGGTGGCTGATTGCCAAGCCACAAGCCCTCCGTCAGCTCAATCTGTCAGCTTCCTGCTTGAGAAGGATATGCTAATGACATGCAAATGACCCTGTGGAGTGAGGCACTCTGCTATCATTTATCCGGTAACCACAGCTAAGGCAATATATTGCTATGAAGTATTAGACCCAGTTATTTATATAATGATATAATACAGGTTTGTCTATGGCACTGTTGTTTTAATCTATAATTATATAATCTTGCTCTATTCCTGTAATACAGTAATGTGATATAATTATAATGTACCATATATCTCATTCATTATCAATATAAGAGCAATTTGTACCGTTAGCGCTTTCTGGGGAACAAAGCACCCTCGCCTGTCCCCATTACCCTGACCTTCTTGTCACCCTGAATTCTCATCACTGCCACCACGTGGCACAGAAAGTACTTGCCCAAAGGGGCTCCAGCTATGTTCCTCAGGAAGCAGTGCGCGTCCCTTCTGCCTGTATCCTCCACCCCATTTGTATGCACACCACCCAGAGGTCTACCAGAGGGCTGAGGAAGGGCTCGGGGCACCCTGTTGTCCCGGGTGGCTCCCCATCTGCTAAGGTTGCCAGGGTGGTTTGCTCACACTGTGCTCGAGCGGGCATTTCACAAGGTATTTCACGGGGTATTTCACAGTGGAATGAAGGCCCAGCCCCCAGGGGAGGCCAGTACAGGCTGCCTCCAGGCCCTGCAGAATTGCTCTCGAGCCTAAGGGGAGAGGAGCCTGTCCCCCCTCTTCGTGCATTTGATCCTTGAACAAATCCCTGTATTTATCAACAAGTATAAGTTTGCAAAATGAGTAATCAGCATCTTTGGAGATTAAAAATAGCTGACAAAAGCAAGACAGGATGACAGATCTAGCTCAGTTTACTCCTACATAGAAAATGTCTCCTCTTTCATGTGTTTATTATTGGATGACAAACAGTTGGGAGCTGGTGCTTCTGGAAGGCTTGGGATGTGATGGCCATGCAGTGGGTCCCACTGAAAGCTGTCAGCATCAGGGGTGACCCAGGTTCAACAGCAGTATTAATATCCTCATAATCACACAGGGATTCCCCATTATCTCCAAATCAATATGACAATTAGATGTTGTTACCGAGCCATCTCTGGGCTCCACTTGGGGGAGTTAAAAGCCCACGGTGAATATCCAGAGCTCGTCTCACTCTGCAACTATCTTTGCTGTAACATTTGTCAAGTGTCCAATTAGCCACTGAGGGAAAAAATACAAATTGAGGGGTACGTGTGGGTCCACAGGCAGAAAGCTGTCACATGGGGAGATGTGCATTCTGTGACAGCTGATGACGTGGGCCAAGGATGGTGGGCAAGCACGTGGCAAGGGCGTGGAAAAAGAGCTCTCGTGATCGGAGCTGTGACCTCCTAGGTCAGTCCTTGGGGACCAGCTCAGCCTAACTTGTGGCTCTCCGGGCACTAATTTCTTGCAGAGCAGGACTGCGCTGAGGCCTCTCCTGTTTGCTGCTGACACATGAGCCTCCCTGAGCTCTTCCTGTGGCTTCTCCCCACGGTGTCCGCTCTCTGCAGGAATGGGCTTTGCACCCCGCCAAGTGTCCACCTCCAGCCTATGCCCCGTCTGCCTCCGCCTGATCCCCACGCTACGTGTGGCAGGTTTTAAAGGGGCCTCCATGAGGAAGCCAGCCTGGAACTTCCAGCAGAGGGCAGGCTTACACGCATGGCTCTCCGGCCCATTGCTTTGTATTCTAGAGAATTCCAGACGGTTGGCCAGACCTGCATGCAGTGACTGTTCCCCGTGTTGCAAGCAGGTTTCCTGAGATGTGTGGGAGAGAGGGAGGAGGGGGCTCCCCGGTGTGGAACCCCCGCTCGGCAGGGACCTGGAGGCACAGCCACCAATGTGGCACACACGTGGGCTATTGCTTGCAGCTTCGCCCCATGTCCCAGCACCGCTCTGGGCTGGGACTTCCGGTGCCAGTGCGCCTCCTAGCTGCCTGGTCAGGCCAGCAGCGCCCATCTGGTGCCTTTGCACAGCTATCCCTCCAGTTTGTCTGACCCCTGAACGGGACAGGGGTGCCCCCTCTCAGCGGCTGGACAGCTCTCTTCCTTCCTGCTTCCCTCTCACCACCCTCGGTCCTCTCCCTTTGCTGTATTTGACAAGCCTGGGACCGCCACCCTCTAAATGTTCTGTCTCCAGTCGGCCTCGTCTGGGTTGGTGCTGGGGTGGAGGAGCATAGTGATTTTAGCTTTCGTGATTGTGGCCTCATTACCTCTCCACGTGGTCCACGTTGCCTGCCACGCCAAGTCCCCCGAGGGTGTAAATCTTCCCATCGTAGACAAGGCTGTTGTGCCGGCAGCGGGGGACCGTCATTCTGGAGACGAGGTTCCAGTTATCGAGCAGGGACATGTAGCACCAGACATCGGCCAGCGTCACCCCTGATTCCATCCCACCTGTGAGCAGCACGGGAGGTCCAGAGAGCGGGCAGGGAGTGAGGAGGGGCCCCGGGCCACGCAGGCCCAGCCCCAGGGGCAGGGAGAGAAGGCTTCACCTGCAAAGGAGATGCTTCTGGGCCTCAGCTTTCCCTAGCCCTGGTGTGGGGAGGGGAGCCCTTAGGAAGTCCCTGCGGGGTCCCCAAGCCAGCCCCAGGGGGCCTCACCTGAGAGGTAGATGTTGTCTCCAGCACTCACTACGCTGAAGAACTCTCGGTCGTAGAAGGGCAGTGAGGCGAGGGGGTACCACTTGTTGTTCTGTGGGTTCCAGCAGGTGACGGCCACCAGTGAGCGCTGGGTCATCCCCACCATCTGACGGCCCCCAACCAAGACGATGACCTCGGCCACACCTGCAGGGACGCAGATGCGCAGCCTTCGGACACATCCCTGTGCTGGTAGCCTCTGCACCTGGGGCCTCCCGAGGGGACTGCCCAGAGTCGGGGCGACCCCACGGCACCCGCATTTGGGGAGTTCGGGACATGCCCCTCAGTACCTGCGGAGAGGCGGGGCCGGGTTCGGGGAGTCTGCATCTCCTGGCGGGCGTGGGGCAGCATGTGGTAGCGCTTGGCCTCATTGACCAGGTCCCGACATGCTTCGGACGACTTGATCAGCTCCTCGTTGTCCACCACGTTGAGCAGGTAGCTGGGGTGGATGAAGGGGAGGCGGACCACGGCCAGGAGCTCCGCGGCATACTGCAGGGACGGGGGGACACGGGATCGCCTGAGGTTACATGGACCCAGCCACCTCTGCTGAGTCGGATTGAGAAGACAGGAAGGAGGGGTGTGGTACTGCGCATGGGTCATTCCAGTTGCATCTGGCTTGAGAGTGTAGACACTGCTCAGCCCTGCCTCAACAGTGAGGGGGGTGCTCCCGCACCAGCCAGAGGCGAGGACTGGGGGAGGTCGGGTGTGCCGCAGCTGACCCTGGGGGGGACCATCGCTCTGCCTCTGCGGCACCTCCTTCCTGCCTCCACCCAGCTCGTGGGCTTCTGCTTCACCCCGGGGCTGCAGGGGGACTGACATGAGCGTCCTGATCCCTGGGGGGGAGGACTGGGGCAGGAAGTCAAAAACCGGCGGGTCGGCCTGGGAAGGCTGACGGTGACCGTGAAGACTGCAAGTCACCCCCGTCACAACCTGTGTCTCTCCAGTACTGACGAACCCCTTCAGTGGCCCCCCGATGCATCAGACTGGCACCTGGACCCTCCCATCTGCATTTTCGTGGACTGACTCGAACTCCCTCCTGCCTGGCAAACCCTTTGCTCATCGCTCAGCTTTAGTTTCATCCAACAAACCATTGGGGACCCTTCTTATTGGGAGTGCAAAGCCCAGTAAGACCAGTGTCTGACTTTCGGGTGTACACAGGAAAATGGGGGGCGGGGGAGGATCCATTACATAAACGGCACTAGTGGGGCTTCAGGAAGGAATCCAGTTAGGGGGGTTGGGAACGCAGGATGGGAGGCTTCCCAGAGTGGATGACGCCTGAGCTGGGTGTGGAAGGATCGCAGATTTCTGCAGGCCGCCCGTGGAGAGGAGGGAGGACACCGCAAGCAGACGCAGTCATGGGAGTGGTAGGGAGGTCGGTGCACGTGGGGAATTCTCTGGAGCTTATACTTGTCAGGTGCAAACGGTCTTTGCAGCGGGTGGAGGTGGGTGGATGGGTGTGGTGGAGGTTAGTGGAAGCCAGGGTCTCTCTTGCTAAGGCCCGTGTGGTGTTTCCTGCAGTCGATGAGGAGCTCACGGGGGGCTTTAATCAAGAAATTACACGATCAAACGTGTCCTTTAGGAAGACGGCTGGCTCAGGCTGCAGGGTCAGAATGAGCTTGGAGTGGGGGAGACTAAGGCGAGGCCACTGGGCGGGAGACAACTGCAGTGATGCTGGTGAGATGTGGGGCCTGAACGGGGAGAGAAGTCGCCCCTCTGCTGTGGGAGTGAGGAGGCGAAGCGACAGCCGGGTGTGGCCCGATGGACGTGGAAGGTGTGGGAGGTATCCACGCTTCTGGTTTGGGTAATGGGCAGAACTGAAGGAGGGAACACAAGAAGATGTGTAGCTTTGGGGGGTTATGAATTAGAGGGGCTTGAGGGACATTGGCCACAGGTGTGCAGTAGACACTTGAAGACAGAGGTCTGGGCTGGAGACAGATTTGGGGGCCATAGTGCATCGGGCGGTCACTATTATAGCTGCCCAACCTGACGGCCTTCTCCAGAAATGAATCTTGCCCCCTTCCCACCCGACCAGAGCACCCGCTTCTCCTGGTTTCAGGGGCTAGGCCAGAGTGGAGGGCTTGGTGCCACCCATCCCCAGCACCTGTCCTTCCCAACTCATGCCACTTCCTGCTCCACATACAATGAAGTTCCCTTGTCATGTGTCACTCAGCTGCCTCAGGGTGTTGTGGGCCAGGGCCTCCCGTTTGCTGCTTTCCAGGGGGGCTCTGAGGTCCCCTGAGAACTACCTGTGTCTGTAATGACTCCTGGGGGGTGGGTCCCGAGGCAGTCTCTTTCTGAGCAAGGCCTTCAGCTCGTGCTTTCTGGCCCAAAGATCCTGTTGGGTTGTGACTGGATTCTGATGACTAACAGGCCCCTCTTGGGGACCCTGCCCTCCTCTCCTTCTGCCCTGGACCCTGGCTCCGATTTCCCCAGCTGTCCACCCTCCTGGCCCCCCCGAGGGACTTCCCTCCTGTGATGTGTGCAGTGGTTTCCCATCTCCAGTGTGGTTTCTATATGGTCCGGGTGCCCTCCACCCTCTCTGTAACCGGAGAGTGGAGGGGGCGCTCCTCCCGCCCGGTCTGAGCTCACAGGGGCCCCGGGGCACCAGCCTCTCCCTGCAGGGCCCTGCAGCCTCTGGTTGGCTTGAGTCTCCTTCAGGTGGAACACCAGCCCTTCCAACCCTCTGGCGACTGACCTCTCATCTCTCATCCCTCCCTTTGCTTCTCTGCTGCCCACAGTGGCAGTCCCAGCCTCCCCCTGCCTGGGCCTCTGGGCTCCTATTCACCCCGCTGATGGTCTGAGCGGGCCGTCCTGCCTCTTCCTCCTTCCTGCACCCTTGCTCCAGACGCCATCCCTGCACTGTGCCCCAGCCACAGGGAGAAGGGGTGGGTGGGGTGGGGGGTTACCTGTGCACGGGACACAGGGTCCTTCTTGATCCATTTGATGACGGTCTCATATACTAGTTCCTCGGCCTTGGTGTTGAGGCTGTCATTGGAGATGTAGGCGATGAAGTCGTCCTTGGAGATGCTGAGGATCTCCTCCTGGGCCGCCACCTCAGGGAAGATCTGCAGCGCAAAGGCCTTGGCCATGTGGTAGAGCTCGCTGCACTGCATGGCCTCAGCCATGGCCAGCACCCCCAGGCAGTTGCTGGCCGTCAGCTGCTTCTCTGGGGGCAAGAGCACAGGACCACTGACCACAGGACCCTGGAAGGGTGGCCATCCATTCCTATCACCTGACACTCTGGATCCCTCTCTGAGCCCATGTCCTTGTGACCTGCCTTCAGCAGCCAGGGGCCCCACAAACCATTTCCGGTGTCCCTGGAGCTGTGGATGGACCTTCTGGGTTCTTCTCTGCCCTGTCACATGCTTCCCCTCCTGGGAGCTCCCTCTGCTCCCACAGGTCCCAGCAGAGTGTGAGGTATGGAGTGTCAGTGCTGGGCCTGGAGGCTTCCTCACTCCCGTGAGCCTCAGAGCTTGGGCCTGGGCTGGGGGCAGGGGTCACGCTGAGGCTTCCAGTGTCTTCTAGAACTGTGACAGCCTCTCACTTTAGAATCACACCAGCAGTAACACCCCTCCTATGCCCACCCGCCACCCCCATGGGCCTCAGCCTCACCCCACCTGGCCTCTAGACGGGCATCAGTCCAGCCAGCTCTCTTGAGGTCTGGCTAGCGGTGACACTAGCCTGGACGTGTCCAGGTCTGTGTCAGGGTACACAGCCGGATTTTCATCTCCAAGCTGCCTCGTGAAATCCAGCTCCACCCTGAGATGCACACACACACTTCCCTCTGGATCCTCGCTGTTTCCGAATCTTTCGCCCACCCGCGCTGTTCCCTCCAGGCAACCCACGCGCTCCCTCCCCAGGCTCACCGAGGAAGGACACACAGACTTTGCAGAAGGTGTGGAACTGAAACTTGCTGGCCGCCTCCAGCAGCGTCTTGGCGTTGGCCGAGTCGATGACCAGGGAGCCCGTGTAGACAAACTCCAGCAGCAGTTCAAGGACGTCGGCCTGCAGGTTGGACAGGACGAGCTCCAGCTTCTCCCGGCCACACTGGCTGCCGTCTTGCACAGACCTAGGCACAGAGACCAGGGTGTCCTTACCTGCCACCCCGCGGCCACAGCGCCGCCTCCTCACAGGGCTAGATCTCCCTGCACGCCTCGGCCACGCCCTTCACTTTAGGACTCAAGGGACACGGCAATGACACGCCTGAACCTAACGACCTTACACGGGATCTGAAAGAGAAGAGTCTGACCAGAGACGCCCAAAAGAACAGAAAACCCTGCTTATCACTACTTGGCATGTCCATGCAAAAAAAGATGCAAATCAAAAAGCATGAGCTGTGGATGGGACGAGGACCAGGGACTGGCCTCAAAGGGAAACAATACGGTTCGGCCCCGCCGGGCCCCGGCAGCCTCCAGGGGGAGAGCCGCTGGTGTACCGGAGGCTCCCAGCCGGCCGTGAACACAGCCAATCCAGAGCCGGCCCTCGATCGCCCCAAGCCGTCCCAGAACCCTGACTCCAACCCCACCTATTTCCAAAAACATATTGTTTCCTTTTTTAGGCATGGAAAGGAAGCCCTTCATGACATTGCTTTGAAACTGAGGACGAGACGAGATAGACGGACAGAATGGTTAGAGCTGGGGGGGAGGGGGAGGGGAACAACCAAGGACTTCCGCCACAGACAGCCAGCAGCCATGACCTGGGACCTGGCCCGGGGCGGGGCCCTCCTGCCACATGGAACACGGGGTCAGAGGTCAGAGTGGCCTGCATGTAGAGTGTGCATCGGGCTTGTGAACTGGGGGGAGCAGGGGAGGGACACAAATATATAAGTCTGTTTATATCTGGTGTCTACAGAAATACAAAACCATTGCAAAGGCTCCTAAGGCCTGGCAGCCGCGCCCTAAAGCTGCACCTGGAAGGAAACAGATAAGATGAAGCAGAAGTAACACCGCCACAGAAGTGACCAGGAGGAAAGACACCCAGAGCGTTGAGTCAGGAGGCAGGTTTCTCAGAGATGAGAGGCTTGGTGCCTCACCACGGCCACTCTGCCCGGTCCTGCTTCCTGCACAGAGCCTGGTCCTGCCCGGGGCCGGGTTCGGCCACGTGGCTGGGAAATGACCTCTGCGTTCCCCCCTCAGTCCCTCCTGAGGAGGCTGGGGTGAGACTCTTGTGACTGGTCCCTCAGGTGCCCCTGTGGCTTGCAGTGGGGGTGTGGAGGCATCCGGAAGTGAGCAGGCTAGCCCCAGAGGGAGGCCGAAACCTGTGTGGGCAGGGAGCTAGAGGACCTGTGTGCGCCCGCCCCGCCACTGACAGGCGGGCCATCTTGCCTCTCTGGCCCTCGGGCTCCTCTTCTGCAAAACAAGAGGGTTGAACTGGATGATGTCTGAAGTCCCATGCAGAGTTTATATGACAGAGGCTGGAAAACACCTTCCCCACGAGACTCTGAAATGCCACCACGAGAGTCACATTCTCTCCAGTTAGGCCCTGGCCACTAAGGGTTTTCAAAACACCAATATGATGGGACAGGGGACAGATGCAGCTGTGATCCTGCTACACTTCCCAGGGTGCCACGCTGGGCCCTCCCCACGGAACGGCTCATCTGATGGGGCCTGGGGGTGGGGGGGCCCTGCCTCCAGGACTGGAGGGAAAGCTGCTGGCTACACCCAGGGTCTGGGCAGAGCCCCTTCTAAACCCAGAGACATACACGGTGTGTGTGACTTTTTAAGCGACTTTAACACACCAGTCCTCTGCTGTCGGGATAGATTTTCATGCTTGGGTAACTTTGTTAAGTATAAAACTAGTTCATTGTGTGATCACTTGAAACCACAGAAATCTAACACCCCAGGCCTGAGGGGCCATCTGGTCGACCTCTTACTCAGTTTTTGCTTCCTCTGCCTTCACTCCTACATGCCACTGTCCTCCTCACACCTTTCATGCTCTGCGGAGGTCCTGCTGGGCCACAGCTGGGCAGGGCATATGCGACCAAAGTCAGGCTGCTCACATTCCCCCAAGGTCCCCAAGTCACTGCCATGTCCACCTCAGGCCAGCTCTCCTGTCCACCCAGGAGACAAGTTCCAGTTCAGTGAAGAGCTGGGGACTTCAGCTGCACACACACACACACACACACACACGCATGCACACACGCACACCGAACTGCATGTGACATGTGACCCTGGGAACCCTCAGCATCACCCTGTGGGGAGGGATGTTGGGCAGATGGAAGGTCAGGAGAGTCCACGGCCCTGAGTAATGAGTCTGATGGGGCACGCATGACTGTGCTTCTGAGAGATGCTTGTCCTGCCCAGATTCTGGGCCACGGAGAGGGTCCCGGGGACAGGGTGGTGCCTGCATGGCCAAGGAGTACAAGGACAATGTGAGGAGGCACATGGGGTGCTGACCATGGCAGGTGCCATCCAGGCGTGGTGAGGACCACTGTCCCTATGATGCATGGCTGTACCTGCTCTGCTCCTCCAAGAGCAGGAGCCCCCGTGAGAGCCTCCTGTGGGGAGCAGGGGGCCGCTGGGCAAAGAACCTTTGGGGAATGGCCGGAGGCCCCTGGATCCAGATGCCAGATGCTGTGGGCAGAACGACCATTCTACTTGGCCATGAGGAATACTTGGGAACGTGATGGAGGCTTTGTTGGGTGCCTGAGCTGAAGATCTGCAGGAGGCAAGGCCCCAGGCCATGAGGTCTTGTGTAGCCCATCTGGACCTGCCTGTTCATATCCACACAGGTGTTCACGGGGCCAAGGGAGGCCATGGTCGCTTTTCATCACTGGCCATCAACCTGTCTTGGGACTAGACCTAAGTGATCCCTATGCCTCTTCCCTATAAGTAGGAATCCCGAGAGGCATTGCCTCTGATGGGTGGCTCTGGTCACCAATGGGGAGCTGTGTCCTCCACAGATGACCATTCTGTCCCTGTCCTAAACTGGCTCTTGGGGTCCAAGCATCCTGCTCCACTCAGCCACATGACACACTGACACCTGCTGGGCAGACCGGGTCATGACGTGGCCTTGGAGGGAGAGGGAGTCGGGCAGGAATGAGCAGTGGTAGCCTTGTCAGATTGGGCCATGGACCTAACACTGGGGGTGAGAGTGTGGGACAGGCTGGTGTTGCCCAGTCCACAGACCCAGACCCACAGGTTCTATCAGAAGACCACACTCCCTGGGCTCTCCCTCTCCTCGGGTATGGGACACAGCCTCTGCTTGGCAGGCCTGGGTCTGCAGGTGGGCCAGGAATGCCTCATCCCAAATATGAGACCGTTTGAGATCCACCACCAGCAATTTGCCCTCCTGGACAAGAACTGCTCTCCCTAGATTCTAGGGCACTCCATCATCTACTCCTCACACACCTCAGTGATCATATGCTTTCATTTTGCAAGCTAGAGCTGGAATAATGGGAGGTGAATGTGAGGCAGTGGTGGGTGGGGGTAGCCACGGAGCAGGTGATGACTATGGATGGCATCCTGACCTGCTCAGGAGGATGACGCTGCTCCTCCAGGGTGACTCCTGCCCGACTGCATGCGTGGGAGCTCAGGCATGTCACCTGCTCCAGGGCACAGACATGCACACACTAGCCTCACTGCGTCCCAAGGACTTTCACATCTCTGGTAGTCCCTGGCCTACCCGTGGTGATTTGGCGATGGGGCTGACTTACACCGTTCTGCTGGCCTTCAAGATCTGTGAATCACTCGTCTTATTACGTGGTCTTCTGGCCACACCTCTCTGTTCCACCAGGAAAGGCGGCAGACTGCCACCCACAAATGCCCAACCTCACAGGGAAGGACGGGAAAGCCAGCATATGGCTTGACTATTGTGTTCAAGTCTGTTGGGCTCCCCTACATCTAGACTCTATGCCACTCAATTAGGCAGTTCTCTTTAGCTTCCCCTGGAGAGAAAGATGAAGAAGCTCAGAGCCTGTACACGGGGCTTGTGAAAATCACCTTGGACGAATCAATGTGTCCATCTATTTTCATTTAATATGAAAAGAGAATACAGTTCGAATGAGTCATAGGCTCCAACAGACTTTGTGAGATGAGGGATTCAGTTAGAAGGCAGAGTGCCAGGTCTCTGTCCCATTTGGTATGATGAGGGGGCAGGCTTCTCTGGGGCTTGATGTTTTCTCGCACACCCAGGCTCGTGTTTGGAAGTACTGGCAGGGAGGGCATTCCCTCTGCTATATCTATGCCTCTCTGTCCTCTATGCTGGGGCCCGCAGCCTGTCAGGCCAGGGGGTGCAGCCAATGCCTCCCGTGGCACCAATCGGCCCTGAGGGCTCCTCGGCTCCTGGGGATAAGTGTGGGGACTTCTTTGTAAGGCTCCCCGAAAAGTCCAGGGCAGATCCAGGTCCTGCTCAGCAGGACTGAGAAGTGACTCTGGACTTGGAAGATCGCACCCGCAGGGCCCCACTAGCCTCAGTTGGCTCAAAGTTCCTGAAGCCCAGGGCTCAGCCCATTCAATCCTGCTGGGGTCCCCCTCCAGCCTGGGTGCAGGACAGGCGTGGTGGCTGCCGCGCACTCTGTCCCTCACATTATCCAAGGGCAAAGCCCTCTTCCTGCCGCGTGCTCACCCTTGAGTGTTGCAGGGACTCAGATGCAGCAACACAGGGATGGGGGGCCAGGCGCAGGGTTCTTGGCCAAGGCTTTGCTTTGAGCTTCACCATAGCCCCCCGGAGTGTCCTACAGGACCCCTCACTCTAGAGGATACGGCCTCTCCTGGGATGGGGGCAAGCGTCTGCAACTTAGGTTCCTATTTTAGGCATGGATTGTGTCTTATCTTGGGCAGGTCTGGCTGGCGTCCAGTTTACAAGTGTTTCTAACACACACACACACACACACACACACACACACACACACACACTGCATTCTCTTTCCTTGCCTATCTACACAGTCAACCCTAAGTTTCACTTTCTTTCCTTATAGACTTCATGCACAAATAAAGGCTACATTTTTGTTCTTCTCCGGGTTAGCAAACGGGTGGTAAGATCATAAGCTTTGCAGTCAGACCTCAATTCCAATCCCAGACCTACTTGGTTACTTAAATTCTCTGGGCCTCAGTTTTTTTCCATCTGTAAAATGGGGATGCTAATGACAGTACCTGCTTCTCAGGATTAGTGGGAGGATTTTCAGGATGACGTTAGACATTTCTACAGGTCTCCTTCTGGGCTGGGTCTTGCCCTCATCAGAGGAAAGAGGCAAGAGTTTGAAACTCACTAAGGGAAGACTAATGGAAAGAAGCCGCTGCAGCCACACTAAAATGTACGTGCACATGTGTGGAAAGAACACATGGACAAAGAGTGGGGGTCGGCCTGGGACCTGGAGAATGGGGGCTCCAGGCAGGACCTGTGTCTGGTGCCGGGGTCATGGGCAGCTGAGCTGGTCAGGAGAGGACACTGAGACCCAGCTCTCCCGCTCACTGATAGTCGTCCTCATGAAACACAGATGTGACCTGACACCTCCGGGCTTACAGCAAAGCCTTGCGAGCCGGCTCCGCCTCCCGCGCTGGCCTCACTCTCTCCATGCCCACCTTGCACCTGACCCTGCAGACACTGAATTACTTGCAGTGCCCTGCCGCTACCCCCTGTCCCGAGGCCATGCACTTGCTGTCCTCCGCCACCAGTGGCTCTGTCCTACTCACCAGCCCGGCCAGTTCCCATTCTTTGTTTTAAATCCACACCAGATGCCACCGCTCCCTAGGGGCTGTCCCTGAATGCCTCTTCTCCCACAGTTAGGTGCTTTGCCTGTGATCGCTAAACCCCATTTGTGTGCTCAGTCTGCTCTCCCATTCATCCTTCTTTACAGTTTCCCTCGGCAGGCTGTGGGCCTCCTTGGGGCAGAGACTCGTCTCATCTGGTGTCTCTGGCTGGACCTGGCACTCAGGAGTGGCTCCTGCTTGTTAGCTGAGTGAAAAGTACTGAGTGACTTGGTTTCCCTAGGTCTGTCCTGTGACCCCAGGTGAGGGTGTCCACACTGGGGTCGTGGCTGGGGTTGGGACGGTGTCCTTGCTGGGGCTGGAGTGGTGAACATGTTACTGGCCACAGGATGGAGGTGGAAAGGAGTTCAGCCTGAGCCTCTGGGTCTGCGGCTCCTGGTGCAGCCACCTGTCCCTGAAAGTGCTCACTGAGACCCTCATGAAGTTGAGGAACCGGGATACCGTGTTCCATGCACAGGCTGTGCCCATGCCCTCTGGCTCTGTAGTGCAGCTGCCTGGTCAGGCTCAGTGGGCAGGGCCCCATCTCTCTGGCTGAGCCATTCCAGCCTCTGTGCACTAAGTCTCCAGGATCACAGACTGAAATGGCATGGTGACAGCATCAGCTGTTCCCTGACCGCTCAGAGTGTGAACTTCTCCAGAATTTTACATGGCCAGAAAGGAAATCACCTTTCCGTAGAGAGTCTATATTCCTCCCCCTCGGAGGACGCTGTTTGCAGCTATGGGCAGAAATGGTGATGTGCACCAAGGTCAAGTGGAGGGAAGTAAAATTTGAAATGGCTGCAAATTAGCATTGTGACCTTCAACCACAGGGGGTCTCTGGGCTGGGCTTTGGCCTCCCCTTCTCTCTGGGTGACCTCCTGTGTGCTGAAGTCTCCCTCCTCCCTGGATGTCTCCTTGTATGCTGAAGTCTCCCTCCTCCCTGGGTGACCTCTTGTTTGCTGAAGGAGTCTCCCCAGGCCTCAACCTCTCTGGGTTCAGACCCATCTATCTGGCTGCCTACCAGGTGTGTCTACTTGGACAACCTTCAACTGCTCAATTCATTACCCTCTTAGCTCTGCCCTGACATTGGTCCGTGGACCCACCTTCCACCCTGTGATCTCACCATTCACACGTCCTAGGGCTTACACAGGGGAAGCCTTTGCAGGCCCTGCCGTGCCCATCCCCTTCCTGCTACTCTGGGACATCAGAGCTGGAAGGAAACCTGGATGTCATTTGAACCAACCTCCTGTTTTACAGATGAGAAATCTCGAGGCCTGAGAGAGAGGACATGACTTGCCTGGGGTCATAGGACAAGTGGCAGAGTCAGGCGTAGAACCCAGGTCTCCTAGCTCCCAGTGGGGTGCCCTCTCTCTTCCAGTGACTGCTTCTTAGCTCTAGCGCCCATCATTTCCACTTAGGGTCACTGAGGCACATCCTACAGTTCTTTTATCTTCAGGTGGGCAGCCCCTTCCCACTGCTCCTGATGACCCCCACATCCTCAGACCAAGCTCAGGGCCCTAGCCCCAGGGGTCAGGGCTTGCCTGCCCATCTCATCCCAGCTCACACACATCTCTGGGAAGGCTATGTTCCCCTCCACATTGCTTATGACAGTCTCTCTCCCAGCTTTTCATTCCAGGCAATCCATCCTTTGTCTGGAGCATTCTAGAACATCCTAGAACATTCCTTGTATTCCGGACCATTCCAAGCAACCCACCCCTTGCCTGGAATGTTCTTCCTCTTTCTTTTTTGGCCTAAGAAGCATTCACTACTTCGGGTTCCCACCTAGTGGTGTCCTCTGCTCTGCTGTGTACAAGTTTGGCTTTGCATGTAAGGTCTCTGAAGACATTCAAATGGCTCCTGTGCTCCTCTTGCCCACATCATCCTAGCCCAGTGCTGGGCCATCACTTAGTACCAACCTGCCCCTGCATCCTGCCCGCTCTGTGCTCTCCAGCTGGTCTGTAGCAGGGACCAAGGCCCTAGGATGCTGGTCACTGCCAGTACCAGAATTTGCCAAGAATGGCAGCACAAAGACCTCCCTTGGCCTGAAGAAGCCACTGAACATGACCCTTTACCCCAGAGCTCATGCCCCTGACCCCTGTGCTTGGACATTGGGAACCCAAGCACTGGGGGGTGGGAGACCCAAGCTGTCCATGAGACTGGAAGTCACAAAGAGCCTGCCCCGTCCTGCATGGCTGGGGCCAGTGCGACTGGGCGGGGCCTGCACGCCGGGCAGCTCAGCTCTAAGTGAAAGGACACAACAGATTGGAAAGGAGGTGCCAGCCAGTGTGCCATCCTGAAACAAAACACAGTCACTCTGGGGTTAGTTGGCAAGTCCAAACACAGCATTGGGAAGCAAGCAGAGGTCCTGTCCTCTCACTCTGAGCCCAGTCCCAGCTCAGCGTCCGCCCCGGAGAGGCTGCAAGGCAAAATGAGCAGCGGCATTAATCTGCTGATGGGTGAGAGAAACAGGAGCGTTACCCTGGGCCGGCCCCCTCGGCTGCTCTCCCTCACTAAGGAGCTAGAAGGTGGCCCCTGACTTCTTTGCGAGGGTATGAAGCAGACAAATTAAAAAATCAACATAATGGAAGAAAAAAAATAAAGATGCTCATGCACCATTAAAACTCATTCAGGTAAGAAGAGCCGGGGCAGAGGGCGGAGGGGAGGGGAGCAAAGGCTGAGCGAGACCGTGTTTAGGACACACCTGGTCTGTGCTCAGACAACGCCGGTTTAGGCTCAGTGTGCAAGTATCAAGGCATGCAGCGTGAAGGAGGATGTGGCTACAAGTCTCCTCTCCCCGACTCGCGCTGTGGAAAACGGCACCTTGGGCACCTTGTGCTCCTCAGCAGGGGACAGTCTGGTCGATGTGCTTTCCTGGCGTTAAGTTCACTATCGACAGCAGCGATGACGGTGCCTGGGACCCCGTGCTCAACCAGTGGGGAGAGTGTGCAGTGGTCCCTTAAAGTGGAGTCTATAGTCCTCTTAATCTCAGGGAGGGCTTGTGAGCCACTGAGAACTCGGGATCCTCAGGGCAGGGCTGGGGTGTTGACTACTGCTGGCCGAGGCTCCCTGGTGCCCAGCAAAGCTGCATGGGGCTGGCTGGGGGCAGTGGCTGCTCTGAGGCTGTGTGTGAGAGGGCACTCGGGAGGAGGGAGAGGAGGGGGAGAGATGGCTACTGGCTCTGTGACAGGGAGTCACGCTTCAGGAACCTGCAAGAGAGGGGAGGAGAAAAGCGACACAAAAGCGTCCTACAAAGGAACAGACCCGACCACAGCTGGAAGGAAGGCAAACCTTTGAATCAGGTCCTTGAAATACAAGCTGCAGGAAGCTAGAACATTTTGGTGGACTTCAAACTCTCTGCCTTCAACAACAATTTTCAGGTCTGTAAACGCTTTCGCTCTGCGCTGCTGGTTCAATTCCTTCAACATTTCTGCAGAACAGAGAAGACAGACAGGGCCAGGTTCCCATTAAGAGTTTTTTTTTTTAATTAAAATTTTTTCTTTCAAGAAGTAGAGAAATAGGAAAATACTTGATACTGTTTCTTGGCAAGACTGGCTCAACACTGACAGTCAAAAGAAGTCACAAACAATGCGTAAACAAGCAGCGATTGGGAGGGGCTCCATAACCAAAGGAATAACGACTTTCAAAAACAAAGGAAAAAAAAAAAGAAAACAAAACAGAAAAATAAATAAAAACAAAGCAAAACAATACCATACACACACACAAAAAAAATCAAACCCAGAAATTGAAAGGCTGGGGGAAAAGATTCCCATACTGACAATTGGAAACAGAGAATACATTATCACAGACAACTAAAAACTATTATAAAACTACAGAAAGAGTTCTCCAAATGCCAATGAGTGCTGATGTGTTTGATACCAAGTAAAGCATGGCATTGTGATGTAAGATGGGCTGGATATGGTTCAAAGGAATAAAAACCACAAAACCTGCAAAAACAGCGTCCCTTATGTTAAACACTCAAGTCAAGGCATAGGGTGAGCTTCTTAGAGGGGGGCCCCAAGGAAGGAGGGGTGGAGCGGGGGCCTGGAGAGTACTTCCTTCTATTGCACACTTCCGGAACTGTTGGGAAGGCCAGCAAGAGGTAGGAGCTGTGTGCATTGCCTTCCATTTCCTGGGCCATTCTCTCAGGAACCCCTCCCCCCCGCCCCCACTCAGCTGGGGCTTCAGCGTGGGAGAGCCTGGCGTGCCACCCCCGCAGGTCCCAGGAAGTGGCCTCTGGGGCCTTCCCACCCTGAAGCACACCTACCTTTGCCTGGTGTCTTGGCCACCTGGGGTAGGCTCAGAGCGTCCCAGGCCTGTGGGCTCCAAACCCGGGGGTGTCTCCTAGCCCCACCTCAAGGCTTGGAAGGGGGGGAAGGAGGAGAGCCCGACGGCTACCCTGATTAGTTTATAGGAACTCTTTCACTTGCAAAAGTTAGGGCCTGCAGATGACCAAGGTTCCCACTGGCCTGGCCTGTCCACCCCCTGGGCCCCTAGTTGCTGGTTGGTGGACATCAGAGGCCCAGATTCTTGGGCCAGAGTGACACAGACACTTGTCAGGCAGGGTTATGTCCTTTGGCAGATGGAGAGCAGAGGGCGGTCTGTCGGAGGTCTGATTCCAAGCCCCCTACCATCACCCTGAGCCCTCCAGGCCTGTGTTCCCCCTGGCTGGTGTTCTGGAAGTACCTTCCCGCCTGCCCTGCCACAGACTGACTGGTCATCTCTGTCCACATGGACCAGCAGTGGCTGTCTGTCGAGATGCCCTCCTGAGCCCGGCTCTGTCCCTGACACCTGTACGTCCTGAGAGAAGCCTCTGTCTCTATGTCTGCAAAATGGGGACAGAGACTCCCACTCTTCCCCCAGAGCCTGGGGCTCTGAAAATCCCTGAGCCTGAGCTCAGGGGCATGTGGGCCTTGACGTCAGGCAGGCCCTTCTTTGCAAGGACATACCAGTCTCTGGTTCTGCTGAAGCCAAAGCAGACGGTGAGAAAGGGGGTCTTAAGTTGTGTGGGCAATGCCGACTCACTGACCACCACCAACCCTGCATCAGGCTGAGCTGCAGGGCACCTGCACGGCTGTGTGTGTGTGTGTGGGTGGGGNTCTGGCTGGGGCTTCTGGAAGGCTCCCATGGGAGTGCTCAGACCTGGACAAGGGCCTGAAGCAGGGCCCGAAGCACTAGGTGGAGGGTGTGGAGGGCGCCTGTGGGGGCAGATCGGGAACAACGGGATGCAGTGGGTCGGCAGGTGGAGTGAGACCTCAAGAACCTTGTGAGGGGCTCCAGCTCAGTCTTGTAGGCACCAGGGAGCCATGGCATTCTGTTCAGGGGAGGGACAGGCCTGGGTGCCAGACAAATCATTCTGGCAGCTACGTTAGAGGCCGACAGGGAGTAATGGTTGAGGCCGGAGGCAGGTGGGGGATGGGAAAGCCTCAGCCAGGCCTGGGGGGAACCTGAACTCTGCCTCCTATCAGCTGTGTGACCTTGGGAATGTGTGCCCAAAGCCTCATTTCTTCCTTTGTTGACAGTTAAATGAGCTCATGGTAAGCTGTTAGCTGTGGGCCTGGCCCGTAGTAAATGCCCAATGGCGGGCAGGCACAATGTCATTGCTGACGGTGGTGATTGCTCCATGATCTAAGAGAGAAGTGACAAAGGCCTGAACTACAGTGGGGACAGAAGGACAAAGAAAGACCAGTATTTAGGCTGTGAAACCTCGGAGGTCGGTGCTGGAGGGAACGTGGAGGTGGCCAGCAGGAGGGCCACTTCCAGGCTTCTGGAGGGACATCAGGAAGGGAGGGGACGGAGACTTCAGTTTGGGGATGGGGTGAGGGCCTGTGTGACACGTTGGGGAAAGGTGCAGGCGGCGAGGCTGTGGAACCCACAGCCTGAACACGTTGCTTGGTCAAGGACACGACACGGAGGAGCCTGCCGGGTCGGGCTGGCCCGAGGCTGAACTGCTTGCCATGTTCACACATCAGCTCCAAAAAGAGCCACCAACTGAATTCATTCCTGAAACATGAGCCAGGTGGGTGATGTCACATTTTTGAGTGAAGTCGTGTGGGGGTTAGAGAGATCTGGGCTGGATTTCTGGGTCCTGGTTCTCCTTCCAGCTTTGCACTAATTGGCTCTGTGACCCTGGGCGCGTTGCCCCAGCTTTCGATGCTCAGTCCCCTCAAGCACCGAGAAGCACCTGCTGTTGCCTCCCAGTTGTCGTGCTGCTGTGAGTGACGGATGCAGCCGAGCGCCTGCTGAGTTAACCATGCCCAGGGGGTCAGGAAAACACAGTGGTTACAAAATACCACGCCTCCTGGGCCCTGAGCATTCTGATTGTTTTTGAAAGATCTGACTTCAAACCAAGGTCCCAGCAATGATGAAGCATGCAGCCACGGTCCCAGCCGCGGCAGGTACCACCTGCCGCCCCTGGGAAATCCTGGCTGGATCTGGGAGGTGCTCAGAGATCCAGGTCACCATCGAAATGCAAGCGCTTTCTACTCTCACTTTGAGGAAATCTGGATTTAATAGCTGGGCAGGATTACTCAGTTTCGGAAAAATTTTTCAATTTATGAAAGTGCTCACCAGGGGTTCCTTTTCACAGCGGGGGCCCCAAGTGCATTCAAAGTATTGATCAGACAGTGTGCGCTTATTGCTGCTGGCTGAGGGCCCAGCCAGAGAGACGATGTTTTGGGACATCATGACCCAGGATCCATGGGAGGAAGCCAGCACTGGCTCCAGGCACAAGCTGCTCTCCCGCCTACCCCCTGCCTCGGCCAAGGACAACCACTTAATGTATGAAGGGCTTGGAAGAACATGGGGTCCTGGGGAAGCTTTCCAACCAGCCACGCTGTGCCCAGTTTGGACAGTTTGTGGGTATCGGGATAGAGCTTGGCAGGGGCTGGGCCTTTGGGGTAGACCCTACAGCATCCCAGCACCCTGCAGAATCTGGCTGCCTCAAGCTTGTGGAGGAGGGGAAGTCCTGACCTCAGGTCCTTCCTTGTTGGCCGACATCAGCAAACTGTTTTCTGGTCTCCTGGATTTTGCGTGGGATGTCCCAGCTGTGCCTGCAGGACTCCACGCGCTTCCCTGGACACATAGTGGCTGCCCTGTGCCCTTGGCCTTGGTCTCTTAGTAGGGAACTCCTTACTGCTCAGACTGCTGGGCAGAAAGCACAGGCCCAGGGGGCACTGAATCTTCCCGCTGATGCCTCTCCTCTCCACCCTACCTCTGTCACTGCCTAGAAATCTCTGCTCTTGATTCCCTCCCAGCCGCAGGAACACCTGGGCCATGTCTGAGCCACCGCCCTCTTTCACCTGGGTCAGGGCAGCAGCCCACATAGACGCCTGGCTGTTGCAGGCCCTAAGCCATCTCTACTCAGCAACCTGGCCATCCATCCCGGCTTAAATAAACCCTTCAAGGCTGTCTGTGATGTGGCCCACCTCCCCAACTCCTCACTGAAGCTTCCTTGTACCCCTGGCATGTCCCCTGCCAGCCTTCACCCTTCCTGCTGCCCTCTGCCCCAATCTCTCGTCCTCCCTTCTTCTTCTGGCTAATGACCATTTTGACCTGTAATACCAGTTAAGGTGTTACTGTGTCCCAGGTGTCTGCCTCTTTCCCCTCCTTCCACATCTCTCTGCCCTCTGCCCTCTGCCCTCCTCCATGCTCCCATAGCATCCAGTGCTTACTTCTTTAGAGCATGCTATACGTTGTAATTATTTATTTACATGTATGTCTCCTGCACTAGACAGTTATTTATATTTTTATCTTCAACACTTATCACAGGGCCTGGCATATATACAGCTGGTGGGGTAGATGGCAAATTCTTTGCCTCCCCTCCCATCAAGGGGTGGAGTTCATTTCCCCACCGTCTGAATTTTGACGGGCCTTATGACTTGCTTTGACCACAGAATGTGGTTGCAAGGACAGTATGTGAGCATGAGCCACAGCCTCAAAAAATTTTGCCTGCTTTTGCCCACTCTCTTGGGACCCCTGCCACTACCACATGAACCAGCCTGAATGAGTCTTTTGGAGGATAAAAGGCCTTGTGGAGCAGAAAGGAGCCCACCCAAATCAGCTGAGCCTGACCTAGATCAGCTGCGCCCAGCCCAAACTGCAGACCAGAATCATAATCTAAATCAGCAGTTGTTTTAAGCCACTAAATCTTAGAACTGTTTGTTACACAGCAGAGCCAGCTGATAGAGAAAGCATGAATAAATGATGGAACTCAAGTGCTCATAAAACTTCTGTGTCAGTTTCTCCTCTACTGGTAGAATTTGAAGCTAATTCTTTTTTTTTTAATTGCAGTAAATTTACCAATGTAACTATTCTAAGTGTACAGGTCAGTAGTGTTAAATACATTTATGGTGCTGAGCAGTCAATCTCCAAAATGGTTCATCTTGCAAAACTGCAACTCTATACCTAGTAAACAAGTTCCCATGGCCCTCTTCCCCAGCTCTTGGTAGTGGCCATGCTACTTTCTGTCTCTATGAATTTGACTACTCTAAGTACCTCATTTAAGTGGACTCATGCAGTATTTGTCTTTTTGTGGCTAGCTTATTTAACTTTGTATAATATCCTCAAGGTTCATCCACGTTGTAGCATGTGTCAGAATTTCCTTCCTTTTTAAAGCTGAGTGCAATTCTGTTATATGTATGTACCAGTTTGTTTATCTATTAATTTGTCACTGGACACTTGGGTGGCTTCCACCTTTTGGTTACTGTGAACAGTGCTTCTATGAGGCTAATTCTTTAAAAAAATTTTTTTAACATTTATTTATTTTTGAAAGACAGAGAGACAGAGAAAGAGCAGGGGAGGGGCAGAGAGAGATGGGGACACAGAATCTGAAGCAGGCTCCAGGCTCTGAACTGTCAGCACAGAGCCTAACGCGGGGCTCAAACTCACGAGCCACGAGATCATGACCTGAGCCGAAGTTGGCCACTTGCTTAACTGACTGAGCCACCCAGGCGCTCCCTGTGAGGTTAATTCTAAATACCAGAATTTAGACGGACATCTATAAATACCTCGTCTCAAAGCCCATTATAAGTGGTGGGGTAAACTGGCTCTGTGGACCCGGTGGCAAGTGGCAACCAAGAGAAAGGGGACCCTGGGGAAGGCTGGCCTGGACCCAAAGCTTTGTTTAGAGAAGAGGGAGGCCGCAAACAGGACCGAGTCCAGAGATAACATCGCAGCCAAGCTTCTGCATATTTTTCACCAAACGACACGAGTTATTTGTCAGAGACTAATGGGTTCATTCCAGCTGGACTAGAAGGGCTGTCTGAGGTGGTAATAAAGAGGAAGAGATGTCAAATATTAAAAGGCAACGCATTTCAGTGCTTTGCAGCAGAGAAGTCCATTAAATCAGAGCCCCGAGAAAGGTTGTGCAGCCAAATAATTTTTTTCAGAGCTCAAGAAAGAACCCAGCTGGGTGATAAATGCTCCTGATTCCAATGGTATTTATGACACATATTTGATAAAGGACTTGAAAAAATTATAAACTCAGAGCAGTTGTGAAATATACTGAGAAAGCCCAGCAAAAATTGTGTCATGCATGCCCAGAGGATAATCCATCCAGGAGCAGGGGAGCCCCAAATGTGCAGATACTGTGGGGCAAGTGGTGGCTTTACACAAACAGAGCTTCCCATCGCTGCTGCCCAGCTGGGCCACAGCCAGTCAGCGACAGGCTCCCAAGCTGAAAGCTGCCCTTCTTCCTCCCTCATTCCCCGACTGATCACATATACACATCTCCTTCTCCAAAGAACAGCTCAGGATCAACCTTGAGGGCCAGCTCAGCTCCAGCTTCTTGGACAGGATAAAACCACCTGCAGAATGCACACCCAGCCCAATTTGGAGGGGCTTTCCTCTACTGGGGAGTTACACCAGCCCCAGCCCAGGACCTGACAGCCTTATGTATAGGCGAGCCCTCCCTGGAAATGGGGCCTTCTAGAGAAGAGAAGTGTGAAAGACTCAGACTTCTTGCCTGACCAAGAGTTATAGTGAGGAGACCTTCTGGTTATCCTGTTGTCCAAATGGAAATTGGACATAAATGGCAGGATAAATCCTGCCATTTATCAAAAAGGGGTAAAGTCCTAAGGACAGTCACCACCTCTCACCAGCCTGCCTTTTCCAAGTTGTCCAACGCTGGGTGACAAGACCTATTTCTCAAGCGGTGAAATTTGGCACGGAGGGGCCTTTCTGTCCCTACAGACCCTGCCTCAGGGCTATGCACTAGAGGGTGCCTGATATGCATTTGTTGGGCAGAACTGAGAGTTACCTTCCAGTTGGAGCATTCTCAGGCCCTCCAAGATGTCATAAAAGTCATTTAAATTATTCTCCTTTAAAAAAATTCCCATAAAAGTGCACCATTGAGGACAGACCCCTGGCTGAGCAGGGAAGGCCAATTGGCAAACCCTGAGGCTGCAGTTGGAGGAAGTGCCCTAGTCAGGTGTTAGTCCTTCCTGCCCCCAGAAAGGTAGCCTTCGCCCGGCTCCTGCTTTGAGGATGAAGGCTGAGGGGATGATGGGAATACTTTGGACAGGAAGAACATGTCATAGGGGGTCAGGGCTGAGAGACCTCAGAAGAATTCTGGGCTTCGGAGAGTTGGATGAGAAATGAGGTCAAGACCACTGTTCAAAGAGCTCTGCAGGAGCTGGGACTCTAGGTTGATATGCTAGAGCTGGGAAGGGGGAATGTGAAGTTTTAAGCATCCAGGCAAAAAGAGTCAGGACCCTGAAGAGCTTCATAGGGACCAGAATCCTGAAGGTGGGGTTTGCAAGTGCCAGGGAGGTCATAGCAGATGGGTTAGGAGAAGCCAGGAGGTCAGGGGTTAGGAGGGAAGGTGGCTATATAGTCCCTCTGTGAGGCAGAAGCCCCTTACAGCAGCTAGAAGTTGGCACCAGGGAGGTGGGTGTCCTGCGGGACCTTGGTTCTCAGGACCAGGCAAAGATGAGACTCGTGTCTGCTCCCAGGGAGAGAGTTGAGTCTGTTGTCTGAGATGGGGAAGGGGAGCTTACTCCTCCCCCTGTGCTCTCATAATGCACTGTGCCTCTGTGAAACCATGGTCTGCTTATAGCATATTTAGAGACACTGCTTCTTTTCCATTGGAGGGTGGATTTGTGGAATGTGGGGGATGGCTCTTGGCTAGAAAGACTAGAGTCCAGAGGTCAGGGCAGATAGTTGGGCCAAGAGAGAGAACCATGTTCAGCACCTTGGAGAGCTCCATGTGCCCTGGGTCAGGGCAGAAAGTGGAAAGGGTGCTAGAGAGTTTGAGGGTTCTCTGAAGCAGGCAATTAAGTCCATAGCTGAATAAGTCTGAGGCATGGACATCCCCTCTCAGAGGCAGACACTGGGAGCTTCTGTGTCTGTCTGGCCCGCTCATTTACTCATTCAACAGGCGGGTTGGGCATGGGGGTGGGGGTGGGGTGCCAGGCATGTGAATGGAGATGACCACAGACCCCATGATGAGCTTACAGTTTAACAGGGGATGCACTAAATGACTGTGATGCTAAGTGAGGGGAATTTTATGGGGCAAGCACTGGTAGAGGAAGCTCAGAGGAGGGACTGCTGGCTGGCTTGGTGGAACTCAGGGAGGCTTGGGTGTGTGGGAGGGTGGCCTTTAAGAAAACACTGGAAAGATGTGTAGCAGCTCACTAGGTGGGCTGGAGGGGCAAGGTGTGAGCCACATGCATATGTGTGTGTGTGTGTCTGAGTGCACGGTGTATGTAAGCATGTGGGCACGAACATATGATTATGTGAACGAGCATGTATGTGTATGTATGTGTGTGTGTGTATGTGTGTGTGTATGTGTGTGGTGTAAGAGGCAGGCCCACAGCAGACTGTGAAAGAAACAAACCCACTGTGGTCGGTAACTCACAGGAGACTGGGGGCCATTCGTGAATTTTATGAGATAGGATGAGAGAGTCAGGTTCGTCCCTTACACTCAAAAAGTCTGCTCAGAGTCAACCACCAGTGACCTCACCCCCNCTGCTGTTCCAACCTATCCTGATGCCCCTCTTCTGAATTTACAAGACATAGGGCGCTGGGCCAGGAGCTGGGGTGGAGAAGGGAGGTGAAGAGGAGTCTGGGCAATAGATGAGTGAATTAGTCCCTGTCCCAGGGGATGGTGCAGCTC
The DNA here is from genome assembly GCF_008692635.1 of Crocuta crocuta. Taxonomy (NCBI): domain Eukaryota; kingdom Metazoa; phylum Chordata; class Mammalia; order Carnivora; family Hyaenidae; genus Crocuta; species Crocuta crocuta. The sequence goes on from NW_027531902.1 coordinate 6,609,750, forward strand.
AGTGGGGACACAGGCGCTATATAAATGGGCAGTGGCAGTCCTGAAGGCCTTCTGAGGAGGGGGAGATGAGTGGCCTGGGGAGGGAGGGGCCAGCTGTGATGACCAGAAAGTGCAGGGGGTGTTGCGTCACCACTAAGCTATGTCACTGGTGGAGAACTAAATGCACGTAACAAAGGGTATTAGTCTTAATTTACTAGTTCATAGTCTAATACACATTTACATTTACCTACTATGTGTCAGGACCCGGACTATGAATGAGACCAGCCCATCCTCAAATTGCTCACAGTCTGATGGGGGAGGTAGATGCTGCAGTGGAAAAGGTCATTTTGGCTGCTTGGCACTGGAGTCCCCTTCTGTTGGGGAGAACCCCAAGATGTGCGGGGAGCTGGGCACTGTGTAGGCAGCTTCCTGGCAGCTGGTATGTAGACATGAGACCTGGGCGCAGCCCGTCTGATGCTCACGCCTGGACCGTGAAGTTCCCGTGTGGAGCACAGAGCTGGCCAGCGGTGACTATGGTGACTGTGGTGAACTGGGGGGGGGGGCTGATGAGCGCAGTGGTGCTTGAGCCGCTGGGGTGAGGGAGACAGTGCCAGTGCAAGGTCCCAAGCACACTGATCCTGGGACGGATCTGCCGGCGCGGCCCCAATTCCCAGCCTCAGATAAATGCCTGTGCCATTCAGTTCTCAGAGCTGTGGTGTGTGGTTGGTGTCTCAGCACCCTGAGTAGCATGGACACGGACTGCATCTGTGTTACACCACGTCATATGCAGGGTGACAGATGCTTCTTGTAGCAGAGCTTGCTTGGGGCACGGGGGAGGGGGGAAGCACAGAGTGAGAGTGGAGGAGGGAAGGCCCGCAGGGACAGGGGACTTGGCGTGGTCTTGGGAAGTGAGTGGGACTCGTCAAAGGTGGACAGGAGGACATTTTGTTAGCAGTCTGCCTGGGCGGAGGCCCAAGGTGCACATCAGCACGCTGCAGGGGCGCTGGGCGGTAGAGTACAGCTGGAGTCGGGGTGGGGGGCAGAGCTGAGGCTGGAGTGCAGGCAGAGGCCCCCTTGACAGGCTAGAGGTTGCAGGCCTGGGAAGAAAATTCAGAAAAGTCACCCAGGTCACCTGGGGGATAAAGGGGTGGGATGGATGGAGAGCAAATGTCTGGAGAGAGAGACCTGCCACAAGGGGCTGCTGCTGTGAGCAGTGAGGGTGGAGCCTGGCCTTTAGCCTGGAAAGTCCATGTAGAGCTGGGGTGGAGGGAGGAACTTTCTACACACTGTCCTTGTCTTCTGCCCCCCACCCCCCCTGCAGCAGGCCTCCCGCTTGGCCCAGGGCAAGGCATTCAGGAACCAGGTGCAGGTTGCTGCCTCTCCCCTGCAGCATCGTGGATGTGCCCCTCAAACTGATGGGCCCCCAGGCTTGGCCTCACAGGTTGTGAGAACAGAGGCCCTTCTCTGATGAGAAGCCACCAGCCTGTGGTCTATCCTTGGCTGTTACCATTTTACAGTTTTCTATTTTACCACTCACTATTTTAGGGGCAAGACGTCAGATTCCCAATACATACGCGAATCTGGCTGGCCCCTGCCAGAGAGCTGAATAAAGACATGTGCTGAATGGAGCAGTGCTGCATGTGCCCCCAGACAGGTACAAACTCTAGACATTTTCGCTTAGAAGACAGAGCTCAGCTAAGGCACTTGGGGAACCAACAGTCACCACCATACCCAGGACAGCCCAGCCCCCCAGAAAATGGGGCTCTCGGTGCCGAGCCTGAAAACTCATCATCACACATATCTGGTTCCTTCATCTGGGGCAAAAGTGGAGAGAGCTTGCTACTCTCCTTTCCCGGCCAGTGGGTGGCCGTGGCAGGAGAGGCCCGTAGGGAGCCCTGCTTCACTCTTTCACTGCCCGGGATTCCCAGAGGGGCTGGGCTCTTCCCTGTCAACTGGCCATCATGACCACCCTCATTCTCTTTCCATCCAGAAGCCCCGGCTGCCCAGCCTTCCACGTGGGTTCCTGCGATGCCTGAGTGAGATGGCTGTCTGTGTGGATAGTGCAGGGAAGAGCCTGAGTGAGGGACCCCAGAGCTTCTGCACCCGTCACTGCAGACCCAGGACAATAGAGGAGCAATCAGAACCCAGAGGAGGAAACGGTATCTCAAATAAAGGGTGAAGATCCCAGCAACCAGACACAACCTCGAAGCCTCAATTTTCAGGTGCGATGTTCCACAGAACCTTGTTTTGTTGCAAGTGTCCTGAAGACTTAATACCTTAAAGGTCCAGCCAGATAGGATTTTGGTAGAGTCAGCCATCTGCCCCAGGAAGGGACAGGATAGCAAAGAGAAGGGGTGGCAGGAGGTGCTGGGAGGAGGAGATGGTGGGCAGGCAGGAGAGAGATACAAGAAGTGGGGGGAAACACAGCTCTCCTACACCTGCTTTAGCAAAAGCCAGTGTTTCCTAAGGATCCTGAGAACATAGTCCCAGCAAATAAATCAATAGTTTTAAAGGATTTGCAAGAATTAGTGAACCAGAGCTGGGAGCACAATCAGTTCGGTTACCCAGGTAAAGAGGGAAATGAAACGGAAACCCCAGATGCCAGGGGCTAATGGCACTTAGAATCACATCACAGGAGGAGAAAATTCATAGCCAGAAAGGCCCTGGGGTGAGGACGCAGGGGAGGGGCGTGTGCACTGCTGTGTGTATGCTTGTAGGGGATGGGGACCCCACTTGCGTCCTCTACAATCTCCAGGAAGGGGTGTCTCTCCATGGCTGTTTGTCCCGGGGTCTCCATCTGTACCCACCCCTCCTGCTGGGCCTGGCCAGTGTCAGGTCTGGGACAACACATCACCTACTGTCATTTCAGGAGAGGTGAAAGCCTAGGAGTCACTGCAGTTTTTCATATTTTGCTAATGGTCTTTAATGCTAGCAATCACTACGATCATCTTAGGAAAATTAGAAAATAAGCAAAAGAAGAAGAAAGTGGGGTTTGCTCTCCAGATGACCAGGTGCCAGCTTCAGGCCCTGGTACAGAGTCAGAGAGTCAGGGCTGCCTTAAAGTCAGCCCAGGGGTCAACCTGCAGAGAAACCATGGCCACTGGGAGGGGCCAGCCCCTGGACCACTGATGGTAACCATTTCTAGGCGTCACAGTGGCCTGCACACCTGCCTATCATATGACTGGCACGGTCCTTGGCACCCACCAGTTTGTGGAGGAGGCACCCCAGGCCTGGTCCCAGGAGGTGCCTGGGAAGGGTCAACAGGTGGCCTCTGGCATCCCCCCTACCCATCCCCCTTCAACTCCATCTGCTGTTTGCCAGCTCAGGCCTCTCCTCTGCTAATCCCTCCGTCCTGGTCTGTGATCCTTGCCTGCCAATCCTGTCTCCTGTTACACTGAGAGCTCTGGGGTGGTAGAGACGTTATCTTTCACCCCCTCCCCCCCAATTCCAGAGCCTCGCGCAGCCTCAGGTGCCCACGGGACCTGTCCTGGGGTGGCCCGCAGATGCCACTAGGTGGGTCTGCAGTCCTATGTGATGGCAGGAAGTCTGGAGGAGAGTCCCCCTTGGCTCTAGCTCCAGGCCCAGGGCTGGGGAAGGCAATGCTGGACTTGACTCGGGAGCTGTCCCTGCACCTGTGGGCTCTGGCCCTCCTGCCCAACTCGGTCTTGGTGGTAAACAATGGTGTCCATTTGGTGTCACAGCTCCTTTTAGGAACAGAAGCCATCTTCAGGCTCCCTGGAGCTTCTATAGCTCTACTGCGGTGGCCCACATTGGCTCCCACTGGGGGTGAGTACTGCCTCTTCTGGGTGGAGGTGAGACTCTCAATGGAATGAGAGGATCTGGATGGGAAGCTAGAGACCCCCGCGGGGGGTGGGGGGTAAAACCAGGGCCTGGGGCAGGGGGGAAGGTTTTCCCCAGCACAGCTGACCTGCAAACCAAGGCACGGGGCTCCCAGATGCCCCGGGAATGGCCCCGTGTGTTCTAGCAAGGGTGGATCCAGGAGAGGGGTGGGCTGGGCCACGCTCACTACAATCTGCTCTCTCTGTTCTCACCTTCCCCCTGAGGTTGTGAAACCAACCCTTCCCTCCTTGCTCACCTCTGCAGGCCAAGGTGTGGCTTGCCTGTCTCCTGTTAGCAGGCCTATATAGGCTACCCCGAGCAGCCTGCACTAATGTGGCACATCTGCATGGCAGCAGGAGGCAGGGCTTCCCATTTCCCTGAGAGGCGCTGGGGAGTGGAACATAGTGGACTTTGATCTCTGCTCAGAAAAGCTCTCAAATGCAGAGCCTGGATCTGGCGGGTCTCTGTACCCCAGTGCCTGGCGCAGTGATGGAGGGAATGAATGAAGAGTTGCCGAATGGGAGAAGGTGCTGTGGAATAGGAGGCACTGAGCTGGGTCCTGAATGGACAGGATTTGAGCCAACAGCTGTGGAGGAAGAGCTGTCCCCAGAGCGATGGCAGAAGCAAAGTCACAGAAGCAGGGACTCTAGAGGGCTCTGGGGTGGGTGGACGGGTGGAGTGATGGCGTGAAGCAGGGACAGCGAGAGACTGCAGAGTGGCAGCACCCTGGGCAACACAAGCACACTGAAGGACACTGGGCATTCCCACACCTCCAGCATTTTCTTTGCCTGGGCAGCACCCATCAGAGAGGGGGAAAAGCCGGCAAACCCTAGGACTTGGCCTTCTCTCCAGCCCCAAGAGAGGAAGGGAGGGAGGTGGGTGGGGCCGGGCGGGTTTGCTGCGGAACACACGGCCTCCCTCTCACAAGTGCTCACTTTCCAGGCATCTGGAAGTCATCGGGAGGACAGAGACCCCTGTCCTTCAGACAGACAGACCCTGGGCACCCCCTGAAGCACTCAGGTCTCCTAGGGGCTGGCTAGAGCGCCAGGTGGAGTCCAGGGTGAGCCGGGAGGCTGGGAGGGGAGGGGCAGTCAGGTCTCCAGATGCTCTAGTTCTGCGTGGGATGACACAGTGCAGGAACGGTGTTGATGACGAAGGGCACAGAGATCTTTTACCGGAAGCCTGTTGCGCCTCCCTGGCACATCACATGGCTCACTGCACTCATGTTGTTAGTGTCTGGCACATACGAGGGAGGTGAGGTGGGGTGCCCAGTGTCTCCAGCTGGAGGTTGAGGCTGCCTCAAGCTGACACAGGCCCTGCCCTAAGGCATCAGTTCCCAACCTGTGTATTCACCTTAAGTATGTGTATTCACCCTATTAAAAAAACCCTTTATATACAGGGCGCCTGGGTGGCTCAGTTGGTTAAGCATCTGACTCTTGATTTTGGTTCAGGTCATGATCTTGCAGTTCATGGGTTTCAGCCCCACAGTGGGCTGCACTGACAGTGCGGAGCCTGATTGGGAATCTCTCTCTCTCTCTCTCTCTCCCTCTCTTTCTGCCCCGTTCCCCCACTACCCCCATGCCCTCTCTCTCTCAAAATAAATACATTAACTTAAAAAAGTACATTTTTAAAAATCCTTTTATTTTTGCTCCACCCCCCCACCCCCCACCCCCCATAGATTATGTCCAACACTATGGGGAGCATCTAGTCACCAGGATTTCTATAGGCGTCCTAGAACATTTTAAGGTGCGGCCAAGTTTGAGAATCTCTGGTCTTATGTCCCAGTGCTGTTGTTGTTTTTTGCCTTTTTGTTCTCATTCCTAAAGTGTCCAGATCTGTGCTCAGAGCTCAAATAAATTTACTGAAAAAAATAAAATAAAATTAAGGAACAACAGCTCCAAGAGCCAGCAATTTATGCAAATGAATGCAAATAAATACACACTCCATACATATGTTTATGCAAATATTCTTGTGGTCCTTGCAAATCACTCACGCGCCTGCAAGCAGCTGCCTACGATTTCTTGGTGAGAACCCTGGGCAGGGTGCCCAGGTTAATGACAGGTGATATCACGACCTCCCAGAACAGACATCTCTATTAGCAAACTCATCCCAAAAGTCCCCCAGGGAGCAGCGCACCAAGCCCAGCCCTATGCACCCAGACCCCCTTGCCTATGCACTCAGGCCTCAGGACTCACTCAAGTCCACAGGCCAGGGAGGGACCAGGAGCAGCTGCCCAGTGGGTGTCAAGTCCACAAGGCCAGTGGGCAGAGAGAGTGGGGGCTTGTTGGGGACCTGAAAGCTACTGGAGGGTAGCTCTGATCCCCAAGGGCCTTGCTGGGGTGCCTTAGTTCCGGGTCCATCTGGGTAGCTGGCATGTGGCTGGGCACTCGGACAGGGTGCACTGTGTGTGCTCTTCCCCTGAGCGGGTCTTATGGCTATTTGCATAGACCCAGTGGGAGACCCTGGACCTCAGAAGAAAACTTGCTGAGTCAAGATAAGAGCTCGGCATGCACACTCAGGTTCCCTCAAAAATGCTAACTGTGGCCCCAGCACTAGTTTGCAACTTCTTTCCCCAGGCCTCTGTGGTACAGTCATGGCCTCCGTGACCTCAGGACACCCTTGCTTCATTGTCTCAAAGATGAGCCAGTCTTACAACCCTTGGGCCTCTGCCTCTGCTCTCTAAGAGGGACCAAGAGGAGCTGAAACCTTAATGCTCTCCATGCTGTCCTCCTGGACTGAGCACATACCTCTGGTGGCTGCATGGGGTGGAGGGAGTCCCCGAGGGGGGCTGGGGTGCAAAGATCCGTCCGAGAACCCAGCTCCAGCACTGGGGATCCTGGCTCAGCCTGCTGTGGTCAGCCCTGCGAAGGTCACACTCAGTTTCTTCATTCTATAGTTGCTGCATCCCAAAGGTAGAGGCCAGACCATTTGGGAGGCTTTGGGGAGCCATAGTGTGAACTCCAGAAGGGTAGAGAGTTTTAGCAGTTACATGTGGTAGGTGGTTGCTACATTTTTCGTTTGGTGGACAGAACTAACGAGCATTGCCTCCACGACATACAGGCTGTGCTCTCTTCCCCAGCTGTCCTTAGCAGTGTGAGGTGGGGGAGGCGTAGCCTGTTCCCACGAGGGAGCTCCCCTCTGGGAGGGCAGCTGTAGACATGGTCCCCCATGGAGCCAGTGCACAGGCCCACAGTGGGAAATGCCTCCCTGGTTGAAAGGCCAATTCACCTGAGCACAGACCTCACTTTGGGTGGTGCTGGTGGTAAGGACGTGGCAGAAGGGTAGCAATCCTCTCAGGTCATTAGGAAATCCAGTGACTGGTGTTCCCACTGGGTGCTGGGAGTCTGTTCAGGTATGATTCCGTCTTAGCAAAGCTCTGCTATGGCAACCTCTCCATCAAGCACAAAAAGCTATGAACTCCTGGTGACAACCCAGCCATCCAAGGCTTAACGAGCCCTGGAGTCCAGTCTAGTGGAGAGAAGCCCACCATGTATTGGGACAGAGGGCTTGGACTCACTGGCCACCCACCCTCCACTCAGTGCCCTCAGGGGTCATTCTTAGTTCTTGTTGGCCCAACTTTCCAAGAGGAAAAGAGCTTTCACACTCAGAAAAATCTCCGCTAGCGTACATGCTCAAGCTGGCCTCCCCAGAGTGCCGCCCGGGCATGTGACAGAGGCCTGGCCCCGGGAGAGCACTATCTCCCTGCTGCTTGCTTCACTCTTGCTGGCTTGAATTGAGCTTCTAAAGGGTGATTTTATTCTTTAATTATTTCAGTCTGACCCTTCACCTCCTCAGCTTTTGCAGGCTGTTTGGGAGATTCCCTGTGGCTCCAGTCACTCAGCGGCTGTGTGATAAGGGACATAGGAGATAAAGACTTTTCCTTCGAGGGAGTGATTAGCCCTGGAGACTCTGTGGCTGGTGGCTGGGGGCCTGGCCACTGAGTCTGGGTCTGTTCCCTTCAGGCCGTTGTCTGGAGGACCAGCCTTTGTCTACATGCTGACCCCAGGAGAGGCTAGCCATGGGTATTCTGCGACTTCCCTCCTCTCTGTCAAAAACTGGCTGGAAAGGTCGGAGGTGAAAGGAAAGTATTTGGGATAAATTTCTGTGGTCAGAGCGATCCACCAAGCTGACAGCAAACTAAACCAACATTGTTAGGAAACAGCCCCACCCCCTCTCCTCGCTCCAGATATAGATGTACTGTAGGACCAACTTACTCAGGACCCATGGACCCAGGGTTGGTAACCCAGAGCCAAATTTGAGGGCCTGGAACCAATCCAGAGCCTAGACCTAGAGCCCAGAACAAACTCAGAATTACATCTAGAGCCCAGAGCTTAACATTTAGAACCGAAAGGCCCCAGACAGAGCCCAATGTTTGATGCAAAGGCTAGATTCCTGATTTAAAAAACTGGAGCTCAGACAGCTCGACCGAGTCCTGAGAACCCTCCCAGCCCCAAGGTGCTAGAAAGTTCGCTTTGCTGCTTCCAGCCTTCTGACTGGCACCTGACAGTGTGCAGAGTATTCATTATGGTCAGAGCTTTTCACCATGCAATAAAAAGCCTTTTAAACTATTCCGGTGGGAGGTGATTAACTCTATTAAGTGGCATTATGGATCTTCCTATCTGTTGCTTTCATAAACATAGTTGTAGGCGGAATGTTTTATTAAGGGCATAAAAATGTCCCACATTACAATGCATAAGCACATATTGATGTTATATTTCTTTACTGTGCTGCATGCCCCAGTCCCCAGCCACTCCGAAAAGAAACTACATGTCTTAATAATTTATGCTCCAAGTTTTAACCAGGATTATCAATGGCAGCTTTTGAGCTTTCTCTTTTGGCAACACAATAGATCATAGTAAAAATGCACCGACAAGCGATGTGTCCGTTTGATTTTTTCCACCTGAATCAGCAGCCCAAACTCCAGACACAGCAGTTTAGGGCAAGCAGCACACTGAAGAATTTAAGTCTAAGCATTTAATCTGTTCTTTCCATAAATTTCTGCTGCTTGTGCTTTATAATGATTCTACCAGAGGAAGTTTATTTATATCGCAGATTTTCAGCATCAGCACATTGAGAACACAAGGGCGATCGCTCAGTCAATAGCTTACAGCCATGTATAATATCACTCCGGAAATCAAAAGCCCATTTGAAGAAAAGAAGGCTCAGATTAAAGTCACTTTAAGACATCAATAACTTGGAACTGGCTGTAGAGAAGTTATAAATATCCAACCTGCGCATATGCAAATAGGTGCTCGCAGACGCGCCAACGCCGCCGCGCGCCCGGGAACCTCCCGNTGCGGCGCGGGGGGCGGGCCCTACACGTCACTGGGGGCGGGGACTCGCTCCGGGGCGGAGCGCCCTAGCCCTCCCAGCCAGACAGCCCGAGCCAGAGCCTGAGTCGCCCGCCGGGTTTGGGGCGTGGGCTGGAACAGGAACCCAGCGTTAAAACCCAAAGGACAGAAGAAACTGGAGCCTTTCTGCGTTGCTTACCACGTGCCAGGTGCTGGGCCAAGGGGCACTTTAATTACATCAGCCCCCCTAAGCCGTCTTTCTGACACCATACCCGTCGGGGCAGCCCAGAGGCCAGAGGAGGAGGAGGAGGAAGCCCTGGCACTTTGAAAAGCCCGCATCCAGAGCGCATGCATCCTGCCGCCCCCTCTGATACCCATGATTTCCTTTTATCCCCAAGGCAACCCTAGGACAGAAGGTCTCCATTTTACAGATGAGGAGAATGAGGCTTGGGGAGAGTAACTTGTCCCTGGCCAAAGATGGAGGCAGCAAAGGTTTGAATCAAGCTCTGCTGAATTAAAAACCCTGCTTTTATAGTTTTAAACCACCGTATTTTGGTGCTTCCTGCCTGTCCTAGATCCCTTTCTTAGGGCAGGGCAGGCCCAGGAGACCAGAAGAGTTTGAAGTCACTTGGGAAGGCGAGGCCCAGGGTCCAAGGAGCATCATAAAGGATCGTGATGTAGAGACAGGAAGGGGATGTCAGCAAGTTGGGGCTGGGCAGAACTGGCTCCGAAGGCAAGCTCCAGGGGCTGGCTGGTAAGGCCAGCTGGGGGAGATCTCAGAGAGGGGCCCCAGCTGGGTGGAAGGGGCCAAGGCAAAGTCAGGGCCTGGAGCCAGTTTGGGGCCTGGGCTCTGGTCTTGAGGTGGTGAGGGGACCTTAGGCCTTCAGGAAGGGAGGGAAGGCAGGTGGGACTGGTGAACTCAATGGCCACAGACCAGCAGTTATACTATGCAGGGCAACCCTAGAAATTGTCAAGGACTCAAATGGCCAAGGGCTTATGCAGCTAAAGCTCCTGAGATCACAACAGCCTCTCAGGAGAAAGGGGGCCTACTCATTGCCCAGGAGCATGATGTGGTCCTCCACAGCACGAGGATCCATCTAAGAGCAAGTTACTTGCCGTTAGTGGGCAACAAGAAGATAATAAGGTCAAGCCCTGCAAAAGTGTCTGGACAGGAGAGAATGTGACAAAGGGCTGAACGTTTGAATGAAGTTACAGAAAATCATAGAAGCTGATGACTGAAAGGAGATTGCTTTCTGCAAGATGGCTTTTGCCTAAAGATTCACTAACTCTGTAGCCACCTCTGTGTCCTTGCTCAAGATGTCTCATCCCCTTGGATCCTGCACTCACTGCTCCATGCCTATGACCCTGTGGGGTTTACACTTCAATACTGTGGGCAGCATTGAGTACTTAGAGCTATAGTCATTCATCCATTCATTTCTTCACTCATACGTTCAGCCAGTATTTATTGCACGTACAATGTGCCAGGCACTGGGGATACAATGATGAACAAAAGAGACGGAAAGCCCTGCCCCGTGGAGGATGCTTGGTGACCTGTCTGTCTCCTCCTTCTCAAGGGCAGGCATGGTTTAGCTGGCTCACAAGGCCTGGCCAGTCCCGCAGAGGTGTCCTCAGTCATGCATTTGGCTGCTTCACTAGGTCCCAAAGCTCCCAGCAAAGGGCTATTCAGAGCCTCAGGTCTCATGACTCATCTTCTCTCTTCCCTTGTTCCTCTTGCACCTGGGGGTTGCTTTTGTTTTTTGGAGCTCTTTCCCAGGACAAGGGTTAGTGGGGGTGGGGTGGGGGGAAGATGTCTCCTCCCAGATAGTAAGGCCAAGTCCTTCCAGGTCAGTGACTTCATCCTGGGAAGGGGATTATACACTCTTATTCTCCCCTTCTCTGCCCCAGTGCCAGGAGGGCTCCAAGCCAGGCACCAACTAGAGCTTAGCAGGGTGGGGGAGCGCCCCCCCCCCCAGTGAAAGCAGAGGGGGGCTGTGCACGGGTGCGCAGGTTCTGCCTGTCTGGGGGCTGGGCAGCCTTGGGGGCTGAATGTTCGGAACATTCAGAGCTTCGGCTCCTATCCTTACCGACTGGGGGCAGAGGCTGTCTGGACGCCTCATCCATCCCCAACTGCCTTCCATCCCCAGGGGAGGAGCTGGATTCCCATGGGCTGTGGGCTGGGAGGACATTTACCTCAGCCCATCTCCCCTTTTTGATGGTGAGAACTAGCTCTTGCTGGGATGGAATGTTGCACTTTTCTGGAACTCTAAAGTGCACTTGCATAACTGTTCCCTGTAGCTTCTCAGGAGGGCTCTCTGGTTTCTGTGTGGCAGCCGCAGGGGGTTCTGGGATGGCCCTGGGGAACCCTGATGAGGTCACACCTTACTTTCCCCAAGGAGGACGAGCTGCCTCGGCCCAGATGGGAGCACCTTTGGGAATCAGAAGAGACAGAGGAGGCTGAGGGGGGAGGTGGCCAGGAGGTGGGGCTGACCAGAGCCACACCTTGGGTGGAGTTACATGTGACTTCAGTACCTGTACTACTCAGGGGACTGTTCCGCTGCTGTTCCCCCACCTGGCTGGGCCCAGACCCTGGCCCCCGGAGTCCCCTGCTTGGGAAGAAGAGTGAGTCACAGGAGAGAACTGTCATGTCAGCCCTAGGCTGCCACTTGGGCCTGGGGGTTCCATGTGGTCTGAGAGTTCTGGGAAGGTTTTCTGGAGGAGGAAACTGCTAAAGGCAGGTCTGAATAGGGATGGGGCTGAAGTGAGTGGTTGTTGGGCAGGGGCCCTGAGGAGCCAGGCCTGTGGGGCAGCAGGGTGGGAGAGGCTGGAGGGGTCAGCAGCCTTGAGTGACAGGTGAGGGAGCTTTGTGAGAAATGAGGACCACTGAAGGATTTTGAGTGACGGAGGGCCTGGTCACACAGGGCCTTAGAAAATCTACTTTGACAGCAGAGTGGAGAGTGGCGTGAGAGGGGAGGCCCACAGGCTGGAAGAGCTGAGGAGGGGGCCCGGAGGGGGTGAGCGGAGGGTGGGCGGTAGAACTGAGACCACGTAGAGGCTGACCAGGAGGGAAGGTCATGTGAGGGCCCTGGAGGCCAGGCCAGTGGGCTGAGTCTGAGAGGCCCTGGTGAAGATGAGCTGATAGGCCCGAAGTCCTTGCGGGGGCATGGGGCTTCCCAGCCGTGGGCACAGCTTGGGTCTATGCAAGGGCATCTCCTCAGGTTTGGCTGCATGGCAACGTCCAGCAGCCTCTCTGAGGCCTCAGTGTTCTTGAACCTCTGAGCCTGTGCATCCAGCTCCTCATTTTCTAAACAAGGAGGTAGAGAATCAGTATGTTGGGGGGGGGAGGGTGGCAGGAGACGGGCTAAACTGGGCTGGAAGCCAGGCCCTTTCTTCCACAGCAAACACACCCTTGTTGGGCCTCCTCAGGACCGGACCCAGAGCCGGGGAGTTACAGTGAGTATATGGCTAAGGGCAAGACTCCGGGGCCAGACGGCCCAAAGTCCATCCCGACTCTGTCCCTGACCAGCTGGGTAAACACAGGAAAGTTACTTCATGTTTCTGAGCCCAGGTTTCTCATCTGTAGAATGGGGGTTATAATCCAGGCTGCTTCAAAAGGCTCTTGTGGGGATTACATGTGTGAGTGCTGAGCCGCCCTTCCAAGAGCGTCTGGAATGTAATACCCTCAATTAAGTCACTTTCCAGCTGTTCACATTGCACAACTCCAGGGGTGCCATTCACCTCACACTCATCGAGATTTCTTTTGTTATTGTGACAGTTTTCTGGTAGATGGCAAGCAAGGGTCTTGAGAAAAGGGTATCTTAAAATTTCACAGAAAGTTGCTAAATTGGCCAGGGGCGGGGGTGTGCTAAAGTCATTCCCAGTCGAGTGGGGGAGACAGACATGAAAATAGACCATCAAGATGCTCGCTGGTGAGACGGGTGAGTGAAGTCTGCACGCAAGCTGGGGTGAGCTGAGGAGAGCATATGATCTTCCTGAGCTCCTCTGTTTCTGGCTGAGGCTGGTGCCCCTGAGTACTGACTCGAAAACTGGGGTGTTACAGAAACCCCAGCCTCACAGGTGGTCTGGGGACTGCGAGGCCCTCGTGCCAGGCTCTCTGACTGTCCTGTCCTGACTTTACTGCAAGAGGCAAGGCCATGAGGCTGTGGCTCCAGCTCTGAGAAACCCAGGTGCCTTCCCTCAGAATGCAAATGTTGAGTGCTCTCCTCTGCATTCAATTCCACTGTGGGAAAGGCAGGCGAGCACAAAATAAATAACCAGAAGAACTCTGCAATCCGGCTCCCTCACCCCATGGTGATTCCTGACTAGCTCGTAACTCACCTCCCACGTCAGACAACAAGGCAGGCCGGCAGCAACTCAGCAGCCTCCCGGCCCACCTCTCCCTGCTCGCCTGCCGCTCCAGCCCCAGGAAAAACCAAGCCTGGAGCTCCATCCGTAAAGGGGATAAGGTGGCCTGTGCCCAGCACATGGCTGATTCCTGGAAGGAAGGGGCTTTCCTCACAGACCCTTGAAGCTCAGGCTGGGGTTGGGCTCTGGAGGCACAGGCTGTTGAGCCCTGCCCCAGGAGATAGAGACCCTCACCCCTGTGCTGGCCTTTGTGGGGAGTATGGGACCCTCAATGAGGGGAAGCAGGGTAGGGGAGGAGGGCTGAGAAAAGAGGTGCCAGAGAAAGCGAGATAGTAAGGCCTAGTTCAGATGGTGATGCTGCCTCTACATGTATCCCAGGGCTTCTCATGGGCATTTACTTCAGAGGCCTGAGGATCCTGGAGGGCTTCTGTCAGGCAGATGAGGGGGGGCAGGGGAGAGGGGGAAATGTTTCAACTTCTCTGTTTCTGTGCCCGTCAGAGCCTTGGGAGCTTGGAAGGCTCTGGAAGCAGGACACCGAACTGACCAACCAGCTCAGATGAGGCTGATCTGGCCAGAGTGGGGGCCAGTCCCCTCTTCCCGAGGCCAAGCCCTCAGTGCTCCAGGAGAGTCCCAGGCTGGGGGGGGTGGGGGGGAGAAGGTGCCAGCCGAGCCTCTAGCTCTGTCCTCTAGGTCCCACGGAGTCCCGAGCTCCCTCCCAGAGAGGACTAGTGAATTTTTCCTGCTCTGCTGAGCTCCTTCAAAGATATCAGCGCATGGTTAATCTTCCTTCTGTTCAGAAATGCAGAGTAATTTGCCCGAATGGGGGTTTCTGCATATTTATACTAATGTCTGTGTTTAAAGCTTATGAGACAGGGAATTGCTGAGAGATGTCCATTAGCAATATATACAGACTGCAATTATTTCTTTATGGTGTGTGGTTTGACTGCAGAATATTTTATTTCAATGGAAGTAGCAGGCTTTGCCTACTGTGTTTTCTTATGGGCCCAAAGAAATCAATAAGAACAGAAGAGAAGTGAAAAGAGGCAAGAATAAAAGGAGTGTGACCTTTTAGGATTCTGGGAGCCTTGAATATGCTACTCTAGGAACTGCCTCAGTCCTCAGAATCTCAATGCATGCGGTCAACTGGGGGCAACTCCGTTCATTTAAGACTCTGGATGAAAACTTGCAAACCTTCCCCAGGACAGAGGCAAAGCTCTCAGTTCATTCCCTTCCACCAGAGACACACAAGGAATGGGAGCCGGGGGGATGTCCTCAGAGGACCCCACTTCAGAATCTCCAGCACCTTCCCTTCCACGTCCACCCCGGGACAGAAGCTCAGAAGAGAAGCAGGTTTTGATCTGAAACAAAATAAGCTCAGATCTCAGACCAAGGCTCTCTGGAATCTGCTTGGATTCTGGTAGAAACCCAACATTTTCCAGGATGTGTGTGGAAGGATCCGGAAGACGGAAGGATGTGTTTCAGAACCACAGAACTGGAGCAGCCAAGGAAGGAGGAGGCTTCTGGGGAGCTGCAGTCGGGGGTGCCCAGTCTGGGAGAGTGGGGCCGGGAAGCCAGGGCAATGCCTCCCCGCTGATGGTGCCACTTGTGCTCACCTCGGCTCCACCTCGATGCCCACTCAGCTTCTCCTGGCTGCTCAGGTGACTTTCCTATCTGAGTGCTGAGAGGGGCCTCACACCGGACCCCTGCACACTCTAGAAGAACACACTGGAAGAGCATCATTGCGCCTAAGGCGGTCCCCATGACGCAGAACTGTCCTAAGGGGCTTTTTTGGGTAAGTAAGGCCAGATGAGCTGGGCAGAGGAATGCAAAAGACGATCTCTGACTTTGTGCTGCAGCAATGTCTAAACGGGCGTTGCCATCGTCTACCCCTTCTACTGGGGGCCCCAGTGCCTCCTGGTCTCTCCCCTTCATCTGCCCTCACTTCCCTCTCCCTCCCAGTTGGGCCTTTGCACAGCTGGAGCACCTCCCAGGTCCCACAGCCATTTCCTTCCCACCAGCCTCTGCCATCTCGTGGCCTGCACAGAGCCGGCTCCCATCTGCCACCTCAACTTTCCCTCAGCAGGGAGGCACCATTCTTTTCCGGCCTCAGAATAGTTCCCTGAAGTCAGTGCTGACTTCTCACTGCCTTCTTGCACAGAAATCTTTTCCAAGAGGTGCCGGGGTCCAGAAGAGGGACAGATGGTCCCTTTCTTTTTATAACACGGCAAGTCTTTTGAAGTGAAGAGCTATGAACACAAGTTTTGCCTTCAGCAGATGTTCTGTGGGCACAACAAATACCACTTTGTGTTCTTCAGCAACTGTGAGCCGTGTTAACTGGGGAGGGGACTGAAATTGGGCAGAGCACTGGCGGGGCATATTCGGGGGGCCCGGGGGCCAGGGCGTGATGGTCCCTTTTCAGTCTGCAGTCAGGCTGACTGCAGGCTGTGTGTCTGCTCAGCCAGTTCCAGGTCTATGCTTCCTAGAAGCCATGTGTGCTCACCTTCCCCGAGCCCAGGGGCCACCTAGCCACAGTTCCACCCATGCAGGGGCCATTGGTGATGGGCTATTGCTATTCGGGATTCACAGTTGCATTCTATCACTTTCTCCTTTGAGCACTACGGGACTGTCCAGTCCCCATGGCTGTACTAGGCTGATCTGGGGACTTTGCAAAGGACAGGAAGGGTTAGTCAGGCATGACATCTGTCGAGCTCCCAAGAAGCCGAAGGCTGTCTAGATGTTAGTAGAAGCCAATTCCCAGAGCTCTGTCCTGGTGGCTCCTCATGCATTGGTGACAGGGGTACCAGGCATCAGTAACTACTTCTAAGCGGATGTGCTGCTGTTTGGTGGATTTCAAGAACTGTGTTCATTTAAAAGAGCATAAGCTCAACTAATAGACCTCATTAACTTCAAAGATGTATCAGTTTTGCATGGAATTGGCTCCTTCAGAGGATGGCGGGCTCCATTAACTTTATTGCATTGGCAATACTTTGTATAAGGTGTGGGAGACATGGCAGCAGGAAAGAATGTCTAGGGCCACCTGGTCCCAAGCTCCAATGGCGTCCTTGGTGGCCGGGGCCCTGTCTGAAGTCCCCTCCAAGGGTCCAAAGTCCCTCATGGGTTTACTTGAGGAATTAAGTCTACTCAGTCACCCATCCGTCACACAGTACTTTTAGAGATGAGGAAAGAACCCAATTTATGTTGACACACGATCCTAGGAGATGTAAGACAGCTACTGTGACCCATCTTTAGCCAAGACATGCCTAGTGACAAGCTAGGGAAGCTTGAAGGTGTGGTGGGAGGGGAATGGGTGTCACAGGCAGGTGGTTTTCATCCTGACCCCCGTGCCTCCTCTGCCACATACATCTGGACAAGTGTCTTATCTGAGTCTTGGTTTTCCCTCTGTGAATCCACCTCCTAGAGCAGCTGCAAGGGTTACATAAATGCAGAGTGAATGTATAATGAATATAAAACATCCACTCCCTGCCCTTCCGGAAGACAAGGCTGCATCTGCTGGCACTGATTGCCACCCCCACTCTCCAGCTGCACCCTCCCAAGCAACCCCTTACCTTCTCTGTTGGTGAGAATTTACTCCTGAACAACAACACAGCCCCCTCCTGTCCACCCCTCACACCTCTTCACACCATTGCAGTGAATATGAGAGTGGAATAGTACCTTAAAGGCCATTTAGAACCTCCCCCATTTTGCAGGTAGGGAACTGAGGTTCAGAGGTGTCACTAAGACTTTACATTGCCCCAGGAAACTGTCTCTAGAAAATCTCATGACACCATCCCCACTTCTTAAGTGTCCCGTGTAATTACTTCATCTGGTGCTAGGAGTTCTTTACCTGGAAACCTTCTCTGTCCCTGCAAAGCCACATGGAGACAGGGCCCATTGGGCCAGGCTGCTCTGGGTCATGCCCATGGGGCACATGTTGCCAGGCTGCTGTGATCAGAGCGGTACATCCCAGAGGAGCACAGTGCCAGCTGCTGGCAGCCCCACAAGGCATGGATGGGAGGGAGAGTGGGGACCAGACACCCACGTACTTACGGGATGGGGGGGAGTCATAAGTGGTACCATGTAGGCAAGGTCAGTGATGGCCCCGGGAGTGTGGTTTGACTGGGGAGGAGACAGTGTCCCAAAAGAAGATGACAAGGACAAACTCTAACTCCATCTGCCAACCAGGCTGACATGTAGCCTGTGATGGACTGAATTGTGCGCCTCCTTCCCCCCACCACGCCCCTGCCATTCATATGGCAAAGCCTTACTCCCAAAGCAACTATATTTCGAGATAGGACCTCTAAGGAGTTAAATGAGGTCATGAGGGTGGGGCTCTAATCCAATATGACTCTAATCCATATAAGACAAGGAAGAGACACCAGGAGTGCTTGTCCAGAGGAAAGGCCATGTCACAGCAAGAAGGTGGCCATCTGCAAGCCAAGGAGAGATGCCACACCAGAAACCCACCTTGCTGGCAGCCTGATCTTGGACTTCCAGCCTCCAGAACTGTGAGGGAAACAGATGCCTGTTGTTTAAGTTGCCCAGTGTGTGGCTTTCTGTTATGGCAGCCCTGACACACTAATATATAGCCCATGACATTGGTCCCACAGGAAGTGGTGAAAAACAGAGGTGTGTTTGCCTGGGATGTGTGTAGATGTGGGTCTGAGACATGGAGCAATGACAACATTGAGAAGTCACTTGGAAGAGAGGAGGAAAAGGCAATGAGAGGCCAGTGGGCAAAACCAGACAGTTCACAGTGCTGTGCTAGGTCATTCAAAAGGCTGCTGGGAGAGCTAGAAAGTAAAACGGGGCATTTCCTTGGTGATATACTGATGAACACTTGGGCTTCCCTTTAAGATACGTTATTTTAAAGAAAGCAAGTTACACTATGAAAACAAGCAATGGCAACCATTTCAACAGATAGCAAACACTTGGCCTTTTTTTTTTCTATAAGCAATTTACACAATGTTTTCTGTTCCTCACATGGTTGTGTTATTTTGACCTTTTATGTTTCTAGAATAGTGAGCATGCTCTTGAATGGAATGTAGTTTCAACCAAAGCCAGTGTTCCGCCATGTTTTCTGCAGTATGTTTCATGGTTTGGGGTGCTATGGCCTCCCCATCACGTGGGGACAGGCGGCAGGTGTGCCATAGCTTTCCTGAGCACTCCCCACTCTCAAAACTCATTCCTAACCTCAAAAACAGAAACATGTTAGGGATCAGCCTGACGGGACATACCTTTCCTAGCAAAGACAGCACATATTAGATGTCTGCACAGTGATTAGGCAATAGGAAACTTACTATTAACCTGTCACAATAGGAGAGAGAGATTTACAAAGAATTTCTGGACCCTGGGGCACACCCTGATTTCCTGGTCAGGGGTTAATGGCCCTCAAGGGTTTCCTACCCAGATCACAGCCCATGAAGACCAAGGGGGTCTTCATTTTACCAGATCAAAGTGGCCTTCTAGGACCAGAATGACTTGACCTTCACCAGAATGACTTGAACTTGCAAGACTCAGATGGCTGATAAAATGGACTCTTGCCAAGATCATGGATCCTTATCCAGCCATCACTAACTGGGCAAGTAAAGCCGAGAAGCTGGAGGAAAGTCCAGGCTTCCTGAACTTTGGGTACCAAGGGGTCAGGGAATAGAAATAGACTTCTTGGGTCCTTCGGTGTCAATCACTAGCTGAACCTATCTCAAATCAGGACAGGCCCAATGAACCATTTGATTAGAAGTGCATGTGCGTGCGTGTGTGTGTGTGTGTGTGTGTGTGTGTGTGTGTGTGTGGCTCTATGATAGAAATCATATGATTTCTTGAGAAATCCTAATTCTGTGTCACTGGCACTTATCTCAAACATTCTTCCCTAAGCTCTGGACTCTGTAGAACTACTTGCCTTTTGTCCCCTCTCCTCCATCATTCTGACTGCCTTTGAAGGTCCAGTCTATACTGACCTCTCTTTTCCAGCCCCTATGGATTTTACTGCTGGCTCCCCCTGGACTCCTCAAGTGGGGGTGCAGGCTTCTCCAGGGAGACCACCATCCCTCCCAGTACATGGCACAGTGTCTGGAACATGGTAGGTATCTCCCTAGGGCCTCATGTTCAGTAGGAGCAGAGATCAATATGGAGCATGGAGCTAGCACGTTCCATATTATCTTTTGAGTGGGAGAAGCTAAGTGTGGGCCTTGCACACAGTTGCTGACTAATACTACACACGTTACTTGCTCAATAAATGCTTGGTGGTGTAGCAGGGAAGGAGGTGACATGACCCAAGCCCCTCAGGGGTTTCTTTGTGTCTGTGATCTAGAACGTGGTGGTCAGCCCTGCTGGTATCTGCATGGGCTTGAGACCAGGGTAGCTGGTTTCCTGCTGTGGGTCAGTGTCACTTCCTGAAGCCCCAGGAAAAGAAATGGTACCTCCCTTTGTTCCAATCTGAAGAGCGCTCTCATTCCCATGGTGGCTTGACTCCACTGGCCCTGCCTGTCAACAGTTAGGGCCAGCACAGGGTTTCTGATCTCAAAGATGCTCAGCTGAGATTTGGGTTCTGAAAGCCCATATGCTATTCCCAGCTCTGTGTACTCAGCTCAGTGAGGAGGGGGCCCTGGGCACCTTGCTCTGTGTCCTATTGAGCAGAACATCCCTGAGAGGACTGTACAGAGACTGGGGCCCTGAGGTCACTTCTTACTCCAAGAATGACATGGTCTCTGGGTGGTCTAGTGGCCTTTGCTGCATCTTTCCGCTTGCCTGGTTTGCTCATCATCAAATGATCTGTTAACACAACAGTTAAGCCCTGGACAACCCTCCAATTAATGATTAACAAACCTCAGGAGGCTAGAGCCCTGTGAAGGGGAGGAGGGCTCTCTGAGGCAGGACTGGGCCAGGTACTGCCCAGGCAAGGAAGAAAGACCTTGTGTAGACAAAGTGTCAGATTCCACAGGCTCTGAGACACATATTTTTTGGGTGAGGGGGTGTGTGTTTTGGTGGTGGGGGGTGGCCCAGGAAGGGGAAACATTGGGTTGAGGGTAATGTCAGCCAGATCTGGGAGATTATTTGGAGCAGCCTTGCTTTAGACACAATGGCAGGCCTGAGCTAAAGGTGCTCCAGGATTCTTCAGGATTCTTTATGGTAGTGCTGGTAATAACAACTGCTAGCATTAACAGCATTACTCTGGGTTTATTATGCACCATGCACTGTGTTAAGACTTTGCATACATTATTAAGTCCTTAAAACATGTCTATGAAGATGGCACTATGATTATCTCCACGTTACCGATAAGGAAACCGAGGCTCTGAGTCACCAGTGTTCTAGCACAGTTTCACTGGGTTAGTGGGTAGTGGAACTGGGATTCTACCTGAGCAATCAGGTGCAGAATCCGGGTTCCTGGCTGCTGTCCACGCTGCTAGCCATGTGCTCCTAACCCACTCCGCCCGCTTGCATCCTTGCTTGGTCTGCAGGACGACATCATTCTGTTTGTCCCACCTACTGACCCAGCCATGGAGGGGGACCCAGGCTGGGAGTCTGGCACCCTGATATGAAGCTGAGTCTCCCAGGATGCTGAGATTCCCCCGGGGGCAGACAGGAGAAGCCCTCAGAAGACAGACAGCTCCTGGAATTTGGGGGAAGGTGTCGGCAACAGCCCAGTTTCTTTCTGCTTGTTGTGGCCATGTGGAGGGCCGTAAAATGCTACAACGCGGGAAGGCAGTTTCTTCCGTCCAAAGTGGACCCCTGGAACTAGGTTCTTCTGACATCATGCTGCTGACACAATCTCTCAAGACTCCCAAGGCTTTTTTGTGTCACCCTGGGCGCCTAAAAGGCCACGACACTGAAAGGAGGTCCTGGCACCAGTAGTGAGGATAATAGTAGCAAAGACTTTGACAGTGATTGCAACAGGCTAGGCACTAATCACAGGGCTTTACTTAAAATAACTCAATCCTCACCACAACTTCAAGAAGCTGGTTCTATTATTATCCCCTTTTATAGATGAGGAAACTGAGGCAGAGTTTCAAAATCCCATAGGCTCTGGGGCAAGCATCTGGGTGGGTGTGCTTGGGCACAGGAGGAACTTTGAAATAGACAGTCTTCTGTTCCCAGCAGTGCGGGACAGCTGTGGGGCCGGTGACCGGCTGCAGAATGAACTCTCACACGGCCACTTTCCTGTGTGCCGGGGTAACCAACCTGCATTCCCCACACAGAGGGAGGAGGGGGCTGGTGAGAAGGCACAGAGCCTCGGTGCTGATTCTCAGCCCAGTGCTCTGTGCCTTCTTTCCTCTAACGCTTCTTAAGCGTCTCAGCACCAGGCCCTGTCTGGGTTACTGGGGGTGGAGTGGGACCGGGTGGGATTCTTGCGGCCCCCACCCCAGTGCCTGGCAGTCTAGTGGCAGAATGACGCGGAAGGGTCACCATTGCTGGCACGCGGCCAAGCGCAGAGCACAGCTGGAAGGGAGACAACCCTAGGCTGGGAGTGGCTTCGGGGCAGCCTGTGAGCGGAACAGCAGAGATGAAGGTGGAGGCGGGCGGGGGCCGGCCCCTGAGGCACCATGTGAAGGGTCGGGCACTGTCCTGAAAGGAGCAGGGGCTGTTGGAGGCATTTGGCGGGGAGTGACGGGACTGGACTTGTGTTTGGCAAAGAGCGCGCTGGCAGCACCGTTGACCTGGCTGGGAGGGGATGCACTTTGGGCCGGGAGGCCACCAATGCAACTAGACGTGATGGTGGCCTGAAAGGGGAGTGGTGGTGGGGACAGAGAGAGGATAGATGCCGAGGAGGTGGCATCAAAGGGGCTTTTAGACTCAGTGCATAAGGGGGCTAAGGGCAGGTCAAACACAACCGCGGGCTTTGACTTTGAACTCCTGGATGGATTCATGATGTCATTTCTGAGATGGAGGCACAGGAAGAGCAGGTCTGTGGGAACATGATTTCAGTTTGGACATTTTGTGCCTCTGTGCTAACCACACGTGGGCAAACAGCTTTATCATGAATTCCCAGCTGCTTCTAGAATGTGTACTGAGCAGTGTGCCCTGCATGTCAGAGGGTAGGGTCTGTGCTGGGCTCTACACTGGGGAGAGCAGTCCAGAATCCTCCTGCCAGGAAGGTGACACATCCACTCCTTTTAGGAAGGGGGACATCATGGTCCCACGGAGCTGCTCCACCAGGTGCTGCTAACCGTGCGAACAAGCTGGGGTTTCTTCCATCTCCTCTGCCCTGGGGACGGGGCTCTGCCTCCCAGCCCTCCACTCGCTTCTCTCTAGACCTGAGCTTGGGGTTCACAGGAACAATGTTTTTCAGAGTTAAGAGGGCAAAGTACCACGTACATTCATGTCCACGATCTCATTCAATCTTCGTCTATGTCTGGTGAAATGGATACTCTCAGCCCATTTTAAAGATGAAGAAAAAGAGGCTCAGAGAGGTTAGGAGCCTTATCCCCATCACAGCTGTACACTGTGCCTCAGAGTATCTTTCCCAGATCCTGTCTTTGCCACTCATGGAGACAGGGTGGCTGCTGTCCAAGCAGAAGGCAGCATAGAGACAGACAGAGCGCCACAGGCTGGGTGCCCAGGGGCAAGGATGAGAAGGGGAGAGGTGTGAAGCCGCCGGAAGGGGCTGCGCACACCCCACAACATGGCTGCCTGGCCTCGGGAATCCTCATGGCCCCTCATCCTAAGCCTACAAAATCTAAAGTCAGACAAGACGAGCCTCGCCTTTTTGGGTCAACTTGGATTTGGGTTTTTGGTGCAGAAGCAGGTGAGAACAGGTGCAACCTTGCTTCTCTCTCCTTGGACACGCAGGTAAAAGTATAATCACCTTTCTGCAGCTCACGGCTAGTGTGGGGATTTAAAAGGTCTCCGGCTACCCTGTTAGCCACCAAGAATCCTTTAGGTAAAAAGCCAGGGGATAGAAAATAAATGACACCCACAGATTGCACCTGTGCTCTGACACTGCAGAGCTCACGTGGTACTGGGGTGGTGACATCAGACTTCCCTTATGTCGCAAGGCCTGACGTTGGCCACCACCTCTGCCTTTGGATTGGTTCGTGGTTCCGAGTCCAAAGAGATAAGGCCTCAGGTATTTTATAACAGGATTCAAATGGAACTAATTCTTTTTTCCTCCCTTATCACTTTGCACACATGAAATCTATTTTAATTAGTTTTCAATGCATCATCTTTTTTTTTTAAAGAATAAAATCCTACAGATTGCTCCCACCCCCAAACTGTTCTTAGAGAAAGAAAGATTTATCTTATACGTTTCTTAAGAAAATCTATATGTGCTCAATGCATTTAAATAACACTCATTAAAGAGAACTGCATGCAAGCTGGCTTCTCTGGTCACACATGAGAGGCAATCGCTTGACCTATTGCAAATCAGAAAGCATTTCTGTACCACCTTTATTTTTCAATTGGCTAAGTTTTAAATTAAAGTCCCAACACCCTTTTTGGGAAGGCAGACTAACGCAGCCCCAACAGAAATTTCAGCTTAGTCGATTGGAAGATAATTACAAGAAACAAAATGTGAAATTTTAAATCAGGGCACTAATGAAGTCTAAAAATACCAGTGGCCCATCCCTCTGGCTGGCAAGACCTGTTCCTCATGGAGGGGAATCTCTCCATAATTACTCAACCCCGTGAGAGGCCAGGTTGTCATGTCAAACAATAGAGGAAAAATCGCGGGACTTTAATGAGCTAGATCTCAAGGAGCGCCATGGTGAATCTTATTATAATGCTGGGCAAGCTTTCAAACAGAGAACAGGAGAAAAGGAAAGTTCTTTTTTTTTTTTTTTTCTTTCTTAAGTAGAGCTCTGACTAGTGTTGATGCCATCACGCAGTGCTTCCTGGTTCCCACTCGGAGCCAGCTGTCTGTCATTTAGGAGTGTGAAATCAATTGGGTTTTGGAGATGTAAAATCCCTAGGGGCAAAATTAAAAGTGACCCAAATCCAAACCCACATGGTCTTGTCAGGAATATGATTCTCACATGGCAAGTTTCAAAGATTTGGTTTCAAAATTCGGGTTTCTTATTTAAAAAAACATGCAGTTGTTTGACATTAGATCTGACAAATTATAGCTTTAGCAATAAAGGCTTTTAAGATTAGAAATGAAAAGAGAAATTACTTTAAAAAAAAAACAACCAACAACCCACCCAGGCTTGAGTTTGGAGGCATTTGTATGTTTATGTTTCATTGTCTTTCTTTGCCACAGAGATAGGGGAGAAGTCAGCTGACGAGGGCCGTGAAGAGAGAAGTAAGTTAAATGTAATTCTGGGGAAAACACCATCTCACTGGTGAACTATGGAAATCAGTGTGACAGATGGGTCACCAGTTGCTGCTGGATGAAGCTGGGGCGGGGGCGGCTCTCACTGGTTTACCAGAAGGCAGGGCTCTGGATACCTTCTAGACTCCCCCCGCCCCGGCTCTCACCTAGCACTGAATCCACCCAAGAAGGGCCAGCAGAGCAAACTCCATCAGGGCCCTCTCTCTCCTTCCTTCCTGTCTGTGGGCTTGGGCTCACCCCAGAGGATGCTTCGTGCCCTCTGGGCCCAGAAAGATGTTCCAGGTGTGGTTGTGCGATGGCCAGCTGGCCCAGTGTGCACAGGGGCCAGCAGGGGCCTGTCTCTACCACCTGTAACTTCCTGATCTTATGGACTCAGGTGCCTGACGATGGGATGCACGTGTGCCCAACAGCTTTGGGGAGGCAGACCCCAGTTCTGTGCTGAGCCCCAAACCAGGAGCTTCAGACCCAACTGGGCCAGTTGTCTTTCTTCCCAGAGCAAGTCCTTTCCCTGGATGCATGTCTAAAACTTGGCAGATCGCCAAGACCTTTCATCAGCCCTAGGAGGCCTGTGGGGGTGCGGCAATGCCCCCATAGTGGGGGGAGAGAAGCCCACCCAGGGCCTTAGGCTTTGGCAGGTGCAGCCTGGACACTCAGTTCCCAAAGCATCAGAACTGGGAGCATACAGACTGGGAGTATGTTTTTTTTTTTCTTCTTCTTAAAGGGAGAGAGAGCTTAACCAAAACAATTCAAACAAAAAATCAATTTAGTCAATTTTTTTTTTAAAAAAAGATCTTAAACAAAGCAAGAGTTTACCAGAATTTAGATGTAATTTTCTATAATTTTGTCATTTAAAACTAGTGCTGATTTCCAAAACAAAGGCGGTTGGGGCGCAATCAGATTGGGAATTAAACCCAGTGGAGATCTAGACACGGCTTTGTTGTTGGGATGCTTGACGAGGTCTGAAAATTGCCCGAAAGGATAAAGATAGAGCCAGTGAGAGCAGACAGGAAAGAAAGGCTAGAGGGAGTCGTCAGGGACCCCTGCCGAGCCATCTCCTGGGCTGTTAGCAAGGGGAATGTGAAGTTATGCCCAGAGGGCCACACTTGCTGGAAACATCTACCTTCCCTTTCAAGGAGGCCCGTGAGCCCCAGCAGGGGGCTCACCCACCATGTGCTCTCTTGCCTGCAACCTGGGTCCGGGCCTGGCTGCCTCCCCTCTCCACTCAGCAAGAGAGGGGCCCGGCTGTCTGGAGCTCTAACGGATAGCGAGCGAGTGTGGGGCAGACGAACGCCACTGGCCTAACATCTGTGGCCCCCGGGCCTGCATTCCAGCTGGACACACAGATCTCTCAGTCAGACGTCAGGAGTCAGGCCTGTTTGCTGATGCTTCGTCCTAAGCCCAAGGCTGCAGGGGCTCATCCTGCAGGGTCTGGTCTTAAGAATCTGCCTTGAAAACTGGAGGTGCTCTTTCCGGGAGCCTCCCAGAGCCACCCTGGAGTCCTTGAAACAACATGATCCAAGTGGCTCAGGATGGTCTGTGTGTCTCTCGGGGTGGAGAGTCCTCTCACCTAACGTCTGGGGAGCTGCTCTCGTCCAACGGCGCAGCAGGGGGCGCTCTCCTAGGGGAGGACACAGTTCACGCTCTGTTCTCACGGGTGGAAAACGGCGAAGGCCCCACAAAGGCTGTTCCACGGAGCCCTAAGAGGGGCGGATGATTCCTGCTCACTCCACATTGGGCCTGGCTTCGGGATGAAAGGTGAGAATGGCCTAGGGCGTGGGCTGGGGGGCGGAAGGACCCTGGACTTGGCAGGCTCTCCCCTCCCTTCCTCTCCTTGCCTGCTCACATGTCCGCTCCCGGCCTGTCCTTCCCTCCTCCACCTTCCCCTCTGCCCCCTCTGTCTGAGGCCGGGCTGTCTTGGGCCAGGGGTGGCCCCACCACTGCTTCTGGGTTGGGTGAGGCTGGTGAGGGAGCTGCCGGAACCACACTCCTGTCCGCGCTGCGTCGTAGCGACACTCGGGGAGGCACAGATGTGGGCACACGGGAGCATGCGGGCAGCGGGACTTACCTTTGGGGTGCCCGGGGTCGGTGAACTCATACTTCCCCACGCCAATGGTCCGCAGCATCTGCGGCCCGGGGGCCGAGGCAGTCGCGGGGGGCCCATTGGTGGCGGGGGCGCCGCTGGGGAGGGTGGCAGACGGCTGGGCTGGCGCTGGTGGAGGCAGCAGGGGCCCTGCCATGTGGCCGTTGCCCACGGCAGTGGGTCCCGGGCGGGCCACCTGCCCCACGCCAGGCAGTGTGGACACGGCCAGGGGCTGTGGGCTGGCGTACAGGGCCTGGGCCGGCATGCTGACCACCACGCTGCTCAGCGGCTGAGAGGGCGGCTGTGGGAGCGAGTAGTGGCCTGGCATCAGCGGGAGCTGGGGCCCCACGTGGGGAGGCAGTGAGGGGGTCACCCCGATGACTGGGGCCTGGACGTTCACGGCCGGGCTGAAGGTAGGAGGCTGGGCCACTCCATAGGAGTGTGCGATCAGGGCAGGCTGGCTCCCGGCGGCCACTGTGGTCACCCACGGCCCTGTGCCTGCAAGGGAGACAGAAGAGAGGTCATCCGCCGGATACACATTCACTCCATAAACACTCACTCTCCCAGGCCCTGGGCTGGGTGCTAAGGTCACCGAGGTGGACAAGACACCTGCCTCCAGGACCCCCCAGATTAGAAATCCGTGATTATGGTAGCACTGGGGTATATGAGCGGATGGCCGTGGAGGCTCAGAGGGGGAGCACAGCTGCCGGGGAGAGCTCAAGAGGCAAAAACACAGAGAGAAGAAAGCAGAGTCCTTCGCAGAGTTCTCGGTTCAAATCTTGGCTCTGCCATTCATTAGCCAGGAGCCCTGGGCAAGTTGCTTTTCTTCTCTGAGCCTCATTCTTCCCATCTGTCAAATGGAACCAGCAACACCTACCTCAGAGGTCTCCTGGGAAGAACTGAATGAGGGAAATGTATTTGGGGAAAAAAATTAGCAGAGTGTCTGGCCTGTGTTAAATGTTCCATAAATGTTGGTGTTTTTCCTTCCTGGGGAATCGCTGCCTGGAGGAGGTGGGGAGAAAGCTAGATTGTGAAGATAGTAGGAATTTGCTGGGCAAGGCGAGAATGGGGAGAAAGCTAGATTGTGAAGATAGTAGGAATTTGCTGGGCAAGGCGAGAACACCAGCGCCTGGAGCTGTGCAAGAGTCCTGTGGTGCAGGGAGGGAGAGCAGGAGGGGGGGCAGTGGGAGAAAGCTGGCAGGGGCTGTTTCCCACCGCCTTGCTGGGGGGCCAGGCTGTCTCCTAAGCAACCTCTGCATGGCCAGCCCTGGGGGAAATGACAGAAATGCATTCTGGCCCTTAGAGACATTTTGACTGAACATGGGGGTCCAGACACACCTCCTGAGACTTGATACAGGATTCGACACCAGCTGTGCCCAGGTCAGGCAGAGCAGGGCCAGGTCCCCCTGAGCTGAGCAGACATTGAGGTGACCCAAATGGGCTTGTGAGCGAAGCCAGGAGATGCTGTGACAAGGGAGGGCAGTCTGGGTCACCTCTGACTGAAGGAGTATGGGGCTAGGTCTCTACCACCCAAATGCCACCTTGGTTTTCATGATGCCACTGGGGTGGCGGTGTAGACTGGGGCAGGGAGATGGAGGGAGAGAGTGGGGGACAGAGGGCCACTCAGGACCCCCAGTTCCAGAGGCTAGAAGGGGAGCTGGGAGCTCTCTGACAGAAATAAGAGGTTGGAGAGAACTAGAAGCTGGCAAATGTTGGTGAAGCAGCACCAGCAAGATTATAGAATAGGCTGCTAAGGGGGACTGTCCCCAAGCCCGAAGGGGAGGTGGTATCGCTGGGAGCTAGGCTGATGGCTTAAGGACAAGACGTGTCATCCTAAGGTCGTTTCCCTCCAGGATTAGCCAGGGAGCCTGGAACAAGGCGCCAGAACTTCGGAACACAGCTTCTCCGATAACTCTGGTGAAGGCGCTGAGATGCCGGGCCACGGTGGTGACTGATTTATGAGCGGGTGATTGGCTCAGAGGATGCTTGGGACCAGAAGGAGGTCTCCAGTGATGTGTACTGAGTCCCGCTCATCATTTTAATCAGCGATTTGGATGATGATAGGGAAGATATCACCACCGAATCGCAGGTGGCATATCAGGAGGGTTAGGCACAGGCCAGCAATAAAAGCTGGAATCAAGTCATATGGGAAGATACTGACAAGGACTTGCCCTTAGGTCCTCATACCCTGTTGCCTAAGGCAGACTGAGAGAAGATGGACAGGGGTCAGGGTTACTGCCATGACAGTCCTGGGGTCTAACTGGTGACAGCGCGTGTCTGTGGCTAGTGGCAAATCAGAGGAGATCTAAGGGTGCAGTGGTCAAACTGGAGGGGCTGAATGAAGGAGGTGCTGGTCATAGCATGTGTGGGTTCTTTGCATTGGGCTGTGGCACTGATGGTGGTGGAGGGAGAAGTAATTCTCTGGAGGATAAAGGAACTGGCAGCCATGGGCTCTGGAGTGTGGCTGAAGGGCCAAGGGTGTTTATCCCGCAGAAGACTTGGGGGAGGGACAGGTGGGTGTCAGATGTCTGTAGGGCTGTGGTGTGAACACAGATGTGTCCTGTGTACCATAAGGGGAGGTCTGAGACTGATGGGAAGGCTTTTGTTAAGGTCAGGGCTGACCAAAGAAGGCTTGGGGTGATGCAGGAGGTGGGGGGAGCCCCTGGCCCCAGGGGAGTGAGCACCCCACTTCTCACGTAACCACTGGCAAGGCAAAGCCTCTCTGGAAGGTGTGACTGGGGCAGTGGGTGAGTCAGAGCACTGAGGTTTGGGAATGACGATTCAAAATAATGAAGTCACTTCTGGGATGTCAGTCTCACCCCCTCAGCGTCCCTAAAGCTTTCTCGAGTAGCAGGGAGAGGGGTAGAGATGCACCTACTCCCGCGCAGGGGCAGGCTGCTGCAGGCCCGTGGGCCAGGACCTGCTGAGGAGTCGGAGCACCCAGGAAGCCTCGAGCCCCCCTCCCAGCCCCCGCATGGAAGCCTCTGGCTGCCAGGCAAGTACACACCTGGATTGTCGCTCTCCCTCATCTGCTTGGAGGGCGGCTCATCAGTGTCCCAGGGCGTGGACTGATTGATGGGCGTCTGCCCCCACCGGATGCTGGTCGTGAGTCCCTGGGACTGACTGTCCGCTTTGGAGATGCCAGGGGCCTGGGGAGAAGCAGAGCGGGGGCATGAGCACAGCCTGGCATGAGCCGCCGTCCCGGGGCCCATCCCCTGAGCACCATTCCCGCTGCCTGAGCCACGGGGCCACCGCCAGGGCTACCCGGGAGATGCGGGCACTTTGGGTAGTAGTAGCGGGCTTCTGCTAAACTCCTGTCCCCAGGACCACCCAACACAGTGCCCACCGCCCCCTCCTGCCCTGGCAGCCGCCCTCGGTGGCCACCCAGTCCACCTGAAGTATCGTAAAGGAAAGCGTTCTGTGCTGTGAGAAGTGAAGTTCCCCAGCCCTTGGGTTGTTAATGAACCGCAACATTCATGGGCATGTGCTGAAGACCAGCTGTGTCCTCAGGCTAGGTTCAGTGCCACCAGGTGCCTGGCCCTCTGACGTGTGAGGGGACGGCGCTCCCAAGCGCCACCATCAGGCACTTGGGGTGGGTGGGGACTGCAGCCTGTGGGGGGGACAGCTCAGAGCAGGCAGCGTCCGCCCTGGGACCCTCCTCGTTTCAGGATCTCATTCTCTAATTTAGATATTTAGATTAACGAGAAAATGAACCCCAGGCTGAAAACAAACATTAGCACCACAATGGTCTCTGAGCTACTGCCTTGATGGAATATTATATAGTCATTAAGAATCATGTTTACTAAAATGCCTAATGAGATGGCAAAATGCTTACACTATCATGTTAAATGAGAAAAGCAGGACATAAAGTGACACAAATATAAGCTCATATGTAAAGCAATATGTGCAGGAGAGAAAATGCCAAAATGCTAGCAAGGGTGTTATTTTCGGTGACAGGAGTGTGGGTAACTTCTATTCTCTTGTCTATATTTCCTGCGTTTCCACATTGTCTGCTAGGGCCATTACCATTGTGATAAGGCAGAAGAGAAGAAGGAGAAGGGGGAGGGGAAGGGGGAGGAGGAGGAGGACAAGAAGGAGAAAAAGGAGAAGGAGAAAAAGGAGGTGAGGGGGAGAAGGGGAGGGGAAGGAGGGTGAAAAAGAGGAGGGGAGAAGAAGGAGGAGGGGGAGGAGGACAAGAAGGAGAAGGAGAAGAAGGAGGAGGAGAAGGGGNAGTTGGAGGGTCTGGGACTGGGATAAGTGGGGTGTGCGAGTCTCAGCAGAGTGCTTTCAGGAAGTTTCCGCAGCTCCCAGGAGTGCGGCCAGAGCCCAACCAGGTTCAGGGGGAAGGCCGAGGTGGGGTGGGGGGCAGAGATGGCCGTTTGACCAGGGACACGTCACAGAAGGCCCATGAGGCCACGGGGCATCTGCGGGCTTCTCTTAGGGGAGGGCTGGTCTCGGCGACTTCTCACAGCAGCTGACCCAGTGCCCCAGCTGGTGGGGGCAGCCAGGACGGGCGGGTGAGGGATGGCCATGAGCGCGCTCACTGGGTCTCTGATGCACATGCCCATGACAAACAGCGCCTGTTTAGGGCCGGCGGGGAGGAGCGGAGCCGCATCCCATTAGGGCCTGTAGGCTGCACTGAGCTAATTGCATTAGGCTGACTTTATCTCTGGCCCGCATTTCAGAAGCTTCGCTTCTGTGAACAGAGCAGGAGACAAAGAGAAAGAGTGAATCTCCTGAGGAAAGAACAATTCAGTGGACAAGCTTCCTTCTCAGAGGCCCCTGCCCCATTTCTGTCTGTGGGACAGATGGGAGCTTGGGGTTGGCCGTGCTGGCTGGGGCGGGGGGTGGGGGGAAAGGGGTGTGTTGTGACGGAGGCGGGGGATTTAGCCACACTCAACAACAGTCTTACGGAACTTATGGAACAAAAGTGTGGCTTCTATAGCATTCTCTAAACTGCTTTCCCTGTGCCCTGTCTGCAGCCCCCTCTGCATTCCCAGGTTCCCCTGCGTGCTAGGGGGCCTGCCAGGAGAGGGCGCTGCAGCCCGTCTCTGATGCCTCCCCTCTCCCCCCCCCCAGCCAGCGGGGGGAGGGGAGGGCGCCTTTCCAGAGGCCTTTTGGGGAAGAGGCAGGTTTGTTTTCCAGGGTCCCCCCACCCTTGCCATTTCTTCCCTGCTGAATCAGCATCGTGTCCCCCACCTGGTGCTTTGACCAGGTAGGGAAGGCTCTGGAAACTCGGAGGCTCTGGTCGGGGGCCCTTAGAGCAGACACTGCCACCAGCAGAGGGGGTGGGGGTCTCCTCCTCCAGACTAGGTAACCAGATTCTGAGCTCAAAAACTTCAGGAGTTCCTGTTTCTGCCCTTAAAATTGGGGGTGGGGTTCTGAACTTGAAAAACTGCACATGTTTTCAAGGGCTTAGTCCCTTGGCTCCAAGACAGTCCTGCCGGGTTGTTCACTTGTGCATTTGCTGGTTAGTTGGTGTGTTCAGTAAACAAGCACTGGGCTGCTGCTCGGTGCCAGGCCCGGCCCCAGGCCCTGGGGACCAGATGACCCAGAGCCCCTGCTTCATGCCAGGCCCGGCCCCAGGCCCAGGGGACATGATGACTGAGACTCAGCCCTTCCCTCACGTGGCTGCTGCTAGAGGAGCTTGGCACTGAGCTGTGCAAACCGTCCCCTTAGCCTCCAGAAGGAAGCCGGGTGCAGAGTGGCGCCCTGGGTGCAGAGGGGACCCCGAGTGGCCGGGTGGGGTCGGATAACTGGGTGCGGCCACAACTGGCCTGCTGCTTGGCTGTCTTTCATGAATAGTACAAGCAAATTCTTATGTACAAGAAAGCTGTTCTGCTGTGAGGAGGGAAACAGGGTCTCTCTTTTTCCTTCAAGAAATATAAATAAGGCCCCTTATTCTACTCAGTCCTAGCAACTTTTGAAGCTATGAGCAAGTCACAGCTCAGAAATTTCCATTTATTTCCTTAAAACAATGAAATGAGCATTCCTTTTTCCACTTCCTCCAGAAAAAAACTGGACATAGTCGTACACTTTGCCAGGCGCCCGGGCGCCCAGGTCGGGGAGGAATGTTGTAGCTCGGGATGTGAGTCAGCTTGGCCAGGCCAGAGTCCCTCCTCCCGCAAGGGTTCCAGGCCCAAAGGAAACATGTAGTCCTCAAATTCTGGAGGCTTCTGGGGCATCGTGCACAGGTCCACGGCTTCAGCTCTGAACTTGGCTCCTGCTAAGACTTTCTCCCTTGGTCCAGAGTACCCAAAGGTCTGTGACTCCACTAAAGGCTCTCCAGGTCTCTCCCACCCTGAGCAGGCCACCCAACTCCCCCTTCTCCTTGCCAGGGGGTTCCCAGCACAGGGATNGGCTGGTGGAGAGACCAGGGGGGCTGAGGGAGCCCCCTCCCACCACATCACCCGGGACATCAGCAGAGCCACCCAGACATCTGGCCTTTTGCCAGCGTTCCTGGCCATGCCTCCGCTCCCCTGCTACGATGACACTGGGCAGAGAGAGGCAGATGAGGAGAGTCCTCCTCCTGTCTGGTGCTGCCGACTGGCCCTATCTGCCCATCATCAGGCTGGGCAGGCTTCTCTCTGCTTCCCTCTAATGAGATGCTAATAGGATGCATCATTAACGCAGCAGCTTTTAAACCCCGAGCTCTTGTAAATTTTCAAAGGTCACATTTTTACGGCAGCTGACAGCCTTCTGCTTCTTTCAGCAACTGAAGAACACTAAAGACCCCTATCCTTTATGAGGGAAGCTCTCTGTGAGTCAGCAGCACAGGCCGAGGCACCTGCTGGTCCCAGGGCTGGGAACTCGGCCCGCGACGAGCCTCACAGGGCCCCTGGGGTGTGCTCCGCCAGCTTGGGGAGAGCCAGTTACACGTGGCCCACAGAGCTGCCCCGGGGGCCCTGCTCTGTTTAGGGGAAGTGGTGCACGGTGCAGACGCTTGGTAGAGGGGGTCGGGGGACACTTCCTCCAATGGAGCGCCACTAGCTCACCAGGCTGTTCACCCATGAGGCTGCGACAGCCCAGAGGGGCTACTGTTTGCTAATTTGTCCACCCGGAGGGAGTACCTTTTTCTACTTTGCACAAAGGTGCCACGTAAGTGAGCAGCATGCCAGGTGGTCAGGAAGGTTTGAAAGACGAGGGGATGGAGCTCGCCTGGGGCCCTGACATGCCTGCTTGTTCTTGGACCCACGTGCTGTGCACACGACAGTCGCAGTCTCTGCACACTGCGTTTTGGGGTGAGGTGTACTGACCCTGTACTGGCGAGCCAGCTCCGTGAGAACAGGCACAACCCGGCACAGTGCTCGGGCTGTCGTGGGGCCCAGGGAATGAATGAAGAGGCCGTATCTCTGAGCCACGGTGTTGGGCAATAATTGGAGCATCCGTCACTGTTGTAAGGGCTACAGGAATGCATGGAGTGCACGTCAGAAGAGCGACCACGTCATGGAACAGAGATGTGAAAGAGCTCCGTGCACTTGGGAAATGGGAGGCAATGAGTTCCCCTCGCTGGGGAGATGAGGCTCCAGACTGGGGGCCTTGTGTGTTGGGCCCCCTAACGTCATTGCCTTGAATGCTGCCACAGGCTGCTTGGAAGCCTAGTGCCTGGTCCATGGCTCCCTCCCATGTGCCTGCGTGGGGTGCAAGACATGGGGTACTGAGGCTGGGGCCTCCCTCTGTGGGGCCAGGGGATTGCCTGGAGAAGCCAGGGCTCAGTCCCTTCCACTCTTTGCCCAAGGAGGTCAGAAGAGGGTGACTCAATGGAAGTCAGGGAGAGCCCCCGAAGGAAGGGGGCTGGCGCTGGCGCTGGGCCACCAAAGCCAGGCAGATTCGCTAAGGGAGATGGATTCGGGCCGAAGTCACCACCAAGGACCTTACAGCAACTAGTATGTTCCCAGCCTAGATACATTTGACAGAGCCAGCTCCCGAGTCCACTTTCAGGGTTCAAGTGGCCTCTGGGGGCAGTGACAAAGCTGACACCCATGCCCATCTCCTGCTGATAAACCTGCCTTCGCAGACTGGAACCTGTGAGCCTTGACATTGCGTCGCTGGGCACAGCTGGCCCCATCCCCCACAGCAGTGCGCCTCCTCCCCACAAGGGAGCCCGGAGCCCCCAGCCTACACCTCAGTTGAAGTGGTCAGACAGTACTTCCCTGTTCACTCTGGCCCAGAAGCACCACTGGACACTGGGTCCTAGTAATGGTCAAGTTCAGCTCCTGCCCTCGAGGCATCTACAACCGCAGGATGGGGTATGCCTGCACCAGGGACCCATGAGGGTGACATAGGTTGGGAGAGTGGCCTCAGGGAACACACCCAAGATGCTATGACACTGTGCCAGCTTGGGGCCACGCGTTTCCAGAGGCTTCGCAGCCTCTCCCTGGGTCTCTCGGATCTCTGGATCAGAGAGAAGTACCATCACGTGACTCTAGTCAATGCCACGGAAACAGCAGATGGTCCAGCCAAGACCTCTCAGAGTTTCTGTGCACACATTTGTGAGATACTATGAAACATCGTTTAAAGCCACTGGGGTGGGGGGTGGGGCATACATAGTCTACTGTGTATATTGCAAAATAGCAAAAGACCTAAAAGTCATCTGTGTGTTGCTGTTGACATACATACGCATATGTATCATCTGTGTTCCAGAGAGGATGCTCCCAGCAAGAGTACAGTGGGGACTGTGATTACATACATGCCAAAGCTAAAGCTGGAGTAGCCCCTCCCCAGGCACACCCCGGCTGGGTGGGGGTGGAAGGGGTCCTTGGGTGAAACTGACAAGCCACAGGGAGGACAACAGAGTGGGTAACCTGGGGCCGACTGTGCTCTGAGCTTGACCTACAGCCTCGTTTTGTCTCATGACCCTCCATAATTTCCTAATTTGGAAAAGACAAGCTCTGGTGTGACACCCTGACAACCACGGGTCTGGGTTTTGGGGACCCCCTTCTGCCGAAGCACTGCAGATCTGGCTTGAGCCCCGCTGTGGACCTTTGGTGTCTTCTGTGACCACCTGGCACCTCTGCCGCATCGCCCATCTTGAGATGGGAGCTGGAAGACTTGCTCTGACAGCTTCCCTTGCAGCTAGATTTCCAGGTGTGTGCCCTGCTGCTCAGACACCCTGGGGGGATGTTTCCATCTGGAAGCTGGGCAGCGTGAGGAAGCCAGCACAGCTCCACGCTCTGCAGGGGTTGGTGGCAGAGGCCCACGGATTTGGGAGCACTCAGATAATGGAGGCCTCGGTGTCCCAGGCATAGCACCAGCCGTGGAAGCTGTCAGCTCCTTTCCCTTCTTACTCTGGAGGGTGCTCAGGGCAAGAGTCGGTTCCCACATGGCTCCCAGCAGAAGTGAATATGCACCTCTGATCACCAAGCTGCCGTGGGGAATCACAACAGCTTCAGGACTGCGCAAGGCGGGGCAGGCCACTCCATGCAAGGACTGCGTGTTTCACTTCCTTTTCAGGCATCTCTCCCCCCGCAGGGCACTGGGGCTCTTCGTGGCATCTCGTCCACCTGTGGGGACTGATGGAGGGAAGCCTCCTGGGGCTCTTGCACCACAAAGGTGAGGCAAGTTTTACTTGAAGAATGGGATTCTGATGCTGGAAATCCAGGTTTGAGGAGGCGCCATTTGGGGGTCTGGGCTTTTTAGATTGTAGCTCATGTGTCTATACCTAGATGGTTGGCTTTCCAGGACCGGCTGGTTGTCAGTGAGAGCACCGCTTCCAAGGTCACGCAGGTAGAGCACTGACCGCATCTAACAGGGGTTCTCCAGCGTGGGTGCACGTGTGTGTTGGGAATGCAGGACTCACCCCAGAGCTTTCAAGTCCGTAGGTCTGGGACACGGGGCCCCTAAAGGTGGTGGTTTCACATGCCTATCAGGTGATGTACAAGTTCCACAGACCTCACTCTGGCCAGCGATGACAGTCTTGATGGTCAAGTTTGCAGGCCTGTGTGCCCGATCGTGGGGGAACCTAGAGGCTGAAACTGCCAGGCAGGTCCTGAATGGGACAGATTCTGAGGTCCTGCTCATGTGCCTCATGGGAGCTGGTTACTTGGTGACACCATCTTCATGGACCCCTGGTCCCAGCCTAGATTTCCAAGGGTCAGAAGGACATTTTGTCAGATGCTAAAGCTACAAATCTGTGGCCTCTGGGAAGAGCAAATGACATTTATGGGTCTCTCAGTCCTTCATGTCAGGATTGCTACTGAACTACAAATGAGAATAATCACAGTTAAACCCCCACTTGGGGCTAGGGGATGCTCTCCGGAGCCCCTCCTGCTCTCGTGAATGGGGCTGCCCTCTCTGGTCCCCTGGCCCCTGGCCAGCGCCCTCGGCCTCCCCTTCAGAGCACTGCCATAATGTGCTCCGGAGACCGCTGAAATTTCTAATAATACTAACCAATGATGTGTTAAATTGAGACACTTCTGGCTCGAATGCCGGAAACTGCGTGATGGTTTAAAGGACCAGTGCTTACCTTTCTCTATCAATTTGCTGCTAAATTACTGCTTTCGGAGCAACTTACAGAAAAGTAATTCTTTATTTAAATTTTAATTTCAATCTTGTCATTTTAAATATATATTCAGATTCCAATCATATTACAGAATATGATGATGTCTCTGGGGAGGGGGGGGCGAGTGTTCCTGCCAGGAACCTGGGTGGTGGGGAGAGGGTGTGATGGGGGAGGGGTAAGAGAGCCCGGTAAGGAGGGAGTGACCCCAGGGGACAGCCTGGGGAGGACAGCCATGTGCTGGGGTGCTGGGGGTAGAATTGGAGGCCAGTGGCCAGCCTCTAACTTGGCCTTGTGATTCCAGGCTTTGTGCCCTGCCCTGAGGGTCACCTGCAACCACGGACCACTTCCTGTGCCTCTTCTCTCACAGGTCACCACCGGGACCCAACCAGCCCAGCCATAAGCACATGCCAGGCACAGGTGAGCTAGGGATGCCTGGACTGCTTCCATCCTAACAGCTCACGGTTATTGACTGCCTCCTACGTGCCAGGCACGGGCATGGTGAGATGTCCTTATGTGAGGAGTTCCATGTTTTCACCTTCATTTTACAGATGAGAGTGATAGGAGCCAGAGAAGTTCCGCGATAGCTAGAGTAGGCCGACTGGGGACGTAGCCCAGGTCTCTTCTATCCATAGAGCCTCTGAAGTGATCTGGGACGGCTGGAACGTTCCCAGGCCCCAGTCCACTCCTGCTGTGGCTGACAGCCCCACGAACTGGTTCAGCCATATCAAGGCTGCATCTGCAGTGCCCTGTGGGGGTAATACTTAGACCCTCCCGTCCCCAAGCTCTGAGCAGGAGCCATGACCTCTTCTTCCCCCACAGTGTCCCAGCCCAGCTGAGTCCCCTGCTCGGACTCTGACAGCACACTGGGCTTCCCTCATGTCTCCCACTCTCTCAGACCCCCTAGACCCTAAGCCGCCACGAACGTGTTCCCCCAACCCCTGCCAGCATGATCTTGACACTCGCTGGGGGGGCAGTTTTTCAGCGTCAGAGTAGGGGTGGTACAGACATTCCCCTCTCCAAAGTTTGCTGCAGGGTCCACCGTCACGTCCCTTCTGTCTCCAGCTCTCTCTTCCCTCCCTCTGGCCCTTGGCTCTCCAAAACGGGGATGGAAAACTCGATGTCTGACTGCTTCACCTGCCATTCTAGCATCCATCTGCCTTCTTCTTTCATGGTCCTCCCCTCCGTGGGATTCCGGATGCCTCGGCTTTCCTGCATACCTCCACCGATCCCCGCGCTTCGGTGTGGCCATCTTTTCTCTGCCTTCCTCCTTCTTGAAACTCCCTTCCCTTCCCTTTCTGTAACAATGCTTTTCCTGGTTTTCTACCTAAACTCTCCCATGCTGATCCCTTCTTCTCTGGTCAGTTCTCTGATGTGGACGTGCCCCAGGGCTCAGGCCAGGCCCCCTCTCCCTCTCTCAGGTGTGTTTGGGCCTTGGCTTCAGTCATAATCATTTTTCCAATAGGAAGCATCTGCGTGGTGACCCTCGTTTCTGATAGAACCCAGCTTCCTATCGTATTCTGGGAGTACATTTGCTTTTTCCTTTCCGCACATCAAAGCCTGTACCTTGGAGACATTCCTGCTAAAAGTGCAGCTCAGACGGCTGCCCTTGCGGATGTAAAGCCGCCGTGGCTGGCGCTCACGTTGGGGCTGTGTGCTCTCTCACGTGCCCTGTCTAGGCCCCCAGCCCCTCCCTCCGACCCCCCCACCCCCACCCCATGGATGGGCCTTGTGGACAAAAGACATGATAAATCTGGCAGAACCTTACAACTCAAAGCTTTCAACTTTCCTCTAACAACTTTCAACCGAAAACTTCTTAGTCCCATTTCCAGTTACTTTTTATCCATTACAAAACCCACAAAATTTTCAAAGGGGCTTTGAAATACGATCACCTAGAAAAAAAAAAAAAGCCCATCACAAATGAAAGTCTTTGAAAAGAAAGAGGCCCTTTCCTGTGCTTCAGTTCCCTGTGATATCAGTTTCCCTTTCATTCTGCTGAAAGGTGCAGGGCAGGCCGGGCCCTCAGCAGACGCCTGTGATGTGACAGAGCGAGTGGCCCAGACGGACAGACGGGGACGAGGAGGAGAGCCAGGAGCACCTGCTCGCAGAGTTGGGATGGGCCTTTCATCGTCCCTCCGACCGCCGTAACCTGCTTGGCCTTCTCAGAGGCCCAGCCGCCCCGCGCGCTCCCGCTCACCTTGGCATTGGTGACGACGCAGCTCCCTCCGGAGCAAGGCGACCTGTCTTCATT
Source organism: Crocuta crocuta (assembly GCF_008692635.1). Classification (NCBI taxonomy): domain Eukaryota; kingdom Metazoa; phylum Chordata; class Mammalia; order Carnivora; family Hyaenidae; genus Crocuta; species Crocuta crocuta. The sequence continues at coordinate 6,649,311 of NW_027531902.1, forward strand.
CTTATCACCGAAGTGGGCGGGAAGGGAGGCATAGCAGGGGCAGCCTCGCTCTGGCCTTTGATGGGACCTTTCCCAAATGCCGGCCCTGCAGGCAGCGACACTCGGGGACCACCCCTCAACCTCCCAGCCTCAGAGCCGGTGACACACCCATACTCCCCGGGGTCAACTCCAGACTCAGATGCACACCAGACACAGGCCATCTGGGAGGCTTTGTCATCCTCGGATTTGAAATCCTCGGTGGATCTGCTGAAGAAAAGTCCTCGGGGCAGGGCAGCTGAGCGGGCAGTGGACGTGGGGATACATGTGGGTCCCAGACTGAGCCGTGTGCTGATGCGGCCTGGCCCCCCAGAGGCCTGGGCTCCGAGCATCCAATACTAATTTTGAACCAGGCCCCCAGGCCTTCAGGAGACAGTTCCCAACTACCCCAGGGGACGCAGTGGGCTCTGCCGTACACCTTGGCGGGGCTGGCCTGGCCTCTCTGCCCCTCGAGGCCCTGCCAGGACCCCCCAAAGGGCATTCTAGGATTCACCAAGCCCTCCCTGGGCACAGGACTCACCCCAGAGCCAGCAAGAACCCCCAAATAAGTACCGGCTGGCTGTCTGCAACTCTTCCTCAGGGTCCTTTCTTCAGCAAACACCTAACACTCCTTTTAAAACTCCTGCGGTCTATCCTTCGCGTCTCGGGCCTCAGCGGAGCATTCCTTATCTTTTCCCACAGACAAAGGCCTGCCAGGGAGAGGGGACAGTTCTAAGTTCTAAAGCCCTGTGCCGTGTGACTCACACAGCCAACTCTCTGAGCATGAAGTTAACTGAGAGCTCGGCAAGGCGGTCCTGACACAGAGACGTCTTTAGCGACCTCATTAGAGCCTTAACAAGAGAGGGGATTGTGGCAGGGTCACCGCAAGGTCAGGCAGGACAATGCAACAAACAACACAGCACAAATGTCCCTGTGAAGCAACTCCTCCGGCGGGTGGCAGAGCCGAAGGAGCTAAGACAGCTTTACTGCCGGGACTTCGAGACTCACCGAAGCAAGTCAGCACCCGAGCGTTTGCCTCAGGACTGGAGCCCGGCTTCTGACGCGGTATGGGACTGACCAGCTCTGCGGTGGAATGTTCCAGAAGCATGCAATGAGGGACTCTGTTAACATCTTCCCTGCTCCCTGGCCCTCTGTCTCTCTGCTTTCTGCCTCCACAGACTCTCTGTCATGAGAACAACGCACAGCCAGGCAGGGTCTTGAGGGACAGGAGGGCCTCCCGGCCACAGTCTAGCTCGGCTCCCTTACTTCGGAACTGAGGTGGTTTGAGAGATTCTTTTTTCTTAAAGGACATGGCATCATTCAGCACCAGTCTGTCTCTTCAGAAAGCTTGGTGGGCAGACGGATTGTATCCAGATCACTGGAGGTCTGGGTGCAAGAGGGAAAGAGACACAGGGAAGCAGGCCTCTGGGGAAGTTAGATCTCTGGTCCTCAGGAGTGACACTGGAGGAGGAGCAGGGTGGTGGGCCACCCGTTGCAGTGTATGCAGGGGTGGTTAGACCTGGCTCACCGTGGAGACGGCTGAGAGACGGCTGCTTTCTCTGGATCCCTGGGTCAGGGAGAGGGGTCCAGACAAGCCTTCCTTGAGGAAAGCTGATGCCGTTTCCTCAGCAGGGGCCCAGCCTGCCTGGTCCCAGGCTTCCTTCCCTTCACCGCTGAGTGAGGCCCTCCTCTGCTCTGCTGCGCTGCCTGGCTCCCATAGCTTCCTCCATTCTGTGCTGGGGCTCATTGGCTTCTGTTGTCTCACTCATTTATTCATTCATTCACCCCACACTTACTGAGAAACTAGCCTGTGCTGGAGACACAGTGATGAATAGTCTGGCCCCAGGAGGGGACCCAGGCTAATGGAGGAATCATAAACATAATTATAACAGCCAATAGCTATTGAACCCTTAGATGTGTCAGTTTACAACCCCCAAGACCTGGTAGTTCTTTGAGCCCAAGGTCTGGCCTGTCCACCTCTGTCCCCCATCGAGTCAGCTCAGGCTGCTGTAACAAAATATTATAGACTGGCTGATCGAACAATAAAATTTATTTCTCTTGGAGGCTGGAAGTCCAAGATCAAGGTGTCAGCAAGGTTGGGCTCTAGTGAGAGCACTTTTCTTGGTTTGCAGATGGCTGCCTTCTTGCTGTGTCCTCACACAGCAGACAGAGAGAGAAAATTCTAGTCTCTCTTCTTATAAAGGCACTAATCCCTTCATGGGGGCCCCACCCTCACGATCTCATCTAAACCTAATTTTCTCCCAAAGTCCCTACCTCCAAATACCATCACAATGGGGGTTAGGGATTCCGCATACGAATTCTGGGGGGATACAGTTCTGTTGATGGCACTTACACAGCACGCACACAATGGGTGTTCAGAAAATGCTGGCTGGATCGAGTGAGACTCTGCCTACTGTTTTTGGGCTCCACCTTGTCCACCAGAACTGGGGCGTATTTAATAGAGGGACACGCAGGGGCCTGACCAGCATATGCCCACCAGCCTGAGCTCTAATTTTCTGATGGTTTGCTTTTTCCTCTCACAACATAATCTCCATGATCTCTAGTCTTCCCTGAATGCTGTTGAAAGGCTTGTCGTATTTATCTCCGGAGAATCCGCCGTGCCCCTGTGCAATTTTCCATTGTCATGGTTCATTTTAATTTCCTCTAAGGCTGTTGGCCACTCTTGTGTTCAGAAATAGCTTGTTCCACTTAATAAAAGCGCTTAAATATGCAGACACGAGAAGTTTCCTTTGCCTGCTCCTAAATATCACAGTAAGTGGAGTGAGTTGCCCGCTGAGCCTTGTGCAGTTACGCTGAGCACACGCCAGGTGGCTGCCCAGGAAGGAGAAGCTTGGAATGCAAGGTACAAGGGGAGGAACGGGATCCAAGCATTTCTAGGGGAAACCCAGCCAGCCTGGACGCCACACATTGCATCGTCCGGCTGACCGCACACAGGTCTCCTGAAGTGCCTCCCCTCTCCAGAATGGTCAGGCCTGGGAGTTTGAGGCCTGCCCCACTCTAGCTTGCCCTACGACCTTGCACAAATCAGTTCACCAGAGCCCCTGCTTCTTCACCTATAACGCCGGTGTGATAATCCTGCTTCCAAAGACTGATTTTGGTGAGGAGTGGATGTCCCCTCTTTCCAGGACCCTAGCACAGAAGCTGGGACAAAACAAATGGCACACAGCATTCAGCAAATGGCAGCTTTTATTACTATTAGCTCATCGGAATTGTTGGTCAAGGTCTTAGAGCTGTGTTGGGCTTGTAGACCCAGATAGTCAGGGGCAGACTCACAGGGCACCCTCCTTTGGCTTAAATAACAATAATTAGGAACCAAGTGTCTAGGGTGACTGGTGGATGGGAAGAGGAAGGAGGAGGTATGAGTCATTGACTTAAAATTCCTGATAGAATGGCAGCTCAGGAGGCCAGAGTTCTTACCCTGTGTCCCTCTGTGGGATGTGGAGTCTGCTGGCCCTACAGACAAACCCTAAGCTTAGCTCTGGGGTTGGGGTGGGGCAGGCAGGGCGATACGGTATTGGGGTCAGAGGTGCCCCAGAGAAGGATGTTCTGGGCAGCCACGTGCCGCCCACCCTCAGCCCCAGCTTCTGCCCACAAGAGTCACCTCCAGGGGCTTTTCACTTCTGTAAATACCCACAGATAAGGCCATCTCCTCCCTCATCTTCCTCCAGGGTCCACTCTGACATCATCCCTTCTACTGCTCAGGCTAGGGTAGTTGGTAGATCCACGTGAGGTCACATACATAAGTTGACATAAGTTGAGAGCAGTGCCCTAGACCTTAGTCACAGCCAGCTGCAGCTCTCCCCACCCACGTCTGTGTCCTTGTGAACACAAGACTTCGACCACCCACAGTATGTGCATCCTACAGCCCTGTCCCTGGACAACACGCGGGTTTACACCCACGTGCACACAGACACACAAGCGTGCACACACACACTTGCCTATGGACCCGCCAGGCCCACACACATGCCTTCTGCACAGCTGCAGCCTGCTTGGGCCTCAGGGGGATGCCAGCCCCCACAGGGCAGGAGACACTGCAGACACCCCCGGCTTGCCCCACAGAACCTTTCATTTTCTCCTACAGCTCTGAAACACAGAGTCCCCCATGGCCACTTTGAGCTTCCCTCCCAGACACTTTTTCCTAAATCAGCTTCCAATCTGACTCATTTCAGTTTTAAAACAAGAAAACATCAACAAACACGATGGAGGGAAACAGATGGTAACAATTACAGGAGGGAGAAAACAGAGCCGTTCCCTCCCCAAGGGGCAGGCAAACATATTGTCCCCAGGCAGCGCATCGACCCCCAGCCACACCGTGTGAACTTGGGTGCCGGGTCCCAGGGCCCGTCCCCATCGCAGGGGATGGGCCAGCCCCAGAGGGGTCACGAAGGCTTCCGAGCACCGTGGGGCAGGCCGGCTCAACCTGGCAACAGCCAGTTCTCCAGGGAGGGAAGGATGGACGCTCCAGCACATTCCAGACTACCTCACTACCTCTGACGTCCTGTCTAAGGGCCGAGATTTGGGTGGGACGCTTCCTCCCCTGCTGTGACCGGCCCCGGCTGCCCCCCTCACAGCCCTAGCAGTGCCTCACCTGCCAGAGGAGGGAGGGCAGGATGCGGTCTCTCACTGTGGCTGGTGCGAGCCAGGCGGCCTGGTTCAAATGCAAATCCCGTCACTTACAAGTGGCCAAGCTAACGGACCTCTCTGTGCCATCTGTTCCTTTCTCCTAAAATGGAGATGGTTCTAGAACCTACACATACAGGTTATGAATTAATACGTGCAAGGGACTTAGAAGCCGGCCTAGCACCCATGAGTGCCGTGTGCAGAAGCGGTCTTTTTCTTACCCATGCAGACAGCCAGCTTCTTGCCTGGTGCTCGGCATCCGTAAAGGGCTGCCGAGTGGAGGGACGAGGAGGCCAGCCTGAAGCTGTGCCCTGCTGATGGACCGGCCGTTCCAGGCAGGGGAAGCTGTGCACCAGAGTCAGGGCTGCCTGGAGAGGCCCTGCTGTTGAGGCGGGGTGCCCATGGGTCTGGGAGCAGCAGACTGCCGGGTCCGGGAGCCTGAGCTCCATGTCCTGGCATTTGTCCATCCTGTGTGTGTTGAGCAGCACAAGAGCTCTGCCCTGTAGCAGCTCAGGCTGGTGGAGGCGGGCAAGGAAACAGGTACAACTTGGGGACATCGAGTGCTGTGACAGAGGGGGGCACCTACCCAGCTCCGAGGGCCAGGAAAGCTGCCTGGAGGAGAGGCTGAGTCTTGAGGCAGGGGAAGGGCGTTGGGGGTAGAAGGTCGGGTAATGTGCCTTTCTGGACACGGAGGACATGATGCCTTTGGGGGTTAGAGCAGCAGGGTATTGAGAATGAGGGGTTTGAGTCATTACTGGAGTGCCCCAGGCAAGGATTGCATGCCTCTCAGCCTCAGTTTCCCCAGACGTGGGATGAGAATTACAGTCCCCTCCTTCCCATGCCTCGTGTGAGAGGTGGAAGGAAGCACGTGTATCAGAAGTGCCTAGACGACTCCCGGCACTAGAAGTGCTCACCACAGGGGACTGCTGCGGACCTGCCTTTTGGATGGGACTCTCTCCCACGGGTCCTGCTCTCAGACACATTTACACACACAAGCTCTCACGCAGGATAAACATTCCCCAGTGCACCGGTGATCACACATGTCCTCATGCACTGCTCTGGCCTGATTGTGCCCCCAGAATTCATGTTGGAATCCTAACCCCCAAGTGATGGGAGGTGATTAGGTCTCAAAGGTGGAGCCCTGGTGAAAGGGATCCGTGTCCCTATAAGAAGACAGGAAAGAGCTCTCGTTCCCTCTCTGCTCCCTGGGTAAGGGAACAAGGGTAAGCTGGCAGCCTGCCACCTGAAATGGGCTCTCACAAGAGCCTGACCTCAGCCTTCCAGCCCCCAGGTTTGCGGGAGATAAATTTCCGTTGTTCGTAAGCCACCCAGGTCACGGTACTTAGTTACGACAGCCTGAGCTAGAGAAAACACGCACCCTCCCACGTGTTCACACGCAAGGGTACAAGGAGACACCAGTTGGCGTGCATTGTATTCGCCATATCTCCCCTTCGCTTCCATCTGGTCCCCTCTCCCACCCCCGGACTCTGCTGAGCCTCTAGCCTCGTGGGATATGCCGTGGCCGTCCCTATTCCAGGGCCCTGGATAAGGTGGGCTGCATCATAGAGAGACTTCGTTGTGTGGTGGCAGCAGGCTGTGGAAGCCCTGGGATGAAGGGGAGGAGGGTATATTTTCTCCCCTCCCGCCCCCTCCCGGGGCCTGTTCCTCACAAATGCGCATCAGGCAGCGTATCTGCTAAGCATCTCAAAATAAAGAGGGGAGGCTCTCTGCCACACGCTATTTTAGCCGCCGCTTCTATTTTAAAACCTATTGACATCCCTCTTGTTCTCTTGGGGGGCTCAGCATCTTCAGATTCTCAGTCTGTCCATTCCCTGGGCTGGAGGAGCCTGTCCCGTTTGTACCAGGGGCCAGCACGCTCCTCTCCTCCCATTTGCTCCAGGCACCCGTGGCTGTTTCTTCTTCAGCTCTCTGGGCGACCCAGACTAGACCCTTCTCTCCTCATTTGAAAAACGGGCAGTTGGAAAATAGCAGGGGGTCTTGGCTGTCCCTTAAAGGTGTGTCTTGAGCTGCCGGGCTGTGCACGGCTGAGGACATCCTGCTTGCTCTCTGAGCGCCGGTCCCATAACGGGGACCTGGCTTCCCAAGCAGGCTTGCCCACACGGGTGTCTCATCACATACGGCACACAACGGCCTCTGCTGACACACGCATCTCTGCGGGCTTGGCCTTCTCTCGAAGTGCTGGTGTTTCTCAGCAAGCTGTGGCGTTCTCACGCCCTCCTCTCTTACGGCTGATGGGATCCTGCTTGCCCTTCTGCACTTCGTTATTGCCCAACTGCCAAATCTTCATCACCTTTACCTTCCAGACCCCACCACCCCGCATGTCCAAATGCCTCGCGGGCACCTCGACTGGGCTGTTTCACCCGCACCCCAGTGCAGCCTGTCTGCCTCCCCAGATCCGCCCCCTCTGCTGCGTGCTGTTTCAGACCAGGTCCCATCTCCCGTTGTTCCCCGGGCAGGAGCAGGACTGGGCTGTAGCCCCTCCTCGGAAGCTCTCTGGCAGCCTTGACCACCTGCTCCTTAATCTGCCTTCCACCCAGCCTCTGTGTCACCCATGGGGTGCACCCCAATCTGTTCTTTGTGTTGCAGCCCTGTTTCCCCCTGAAATGTTAAGTATGACCATGTCATTCTTTCCTCCCAAGCCCTCCAGCCCCATAGTCTAAGGGGTTATGTCCAAACTCCCTGCTGTGGTTCCCAAAGCCTCGCTGGCCTCCTGGGCCCCATCTCCTGTCACTCTGAGCCTGGCCCTTCATGGTCACCAGGATTGCCTCGCACATGTCTGTAGCTTCACATCTCCACGCCGTGGCCCCAGTGTGTCCACGGGGCTCCCCTTCACCAAGGCTCACTCCGTCTTATCCTTGAAGACTCGGCTTAGGCATCATCTCCTGAGAAGCCTTTCCTGAACCCTGAACAGCTCCCTGTCCTTGCTGGGCCACAGGTATGGCCTCTGGTTTCCTAACACACCTGCGAGGATGGAGTCCCACGTGTTCCTATTTGCTCACTGCACCGTGAATTCTTTGAAGTCAAAGACTGTGCTTTGCCTCCAAGAAAGGGGCCAGGACATAGTAGGTGCTCAGTAAAGGTTCGAGGTATGAATTAAGCCTTAAGAGAGAAGCTTCTCCGCGATGCTCTGAGAGGTGGGGCGGGGCAGGCTGGATTCTATGCAGTTTTTGGCTTTACCTTGGCTTCAGAAAAGTCTCTCTCTCTCTCTCTTCCTGGTATGATTCCAGGGCAAAGTGTGTTTTGAGTCTTTTCTAATCAAGCTGCCAATAGGGAGTCCTGACACTAGGCATTGATTTTTTGCCAAAGGGGAGGCAGTTTCCCCAGTGTGTTCTGCATCTCGGCAGTCAGTTCATATTTTTACACCCTAATCTCTTCTGTCATCACAGGCCACGCCCACCTCCCTGCCACTGGGACCTGGCTTTCTAAAATCAGTGTCAGAGCTCCTGTGACTGAGATGCTGCAAGAGTGCAGAGCCAAGGCCTGCACAAGTGGACCCACTCCCTTACCCCACTTCTTCCCATCCCCAGTCGCTCTGAGGCCTCAGACTCCTCTGGAAGGGGTGCTCTGGGAGCACCCACCACCCTCAAAATACTCCGCCAGTCCAGGCTGGAACCTGGCGCTTCCCACTGCAGGAGAAGTGAGCCCTGGTTCTCAGCTCAGCCCGGAGATGCCTCCCAGTGTGACACATTAGGCTCAGGGCCCCCTGCTGCAGAGACCATCACAACCCATTACTTTAAAACGTTTCATTCACATTTTCCTTTCCCTTCTAGCAGAGGAGCAGTCACTGAGTCTGGGGACCAAGGAACAGGGGCTCTGGCTGGAATGTGCCGTCTGCAATCAAGAGGCCACCCCACCTCAGCTGAGAGCTGCAGCCGCGGGGCGTATGTACGGTCCGGCCGCTCAGTCTCCTGGCAGCAAGGAGCAGGTGTGGTTCAGGGACAGGGAGCAGGCAGGCGGGCAGCGGGCAGAGGGCCACGGACACAGCAGGCGTGGCCACGCCACCGCATATATGTGGTTGTGCAGTGTCCCTCTCTGCTTGCATGAGCCGTGTGCCCTGACAAAGGAACATGCCCACCTGGAGCGGGGCCTGTGATGGTGAAACTTCCCTGGTCTGCTTGGCCGGGCCATGGTGCCCAGGTACGCGGTCATACATTACTCTGGATGTTTTAGTGAGGGCATATGGGGTGAGATTAACTTTATTTATTTTTAAAGTTTTAAATTAAATTCCAGTTAGTTAACATGCAGTGTAATATTAGCTTCAGGTGTACTGAGGTAAACAATTTATTTATTTTAAGTTTATTTATTTGGGGGGGGCAGAGAGAGAGAGAGAGGGAGGGAGAGAATCTCAAATAGGCTCCGTGCTGTAAGTGCAGAGCCTGACGCAAGGCTCAGTCTCACCAATCACAAGATCATGATCTGAGCCAAAATCAAGAGTTGGATGCTTAACTGACTGCTTACCTTAACTTAACCAGGCACCCCTGAGGTTTACATTTAAATCAGCGGACTTTGAAAAAGCAGATTGCCCTTTTTAATGTGTGTAGGCCTCATCCAATCAGTTGAAGGCCTAAAAAAAATGAAATATTGACCTCTCCTGAGCAAGAGGGAATTTTGCCAGCAGACAGACTTTGAACTTGAAATCTAACACGGACTTTTCCCCGGATCTCCAGCCTGATGGCGCAGCCTTGCCAGCTTCCATAATCACAGGAGTTAGTTCTAGAAAATAAATATTCTCTCTATGCATCTTATTGGGTCTGTCTCTTTGGAGATCACTCTGACTAATACCTCTCACTTATCAAAATTGCATCTTTATTGCAGAAGGACTAGCAGACGCCCTGGAAGGGAGATCTACCACTTATATGGGGCATAGGTACTGTGTCTCCATGAAAAGTTTGGGCACGCCATGACTTGAAGCATCCCAGGTCCTGGTGAAACGGACCCCTGGTGAAATGGGTGATGTTTTTATAGGGGAGGAATCACTACTACATCCCAGGTTGTGACTTTCCAAAGCAGGCAGCCTAGTAGGCCCCCAAGTTTTTTTTGTTTTTTTTTTTTTTTTTAAAAAGCTTATGTGGCCATGACACTCCCATTTCAAGCTCCTCAGGGGCTCTACACTTTCTTTGGGCAAAGCTTGAGCCCTGCCATGTGGCCTGTGACTCCCCTTAGGACCAGGCCCCAGTCTGGTTTCTAGCTTCATAACACACCACACTCCCCACATGCCCTTGAACCTTCCTTATCCACCCCACCCATTCTTTTCTTGTCTCTCTGCCTTTGTATCTCCAGTCCTCACTGACATGTTATACCACCACGTCTTTGCTTGCCGAACTGGAACTTAAGCTTCAGCACAGGTTTACCATCTCCAGGAGGCCTTCCCCGACTACTCCCTATGCTCAAGTCTGGGCTGTATCCTCCTCCTCTGAGCTGTAGTGATAGGACTCAGGGCTGAACTTGATCTTGGGACTCCTCACAGTATTGCCTGCTTCTTCCTCCAGGCTTTGCGTTCCTTGAGAGCCTGAGTTCGGACATAGTTGATGTAATAAGTGTTTGTTGAATGAATGAGTGAGAGTACACAAGAAATGGTCACTTCATATGGTTTCTTTTAGGTTCTTCCTCGTTGAAACGCTGTGGTGGGTCACTCTGACTCATTTTTGCATTACTTTCATGGACAGGGTAATGTTATTGTCAAGGTTCTAAAGTCGTGTCAGCTTGTGGGTATTGATATATCTGGTGAAAAGTGCTGATGATCTAAATAAGAAAACAATCACAAAATTTTATCGATCATTAACTCTATTAAGTACTGAGCTAAGCTTTTCATTATCCAATCTAGTCTACTCCTCATAACTAGGTTCACAAGGTGAGCTTCAGAGAGGTTGCTTAACTCACTCAAAGCTCCCCAGCTAACAAAGTGAATTTGGGCTATGAAGCTGGACTTGATCAGAAAACCTGTGTGGTTAACCGCTGAGCTTCAAAGCCTAAGATTATTTTCTTGGTTATAGTGCCTAGGTGGGCTGTATAATCTGTACCGACTGGAGTCCTCACCCTGTACGGACCCCATAAAGAACACCCAAATGTAGCTGGCCATTGCGTATGGCTGCCAGGTGCTCCCCAATCACTCAGGCAGGAATCTCAGCTCCTCTCAGTTCAGGCTCGCGTCTGTGCCCTGGGGCCCCTATCTGCCCTTCCCACCAGCCCCAGGGCCCCACTGCCTGGGCGGAAACAGAGGCTGTGCAGGTAAGGAGTTGGGACCTCTCTGTGGCTGACGTCCATCTCCCAGAGGGCAGTTGTCTAAGGCGGCTGGAGAGCATTTCTGAGGGTGTGGGAGGGACTTCTCCAGGGACCTGGGTCTCAATCACGGTGAGAGGGCATATGCAGCACATCAGGTGATGTCAGGTTTTGTTTTCAGGAGCTCAGCAGGCCCGTGGGCCTAGACCCAGACCAGGCTGGGAGAGGGGATGGGCCTGAGTCCTTTGCTCCTCCAGAGGCCATTCTGAGTGGGAGGAGCCTGGAGGTGCCGGGTGAGAGAGGGGGGTGGGGAGGCTGGCACTAGGCCCATCTCCCTCTCCCTCATGTCACCCTCTCCTCATGTCCACTCATGCATGGCCTATGATTTTCGTAGCAGAGAGGTATGACCAGAGAGCTTTCTAGAGCCAGTGGCCATATTTTGAACAATTTGGGGACTCAGCAACCCTCTTGAAAATGTAGCTAATTTAGTCAGGTTATGGATTCAGGAAAGACTGTAATACTTCGGTCCCTGACTTATTAATGCCTTCTGTATTTTAAGGGTTCTCTAGAGAAACGGAACCAATGGGAGATATATATATGTGTGTGTGCACACATATATATATGAAGAGATTTATTATAAGGAATTGGCTCATGTGATTATGGAAGCTGAGAAGTCCCAAGATCTGCAATTGGCAAGCCGGGGACCCAAGAGAACCAATGGTGTAAGATCTAGCCCAAAAGCTGGCAGGCTTGACGCCCAAAAAGAGCCAATGTTTCAGTTCGAGTCTGAAGGCAGGAAAAACCCCCAGTGTTCCAGCTCAAGCTGTCAGGCAGGAGGAGGAGTTCCTTTTTACCTGTGCGAGGGTTAGCCTTTCTGTTCTATTTAGACCTTCAACTGATTATATAAGGCCCACCCACATTAGGGAGAGCAATCTGCTTTACTCATTCCCCTGATTCAAATGTTCATCGTGGCCCGAAACACCCTCATAGACACATCCGGAATAATATCTGGCCAAATATACTGACCTCCCTTGACCCAGTCCCGTTGATGCATAAAATTAACCATTACACCATCTCCTAAAACTTCCACAATTGTATCACTGCTTATTGAAATTGTTATATGAATCTGTGCTCTGGGTAGGGAACGTCCAGGCAGGAAGCACACACACACACACACACACACACACAACCAAAACAGTAAGAATACTAAGCAGAGCTTGAGAATTCCTTCCATGCTTACAGAACTTTTCCACTGGCTCTGCCTTGCCAGTAAATACTGCCCACTCCCAGGAGAGGAAGAGGAAGGGTCTGCCTCTCCCTCCGCCCCCACTCTCCAAGTGAATAAAATGAATAAGCCGCTTCCCAGCCACATCTGCTCCCACGTCTCAGCATCTGCCTAGCTTGCTTCTTTACTGTTCAGACTATCACAGGCCATGTCTTCTCTGCTTCCTACAGCCTCCAGTCCCTCTCCTGGCCCAGCCTTCACAAGCTGCCGCTTTATGCATTACCCACATCATCAAAAATGTTCCCCTGGTTTCAAGATTCCTAAAAAACAGATTCAAAACATCTTTAATACTCTCTGAAGAAGCAATATATCACAGAGAAAGCTGTAGCCTTTAGTACTGCTGATATTATCCAGACCGAGGGCTGATTAGCGAGGTAACCGCAGCCACTTCGTATTCCGCAGGGCCGCTGGACGGCGCCGGAGCCTGGCCACCACTGTTTGTGCTCCCAAGAAAGGAGGCTGCTGATTTTCCAAGTGTTTGCCTAATGCCCTTTTATATAACCTGAAAAAGAGTCACAATCCTCAAAGGCGATGTTTTCCAAAAAACAGCCTTCCCCTATTAACACGACGTCCCTGAGAAGAATACCGACCGCTCCTACAGCATGGAAGGCATTTTCCTTCGCATTGCAGAGCCGGGAGTGGAGAGCTCTGCCTGAGCCTTGCCCAGGCAACCAAAGGAGAGAAAGCCCAGTAAATTGCTATGTATGCGAGCTTCATAAGCACCAAAAGCCAGCAAGGGACTCCCTTCCCCTAGAGGACGGGGGACGAGTGTGGGGTGGGCAGCGGGCCCACCCGGGCCTCCGCGATGAGTGATTCCCCCAAGGGTCTGTGGCACTTGCCGCCGCCTTGCCAGAGGGGGATGCGGCCAGGAAATCAGATACTTGGATTTGCCAGGTTGTTTACCCTCGCTTCTTTCTGAAGGTTAATGTTATGGGCAATCAAAGCAAGCTGAGAGGAGGAGAGAGAGGCAGAAAAATGGAAACCTTCAAACCGGTAAAAGGTTTTGTTTACCTTTGGTAAATAAAAGTGTGTCCATATTTTCACAAAGATATTTCTATTTCACCAGCTTACAATTCAAACTGGGCTGGGCACACACACCGTGATGTGTCACAGCTCTAATCTGGAGAGACATGGAAAACAGAGACTAAACGTAGGGATCCCCCCGCGGCTCCCCCTTAGATCCAGAAGGCAGAACCGCATCTGCATTAGCTGATGCCCAAGGTGGCCCTCCCGTCCTCCGCCTGCCGTGGTCTGGGTGGGGATCCATCATGAGCGAGCCCGGGAATGGAGCCGGAGACCCCCAGACTTGGCGCAAACCACAGAACCACTCCTGCCCCCCCGCCCCTCACTCTGTGTCCTTGGACAGGTCACCCGGCTTCTCCCAACCTGTTTTCCGTTTTCCGTGGGACAGTGTCAGACTTACAGTTCACGGGGTGGCAAAATCGATGGATGCCAAACCCTCAGCCTGGGCCTCTCACAGCCTGCGTCCCTCCAAGATGAGAGCTCGTATTATTCTCATTATTCTAGAAAATGTCGTAGCGAATTGTTTGCTTGGGGATTGGAACTATGTTTCTTTTTAATAAAATCTTGATTTAAAAAAGCCTGAAGGCACCTCGATTTTCTTTATTCAGCAGCTCGGGGAGGGTGGCCAGGGCGACATTTAGATACCCAGCAAATGCCTCGCTCTGGCCTGCCACGCTTTTTTCCTCTTCCCCTCTTTCCCTCCTCCTCCCAGTTTAAGAAAGGGTAGGTGAGGTCAAATGAGAGCTATGAGGCTACCCCCTACCCCCCAGAATAAAGTGAAGCCAGGCTGGGTGTGGACTCTTTGTGGGGCTCGGTGGAGGAATAGAAGCTGGGAGAAAAGGAAGCAGGCTGCTCCCTGGGGCTGCCCGGGGCACAGTGTTGGTGGGGAAGACTGCAGGGCTGGAGGGGGTAAGCTTGGGGACACAGTGTCCCTGGGGAGACCTGCCGGCAGGCAGATGGGCCAGAGGGGTCCACACTCCCCACCAGGACCCACAGCCCCAGTGCCGTCATTCTCAAGTCTGAGGGGACCGGCCTCGGGATCCCTCGCCAGGAGGAATCAAGGCCTGGAAGACCAGAGGCCATAGTGAACCTCATTCCCAAACGAGAAGAGAAGTGGGTCTTGTAGGACCCAGAGCAGGGGTGAGAATGTTTGCTGACAGGGGACATTATGCCCAATGGGGGGCCAGTGACATTTCTCTGCCGAAGGCCGGTGCAGTTGAACCAAACTGATGCAGCCACTTCCTTTTCATCGAAACCTTCAGTGCCAGCCATGTCTACGCAGTGACCCCACATCAGCCAGGTGCATAATCGTCTGGCTGCAAATGTGGACCATGCCGGTGCCTGTGGTGTGAAGCCACCTAGACTGGAATAATGGGTTTTCTCCAGGGAGTCGGGTGTGTGTGTGTGTGTGTGTGTGTGTGTGTGTGTGTGTGGCCCATGCAAAGTGCAGTAACAGCAACTCTCCTTCCTGCCCAGTGCACTGGTCAGATGCTCCACAGTGTCCGGGCACCGGGTGCACACTGTCAGATGGAGCCTGGAACCTCCTCCCTGGCGTGATGCCTCTTCAGATCAGAACGCAGTAGAGAGAGGCTGCTGGGCACGTGGGCTCTTGGCCTTGGGCCATGAGCACCGCCTTGTCTGAGGGTGTGCTGACCTCACTGGGCTCTGCAAGCTCCTAATGGCTCCGAAAGCAAGAGCAGGGCCGGAGGAAGGGGGGCGCATCTTCTCTAAGCAAGGACTGTCAGGATGAAAGCATTATTAGTGGCAAACATGCAGCACTTGAAAAAATACTTGAACTTTTCTGCTGATTTTATTAAGGTGGAGCAGGATTTTAAACCATGTTCTGCATAACCCATGCGGTACTAAAGGTGTTGGGCAAAGTCCACGGGTGTGGAAGGGCCAGGAAGGGTGCTCTGGAGCGCCCAGAGTGGTATCCAAAGCAGCACATAACCGTCTCTGGCTGTTGTATCTCGTTGCTCTGGAGCGTGGGGAAAGAAACACACTCTGCCGCTCAGAAGACCTGCTGTGGCCCCTGCTGCTTCCCCCAGGGACCCTGAGGGACATTAAGTCTTGGTCTTTCCAATTTTAAAATGGGATAATAGGGGCACATGGGTGGCTCAGTTGGTTAAGAGTCTGACTTCGGCTCAGGTCATGATCTCACAGTTCGTGAGTGTGAGCCCCGTGTTGGGCTCTGCGCTGACAGCTCAGAGCCTGGAGCTGCTTCAGACTCTGTCTCCCTCTCCCTCTACCCCTCCCCCACTCGCTGCTCACACACTCTCTCTCAAAAATAAATAAACATTAAAAAAAATTTTTTTAAAACAAGGGATAATAACAGCAGCCTCATTCACTCACTTATTCACCAAATATTTAAGCTCCTGCCACAGGCTAGCATCGTCCTAGATCCCTGGGAGATAGGAATGGAAAACACACGAGGTTCTCCATCCCCACCATCTAGTGGGGTGGAGAGAGCAAACTAGAACAAGGGGATTTAATGCACATGAAGTTGTTGGGTAGTGATGAATGCTCTTAAGAAATACGAAGCAGGGCAGGGGTTTCCGAGTAATGGGTTCAGGGCTGGGTATGCTGTTTTGTCCCTCCAGGTCCACCCCTGGCCTCCTGGCCCTGCTCTGTGCGCTGGAAGGTGGCGTATGAGGACCGCGTCAGCGAGCTCCCTTGCCCTCTGGCTCCAGGTACAGGAGATGGGAGGGCGGGTATTTACTCTGGCTCACATCTGGGGACGGAGGTGGGTGGTAGCTGCATTCTTCCACCAGGGCCGAGGCTCCCAGGCCCTGCCCCTCCAACACCACAGCTCACCCTCTGCATTCTGACCACCACACCCTCCTCTCTTGTGGCTTCAGGCAGAAAGTACCCGTTTCCTCCCTCTGTCTGCCCTGCGGCACTTCACCGTGACTGAGCAGAAGCCCACTTGGGTAAGCTGACCCTTCGTTAAGCAGTCTCCCATTGCCCCCCTTTCAGTGTGCCATCTGTTTCTTGCCGAGACCCTGCCAGGACATGAGTTCAGACCTAGGGGTCAGGTGAGGCCTTCCTGCTGAAATGCCTTTGGACTGAGCACTGAGCCTTCATCTGTAGATGCCTGGAGTCACGACAGTGTTCAAGTGGAGGATGCATCCTCAGCACGTGAGAAGTATCGTAAAGAAACTAGGGAGGCTGAGGCATAGTGAGAAAGATGCGGATGGTAGATAAACGTGGAGGAGTAGCCAGGTTCAAATCTTGTAGTCAGGGGAAAGAGTTTAGATTCTTTTGAGTGAGATAGAGAACCACTGAAAGATTTTGAGTAGTAAATGACACAGTCAGATTTATGTTTTGAAAGAATCACTCGGGGATGCCTGTGTGGCTTAGTCAGTTAAGCATCTGACTCTTGATTTCGGCTTGGGTCATGATCTCATGGTTCATGGGATTGAGCCCTGTGTCGGGGCTCTCTCTCCCTCTCTCTCTTCTCCTCCCCCATTTGTTCTTTCTCTCAAAATAAATAAATTAACTTTAAAAAATTAAAAGAATCACTCTGAGAGTACACTTATCATGATAAGCACTGAGTAATACATAGGGTGTTGAATCACTTTATTGTACACCTGAAACTAATAGAACACTGTATGTTAACTATAATGGAATTTAAAAAATTAAAAAAAATTCCCTCTGGGTGATGTGTGGACAATTGAATGTGGGTGGGAAGACAGAATCAGGAAGACTAGTTAGGAGGCAATACCAATGGTCCAGGGAGAGAGAAGGTGGCCTGGACAAGATGGTGGTCCAGACAAGATAGCAGCAGTGGAGGCAAACTGAAGTAGTTGGATTTGGGATCGCATTGGAGAGCTCACTGGATTTCCTGGGATATAAGAGTTGATAATGACTATGGTTTCTGGCTTGAGCATCGGGGAAGAGAGTTCTTGTGAGGCACAGATAGAGGAAGGTCAGGGAGCATATTATACACTACAAAATGCTGGCCAGTGCTAAGGGGCTGAGATGAAGGTGTTCAATACTGGGGCTAGAACCTCATCCAGCCTCAGAAACCTGAACAGTATTCTTCTCCTTCTCCTTGGGAGATGGGAACAGAAGCCACCAGAGAGCTTCAGGATGATTAGAAAGATAAGATTCACATGTAGCAAGAACAGAGGTCAGTAGGAGGCATTGAGTGACAGGTGAGAAACTGAGCAGTGTGGGCCACACACCCCCTGGGAGGGGGACTCTGGGCCCGAAGAGCTGGATGCAGGAGGGAGAGAGAGGGCCTTCCCTAAACCAGAGGCTGGGGCTGCCCTTGGCATGACCAGGATGAGGACGAGACTTTCAGAGGAGGGGCGGGGGCTGGGTGCTGGAGTCTGCCCTGGGAAAGGCTAGAGAGCCACTAGGGGGAGAAGGTGGTATTGTCTGAGGGTCTCACCTTGCTCTTGGAGCCAAGATGTAAGCAGAAATAAGTACAGGGTGGGAGGAAGAGCAGAGACCCGTGGAAGCTGGGCCACCAGGAGAACCTGGTGACAATTCAAATGGAGGCTAATGTGAGCATCGGTGAGGAGGCTAAGTTTACAAAAGGGCAAAAGACTCAGAGACCATTTTCTCCTCTGTCAAATGGGAATAATAATAATGCCTACCTGCATGCTTGTGAGGATCCGATAAAGTACCTGGGGAAGACTGGTGTGCTGCAGAGCCCCAGCGCATGTTCCGTGAACACGAGGTTCAGTGGCTTCCCTGAAATGCTGGCCAGATGAGACATGGGGCAGGAGCTGAACTATGGAAGGGGTGCAGTTCCAGAGCTGATGGGGGCCCAGAGGGCGCAGCAGACAGGGACAGAAACACACCTGATGTGCAGGGCAGAATTCTGCGGAAGCCTTGTTTTGATGGAGGCGGTGCTGACCTCAGTCTGGAGGGAGCTGCAAGCCCAAATTCCCATCAGTCACATCCAGGGTGTGGGTGCCACTCTCCTGTGGGAACCGTACAGCCCACGTCCTGCCCGCTGGAGCTCTACTATGTCCACATGGGCCCCTTGCTGCTTCCTGAACAGGACACACATGCAGCCTCTGGCCTGAGCCCTTCCCACAGGCATCTGTGTCAGCCCCCTTCTCTCCTTGGGATCTCTGCTCGGGTGCTACTTCCTGACCCTATTGTTTGCACATCTAACACCTCTTATTTATTTTTCTCCACTGTACTCATAAATATTATGTGTGTGACTCAAAAGAATGTGTATTTTCCAGTTTTTGTGTACAGTGTTCTATGCCTGCCCATTAAGTCATATTTATTTACTTATTTTTTCTTTCTTTCTTTCTTTCTTTCTTTCTTTCTTTCTTTCTTTCTTTCTTTCTTTCTTTCTTTCTAGGAGAGAGAGAGAGAGACAGCGTGAGCAGGGGAGGGTCAGAGAGAGAGGGAGTTACAGACTCTGAAATAGGCTCCAGGCTCTGAGCTTGCAGTCAGCACAGAGCCCGACGCGGGGCTCGAACCCACAAACCACGAGATCATGACCTAAGTGAAAGTCGGACGCTTAACTAAGCCACCCAGGTGCCCCTATTTACTTATTTTTTAAATACGTATTTATTTTTGAGAGAGCACAAGCCAGGGAGGGGCAGAGAGAGGGGACAGAGGATTGAAAACAGGCTCTGTGCTGACAGGCTGACAGCAGCGAGCCCCTTGTAGGGCTTGAAGTCACGAACTGTGAGATCATGACCTGAGCTGAAGTCAAATGCTCAATCGACTGAGCCACCCAGGTGCCCCTAAGTCATATTTATTAATTGCATCAAATCTTCTATACTCTTATCTTTTTTTGGGGGGAGGTCTGCTTGTTCTTTCTGTTATTTAGAAAATGTGTTAAAAATCTCCCACTGTGGTTGTAGGATTTTCTGTTTTTTCTTTTCCTTGTAGTTCTATCAATTTTGGCCGTATGCATTTTGAGCCTTTGTTCTTAGGTGCATATAGTTTTTGTATCTTCCTGGTGAACTGAGGTTTTGTTTTTACATTACGTAAGTTAGCTCTAGTATTGCTTTTTGTCTTAAAGTCTACTCAGTCTGGTATTGGTGTAGCTACACCTGTTCTTTGCATGGTTTATCTTTTCTTTCTTTTAACTTTTAATCTTTCTGCATCCTTTATCCTTTAATGTGTTTTTATAAAAGGCATATAATAAGAATTGTCAAGTTCAATTTGAAATGCTTGGTCTTTTATTTGGAGTATGTATCATTTTACAAACTGCTTTCTATTGGTCTCACCTGTTCTACATTCTCTTGCCTTTCCCTGTGCTTTCTTTTGGATTAAGTGCTTTGTATTATTTCATTGTAATATCCATAGATGTTATCATCTGCATCCTTGACTAATTAAAGGCAGATATCAATCGATACTTATACTCTCTTCCTTGTCAATTCGAGGGCCTTAAAATAATTTAGCTCCATTCCCCTGCACCCTGTCAGTTTTGCATCTATTTGATTTCCCTGTATGTGTTAAGGTTTTTTTTTACTGTTTTATATGAGTATCTTTTATTGTTTTATAAGCCAATATTTAGATATACATTTTTTAACATTTTTTTCTTTGCTTTTCATTATTACCTGAAACTCCAACCTTTAATCTTGAATTAATTTCCTTTTGCTTGAAGAACGTGCTGTAGTATATTCTGTAATATTCATTTTTCTGGGGACAAATTATCTCAGGTTTTGTTTGTCTGACACTAAAAAAAAATCACCTTTGTTCTTGAAGGGTATTTTCACTGAGTATAAAATTCTAAGCTGGCAGTTTCTTTCAGCACTTTAAAGATATATTCCATTTTTCTCTGATTTCCAAAATTACCTGTTTAATTACTGTACCTTGAAAGTAGTCTTCTTTTCTTGGTTTTTAGAATTTTTTGTCTTCCGTTTCCACTGTTTTACTATGAGTGCCTCAGTGGACTTCTTTTTCTTTATCCTGCTTGGAGTTTGTAGGGATTCATGTAACTGTGACAATGTCTTGTCAATAGTTTGGGAATGTTCCCAGTCATTACTTCCTTTTTATTTTATTTTTTATTCTTTAAAATGGCTGAGTAATAATCTGTAGTGTATGTATACCACATCTCTTTCTCCATTCATCTATCAGTGGACCCTTGGGCTGCTTCCATAGTTTGGCTGTTATAAATAATGCTGCAATAAACATAGGGGTGCATATATCCCTTCACATTAGTGTTTTTGTATTCTTTGGGCAAATATACAATAGTGTGATTACTGGATTGTAGGGTAGTTTTATTTTAAATTTTTTGAGGAACCTCCATACTGTCTTCCACAGGGGCTGCAACAGTTTGGATTCCTATCAACAGAGCACGAGGGTTCCTTTTTCACCACAACCTTGTAAACACTTGTTTCTTGAGTTTTGTATTTTAGCCATTTTGACAGGTATAAATTGATGCCTCCTCATAGTTTTGATTTATATTTCCCTGATGATGAGTGATACTGAGCATCTTTTTATGTGTCTGTTGGCCATCTGGAGGTTCATTTCTCATCTCCATTTTTAAAATTGTATTATTGGGGGTTTTGGTTTTGAGTTTGTAAGTTCTTTATATATTTTGGATAGTAACCCTTTATCAGATACATCATTTGCAAATATTGTCTTCCATTCAGTAGGTTGTCATTTAGTTTTGTCAGTTGTTTCCTTTGCTGTGCAGAAGATTTTAATTTTGATGTATTCCCAATAGTTTATTTTTGCTTTTGTTTCCCTTCTTCAGAAGACATATCTAGAAAGATGTTGCTGCAGTCAATATCAGAGAAATTACTCTTCTAGGATTTTTATGGTTTCAGGTCTTACAGTTGGGTCCAGTTTCATTCTTTTGCATGTAGCTGTCCAGTTTTCCCAACACCATTTGTCGAAAAGACTTTTTTTTCCCCCAATGCATATTCTTGCCTCCTTTGTCAAAGATTAATTGACCATATAATTTTGGGTTTATTTCTGGGCTTTCTATTATTTTCTATTGATCTACATGTCTATTTTTTATGCTAGCACCATACTTTTTTGATTACTACAGTTTAGTAAATAACTTGAAGTCCAGAATTATACCTCCAGTCTTCTTTTTCTTTTCTTTTTTTAATGTTTATTTATGTATTTTGAGAGGACAAGTGGGGGAGGGGGAGAGAATGGGGGACAAAGAGAATCCCAAGCAGGCTCCACACTTAGCATAGAACCCAATGAGGAGCTCGATCCCATGACTGACAGATCATGACCTGAGCCAATATTAAGAGTTGGATGCTTACCTGACTGAGCCACACAGGTGCCCCTTGTTTTTGTTTTCAAGATTGTTTTGGCTTTTTGGGGTCTTTTCTGGTTTCATACAAATTTTAGGATTCTTCATTCTAGTTCTATGAAAAATGCTGTTCATATTTTGATAGGGATTGCATTAAATGTGTAGATTGCTTTGGGTAGTATAGACATTTTAAGAATATTTGTTCTTACAGTCTATGAACTTGAATGTCTTTCCACTTCTTTGTAGCATCTTTAATTTCTTTCATCAATGTTTAATAGTTTTCAGACTACAGGTCTTTCACTTCTTTGGTTAAGTTTATTCCTAGATATTTTATTATTGTTGTTGTTTTTACTAGATTTTTTAAAAATTTTAAGTAAACTCTACATCATACGTGGAGCTTGAACTCATGACCCTGTGAGTTACATGCTGACTACATGTCATGCTGTAGAGCTACATGCTGACTGAGCCAGCCAGGTGCCTCTATTATTTTTGGTACAATTGTAAATGGGGCTGTTTTCTTAATTACCCTTTATGTTGCTTCAATATTAGTGTATAGAAATGCAATAAATTTCTGTATATTGATTTTGTATCCTGTAACTTTAGTGAATTCATTGTCAGTTCTAGTCGTTTTTTTGGTGGTCTTTAGGGTTTTTTATATAGAGTGTCATGTTGTCTGTAAATAGTGAAAGTTTTACTTCTTTCTTATCAATTTGGATGCCTTTTATTTCTTTTTCTTGTCTGATTGCTGTTGGTAGGACTTCCAGTATAATGTTAAATAAAAGTGGTGAGAGTGAATATCCTTGTCTAATTCCTGACCTTAGGGGAAAAGCTGTCAGTTTTCCCCCACTGAGTATGATGTTAGCTGTGGGTTTTTCATATAGGGCCTGTATTATGTTGAGGTATGTTCCCTCTAAACTTACTTTGTTGAGGGTTTGTATCATGAATGGATGTTGTACTTTGTCAAATGCTTTTTATGCATCTATTGAAATGATCATATTGTTTTTATCTTTCCTCTTGTTGATGTGTCATATCATGTTGGTTGATTCACAAATACTGAACCATGCTTGCATCCTGGGAATAAATCCTGCTTGGTCATAGTGAATGATTTTTTTAATGTGTTGTTGGATTCTGTTTGCAAATATTTTGTTGAGGATTTCTGCATCTATGTTCATCAGAGATATTGGACTGTAGTGTTTCTTTGTTTGTGGTGTCTTTTTTTTTTAATTTTTTTCTTAATGTTTTATTTATTTCTAGGAGAGAGAGACAGCGTGAGCAGGGGAGGGTCAGAGAGAGAGGGAGTCACAGACTGAAACAGGCTCCAGGCTCTGAGCTGGCAGTCAGCACAGAGCCCGACGCGGGGCTCGAACCCACGAACCGCGAGATCATGACCTAAGCGAAAGTCGGACGCTTAACCGACTAAGCCACCCAGGCGCCCCTGTTTGTGGTGTCTTTATCTGGTTTTGGCATCAGGGAAATGCTGGCTTCATAGAATGAATTTGGAAGTTTTCCATCTTCTTCTTCTTCTTTTTTTTTTTTGGAAAAGTTTGAGAAGAATAGGTAGCAAGTTTCCTTAAAATTTTTTTTAATGTTTATTTATTTTTGAGAGAGAGACAGAGTGCGAGCACGGGACAGGCAGAGAGAGAGGGAGACACAGAATTTGAAGCAGGCTCCAGGCTCTGAGCCATCAGCACAGCACATGAGGCTCAAACCCATGAATTGCAAGATCATGACCTGAGCTGAAGTCAGATGCTTAACTGACTGAGCCACCCAGGCACCTCTCAACTCTTCTTTCAATGTTTGGTAGAATTCACCTATGAAGATGTGTGGTTCTGGACTTTTGTTTGTTGGGAGTTTTTTGATTACTGATTCAATTTCATTGTTGATAATTAGTCTTTTCAAATTTTCTATTTCTTCCTGATTCAGTTTGGGGAGGTTATTTCTTTCTAAGAATGCATCCATTTCTTCTAGGTTGTCCAATTTGTTGCACATAAGTTTTCATCCTATTCTTTAACAATAATTTGTATTTCTGTGGTGTCAGTTGTTATTTCTCTCCTTTCATTTGTGATTTTGTTTATTTGAGTCCTCTCTCTCTCTCTTTATGAGTCTGGCTATAGGCTTATCAATTTTTTTGATCTTTTCAAAGAAGCTGCTCCTGGTTTCATTGACCTGTTCTATTGGTTTTTAGTTTCTATATCAGTTTTTTCTGCTCTACTCTCTATTACTTCATTCCTTCCACTGGTTTTGGATTTTGTTTGTTCTTCTTTTCCCATC
The DNA here is from genome assembly GCF_008692635.1 of Crocuta crocuta. Classification (NCBI taxonomy): domain Eukaryota; kingdom Metazoa; phylum Chordata; class Mammalia; order Carnivora; family Hyaenidae; genus Crocuta; species Crocuta crocuta. The sequence goes on from NW_027531902.1 coordinate 6,672,980, forward strand.
AGCCATTATCTCTTAAACACTTGCTTCTGACCCATGTTCTCTCCCTTCTTTCTCTGGAATTCCAATCATATATATGTAAAACATTTTCACCAAAACGCCAATGTCTCTTACCTTTTTTTGGCGGGGGGGTATTTTTCTCTTGTCTCTCTGTACTCAGTGTTGGATATTTTTTCTAACTAATCTTTTAGTCAATTTTTAAAGTCATTGTTGAGCTCTTAATTTGGGGTATTACGTAGTTATTTATACTCGGGTTAGAAAATACATAGTTTCTGGTTCTGTGTTGAAAACCCTCATTTTGTCTTTTAACAAAAAGACTTGATCTTGGTAAGGTATAGTAATTTTAAACTTTGTTTCTGACAATTCTAATATATCTGGAGCCTTTGTGGGTCTTTGTTTCTATTTTTCTTGTTGTTGTTTCTACTGGTATTTGCTCATGTTGTCTCTGTGTGTCTGTTTATTCTTTTTATTGTGTACAAGATCCTGTCTTTGCACTTTACTTTTAAAAATAATTTGAGGCCTAAGATGCTGTTATCTTCCTTCCAAGATTATTTGTTTTCTTCTCATGGGCACCTGGGTGCACTAGCAATCTGAAATTACTTTAATTCAATTTGAAGCTGAGAAGCCCAGGGTGCCTATGGGGTCCCAACCCAAAGCAAGTGAAGGGGTCACTGGTTCCCATTGCTCTCTCGGCAGATTCTGGACTCCAGTCCCAGTTGTCTGACCCCCACATAGCTGTCAAAGTCTTGCTCAGCTCTCAGCTGTCCTTTCAGAGCTGGCAAACAATCCTGGGGAAAGGCTAGCCCAAGATGTTCAGCTCACCTGCATGGACCTCTCTTCTTCTCCAGACTTTGATCGGGCAATTATTCACCATCTTCTTGGCTCTCCAGTGCTTTCAAGACTTATTACCTGCTTTTCTAGTTGTGTTTAGCAGAAGGATTAGCCAGAAGTTCCTAGTTGACCATTTTAAACATGGAACACACTAGCACTCGCTACTATCTAGCGTATTACATATTTTTGCTACTTTTTTCTTGTTGTTTTCTCATTCACTGGAAGGTAAGCCCCATGAGGGCAGTAATCTTTGTTTGTTTACGGCTTTATCCAAAGCACTTGAAACTGTGCTGGGCACATGGTTGGTGAATGAGTGCATGAATCTATTATCTGACTCTACAGCCACAAAGATTTACCCATCAAGCAAAAATCTGCATTTCTAGGTTTGCAAAGGCATAAGAGGTCCAGAAAATAAGGGGACTTGGGCCAAGCTCCTGCAGCGAGTTGAGACAGGCAAGACCCAGGGCTTCTGAGTTGCATTTTAGGGCACCTGCCCAATGTGCAGAGCCACTTTGCTATCCCAGAACCAAGGAAAGGGCTGAAGTGGGGACCAGGAGCGACCTGGATGGCACTGAGGATTTCGGGTTCAGGAGCCACACATCAGGGTGCATTTGTGCAGTCAGCACTGGATAGGCAGCAGAGGTCAGGTTAGGAGCACAGGCCAGGCCATGGGTCTACCCAGTCCAGTGAGTGCAGAGTGAGGAGGTACCCCACCCCACGTCCACCCCATACCTACCCCAACACCCACTCGAAGGGCCTGCAATCCTAACCATTGGGAGAAAAGACTTGGTGGCAGGGAGAGGGCCAACCAGAGGAGGAGGGCTCCCTCCTGTTCCTGGCACCATGTGAACCCGAGGGACTGTCGGATGCACTTGTCCCACCAACACTCATCTGCCCAGCCCACCCTTCACACCTGGGTGATGGAACTCCCCTCGCCATGCCACTGGATATAGTAGTTAGGGCTGTGGGACTCTGGAATCACACAGGGGTGTGGGTTCAAATGTATATAGGAATCTGGTTTACAATTGTCGCTTAGATTAGTGGTGTAGTCTTGGGCTAATTATTTAACTTCTTTATGTCTGTTTCCTAACCCATAAAATGGGGGGTAATAAACACCACCTCATAGATTTTGTTTAAATATTATACCAAATAAACACGTAAAGTGCCTATTACACGGTCTGGCACATAGTGAGGGCTCCTTAAATACTTGGCATTGTTACCATCCCCTGTCCTGAACTTCTCACACCCTCCTATTTCTCTCTTTCCAGCGCTGTTCCTGATCCATGGTCACCATCACCCTGAATTTCTGCATCTGGCCCCACACGGGTGGCTCCGCCTCCTGTCTCTTCACTCCACAGTGCAGCTGGAGAGCACATTCTGAAGTGCACAAGGAATCACTGTTCCCATGGACCTTAAGTGGCCCCCCACTGGCCTCAGGATGTGATCCACAGTGACAGCTCCAGCTCATGTCTGAGTGCTAACCCCTCAGTGGAAGGATGGAACTACTCCATCCTCCGAAGGACCAAGTCTTCCCTATCCCTGGGCCTCTCCCCTTACTGCCCCACTCTCACCTGGGTATTTCCACCTCATCCTTCAGGTCTCAGATTAGCTCTTAGTACCCACCACCGCCATTGCCAACCTTGTTACACCTTGCTGTAATAGTCACCCATCTATCTGTCACCATTCCCAGGACTGGAGAATAATGACCTCATGGTATCAGGAGAACAGGTTAACAGCATCACAGATGAAAGAGAACCCTACGATTGACCTAACCTGCCGGTCGAAGAATCTTCTGGAACCGGCTCTTGCACAAACCTCCTTGTAATTATTCTATTCCTGTTCCCCACACAAGGCTTGCTAAAATATTTTGTTTCCTAATTGCTTATCTGCACCTTAATCACATAGTAGTTTTATTATTATTGTCACCATTATCGTTATTATTAATGGTGCTAAATAAAACAGTGCATAAAAGTATTTCCAGCAAAAAACAATTGCGTGATTTAGAAGTTTTAATTAATAAGAGTTGGGGTTTGTACTGAGTGCCCTGTGTGAGAATGGATAATCCTTGGTGCCTTCCCCAATGGGTTTGGTATCTAAATGCTCCATATTGTAATTTCCATCCTGAGGGGCCCACAGTACTTAGAAATTCATCAGTTCTCTGGTTATCTGGTTCCTATCAGCATCGCTTTCTCCAAATGAATGCATTTCAATTAAAGGAAGAATTTACCAGAGTAAATGTGCGGTGTGTATTTTGTGAATTAGAGCCCTAACTTTGAATAACACAAAACAACAAACACTTTCTGAGCTCCTATGATATTGCAGGCATTGAAGATAAGACAAAGAGGGAGAAGCCTGGGCCCTGCCTCCGAGGAGACCACGGCTGTGCTGGGGAGGCGGGCTGTACACAAAACTGGAACGTTCAGCTGTGAAGCGGGGCGGTGCGCCTGAGAACTCACGGGGGCATGGGAGCTCCTGCTGCAGACAACAAACTTGAACTATGTTTAGGAGGAGACAAATAAAAGACTAGAACGTCACAGCGGATCCTGCCATTTAAAATGTTTACGGATACAGCTTTCCTCCCTTCTTGATGTGACAGCATCTCCCCAGTTACGTGTATGCACTGCTCCCCCCACCACAGCAGGAGTGGGAACGGATACTGCTGTGTTTGTGTGGACGCTGAGAGGTGACATTTCTGGCCAACTACGGGTGACCTCTACTGATGACCTGGAGGCTCACCGCTCTGCCCTCCCCATCCCGAGGCGGGTCAGGGCCCTTCGAAAGAGAGGGTCAGTGAGAATCTAAGCTGATGAAACAGATACGCTGGGGAAACTGCAGTTTGCACTACCACAGAGCCCTGCTTCCAGAAGAAGCCAGTTCGGGGCCCTTTAAAGAATGAAATACCAAGTCTATGTATAATTGGATAGGATTTGATTTTAGCTATTCAGTTAAAAATAACTTTCCCCTTTGGTCCAAGACTAAAAAACCAAAATGGATCACTGGAAGTCTCCACCTCTCTTTTTGCATTCCTTCTGCATTTTTCAATCATTTCTGGATCCCGCCCCATCCGCTTTGGTGCCCCCAGCATGGGCCAGCGGTAAGAGCCGCTTTCCTGGGGTCCCCGTAACCCTCTTTCAAGCCTCCCCCGCCCTCGGGACCTCTGCCTCCCCATGTTCTCTGTGTGACTGGCCCACTGGCTGACTGCCGAGTCATACCTCCCGTCTGTAGGGTGGTCCTACCCTCACGACTGCTTGGCCACTAGCGTCCAGGACAGCTTCTGCCACTCCGTGCAGCCTTAGCAAGTCTGCGGCTCCCTCCCTGCCTCCCCGACATGCCCTACGGGTGCCTACTCCTTGGGGGAGCCCAGACCCCTGTAAGGGATTCTCCTTTGCCCCTCTGCTCTTCCTTTGGTTTAGGTTTAAAAGAAAAATGGATAAAATCAACTCACACCATGCAGGGAATGATTTGTTCCCTCAGGGGGTTAAAACTGCTAATTGTGTTTTATAAGAAAAGAAATTTCATAAGTGAACCTTTAATTGTTAAATTGGTCAGGCTGAACACAGGAGTTTGGGCAGATCCCTTAAGATGCTTTCAGGTGATGCCTAACATGGTGCCTCAGATCTGGCAGCTGGAGGGAATGGAAAATCAGTTAATGGAAAGGCAGTGATGGAGCAAGTCACGGTAAGGGCAGTCCCACAGGGGAGGCCCAAACGCATGAGGCCACAGGGGATAAGGTTCTAGCCTCCCTGAGGACCTACTGTGTGCAAGGCTTTGCAGCTGAAGCACAGCCTCTGCCTGTGCCACCTTCCTGAGTGTCTACAGAATGTTCTGGAATCTCTCTCTCCTCCCTTCCTTACACACACACACACACATACACGCTCACACACACTCACACACACACACACACACACACACTCTCAGGTTGACCCTGACCCTGACCCTCTACATACTCTAACTTGTCCTTCGAGAAAAGCTCCCCCAGTTCCTAAAGACTTGGTACAATTTCCTCGTGCTGAAGTACCTGAGAAGGAGGGTTCTGGAGAACTTTTTTGCTTGTATTCTGGTTCCTCTTTTTTTCCAGGCCCAGAGGCTAGGAGATGTGTCAATCTACAAGGACACTTTAATCGGTAAGGATCTATATGTTCTGAAAACACTACCAGAATTTACTTCGTATCTCAACAAAAATGGGGAGAAGATGCAGGGCGAGGGCTTCCTCCACGCCCTTCACTGGGGAGGGAGTCCTCGGGAGCCGGGACTGAAGCCCTGGGGGTGAGGGCACAGCCTAGAGGTCACCCACAAGAAACAGGCCTATGCTGTTCTCCAAGTGGCTGGGCGCCTACATTGGCCTTATTGAGTAAAGAGGTCAGGTCAGACTCCAGGGTGTCACTCTCAGCTCTTGGTCTTCTAGGACCTTCCTGCTTCACTGTCAGAGAGGCCTGGCCTTGGGCCTGCAAATGGCCGGAGAGCGACTGCCCACCGTGCTGTGGCTGCAGCCCTGTCAGGATGGGGACCTCGTGCCAACGGTCAGCCAAGGGGCAGCGCAGAGAAGGCTCGGAGAGGAGGGGAAGGAAGAGGTCTTTAAGGAAGAGGTCCTCTCTAGCTTCAGAGCAGTGGGGTGGAATCCACACACATTTTAAGTTCTCCTTTCTGATCTCCTGCCCGCTCTTGCTATTATGTGTATACATATACGATGAACTCCAATGACCTGAAGTGACTTGGTCTTTCCATTTTGCAGATGGGTACCCAGTGCTCCGGGGGCCTGAGTCCTCAGGGCACGATCAGTGTCAGAACCAGAAGGTAAAGCTCTCCGTGGTCCACCTCCAGGGCTCCTGCTGCTGCCTGGAAGGGACACTGTCTCCCAGGAAATCTGCCACTTTCATCACTGTCAATTCTTTCCTCTGGTGACACCCGCGTCCCAACGGGACCACTTATCAGCAGGCCTTGTAACCAGCAGCAACTGCCTCAGTTCCGGAGAGGAGAAATCATCTCCCAGCTGTCCAGTGGTCCTGGGTCCAGACGTCTCCTGCTGGATGGTGACAGAGGCCTTGCTGGGGCGCCCTAGCCCCTGGGCACTGACTGCCAGGCCCACAATGAGAGTGTCTACCAGGTACCCAAGCCTGAGCCCATGTAACTGACTCCATGGTGCTGTGGCCACCTCACCACAAATCCAGTCACCTTCTCTGGGCACAGTCCCCCAGGAGGAGATGGGAGCAGGGTCAAGTGACCAGGGGTTCCCCGCATGACCTGATCCTGCACCGAGCTCCATGATAAGCCAAGTACAGACTCCTTTTTCCTCTGCAGCCGCATCAGGGCCTCTGCTAACAAGTCCACTGGGGCCCTGTGGTTGGGCGGCCACTCCCCAGGGCCAGACAAATGGTAGACAGGCCCGGGGAAGGGAGGGCAGTGGGGGGGTGGGCTCACATGTGCTCATTTGGCTTTCCTGGACTCCAGTACCGACTGGGTAGAGGACATTCTACTTCCCTGGCCACATCTCTTCCTTCTCCCTCATTTGGAAAACCACCCAGGGGAGATTTTTCCTACAAATGCATCAGAGCCCACCTGTGAATGAGTGCTGGGTAGAAGGCCTTGAGGCTCCATTGGCTCTAGAATCCCTGAATTTTGTCTTGAGACAGAGGGCTCAGGGCCAGCCGGAGGCTGCCTTCTTTGGGGTACATACCCCTGTCCGGACCCTCTGTGTCCAGCCTCAAAGCCCAGCCCAGGGCACCCCTTGACTGCTGACTGGAGGTGGGGTGCTGGGCAAATCCCCCCCCCCCCCCGCCCCGCGCCCAGGGTGGGTGACTCTCTGGCCCAAATCGCCCCCAGGCACGTAGGGGCAGAACAGTATTTCTGGGAACTCCCACAAGCTGGAAATTCTCCATTGTTTCAGGTCCTGGGAACTCTGCCTACCTTTACCTCTGCCCACCCACCTGCTTTCCTAAGCCCTTGCTTGCCCTGGAGCAGGGGTCACTGCCCTGACCTTGACCGACCCTGAGAAGAGGACCTGTGACCTCGCCTCAGATTGCCCACCACCGAGCTCTGCTCACTCCATATTCTGTGTCATACTCGCCATTGGCAAAGTGCCATGCTGTCGTTTCCTGAGAAATCAGAGGGGTCCACGAGCTGCAGAATTGCTGGCAAGTCCAAGGACGTCAAGGATGGGCAGACCCTCTCCCACTTTCTGATGTCTCTGAGCCGATGGGATACAGGCCCCAGTGGTCAGGCCCAGGAGCACCTGAGATCTGGCATCGTGGGTCTCCAAGTCATTCCTTCCCACCCGAAAATCAAATCCTTGGGGGGAGAGAACCTGGCTTCGAACAAGCATTTTCACTTAGAACAGCTGCCCAGGCTGGGAGGGACAGTCACCTGCTTGTTTGGCCCTGCCATGGCTTTCCTGACCCCCCTGGTGGCTTCCCAAAGGCACCCTGCTGACCTCAGCAAGGGCCCCCGGCAGGGTGAGGAGGAGGCTTCCCGGATGAGGTGCACACGCTGACTCAGCCCCGGGGCTGACCAGGACAGAATGTCTCCAGGACGCCCTTGTGTAGCGGCCACGGCCAGTGCTGTTACTAAGAAAAGCCCAAGGAGAAAGAGTAACACAACACGCCTGCCTTGGACTGGCTCTGGGGCTAGGGGGAAGGGCACAGATGACTCAGGAGATGCTCCAGGAGGCACAGGGACAATGTCACTGTCCGGCACGGCCACCCCCTTGCTTGGTGGGGCAAAGAGGCCATGAGCTCCGGTTGCCTCCTGATCCTGCAGAAATGAGATAGGGCCTGAGAGGCCTCTGGAACCCCAGGGCAGCAGGCAATCCTGTGCTCGCTGCGGGCGCAGAAGAGGAAGTGCGGCTGTTACCCCTGCCTGGGGTGAGTGAGTTTCTCCAGGGCTGTCACTGCCTCGGCCTGGCCATTTGGCCCCCTCTGGACCAAGGACCCTCAAGCATCCTTCACTGCGTGATGCGGGAGCAGCAGCTGTTAATGGCCTCACTTGCCCCTGACACCAGGGAGACTCCGGCGTGCATCTGGCGGGGCATGTGAGGGGCTGGGGCATAAACAAACAACATGGTGGATATGGGAGGAAACCCCTGGAGATGATATAGAAAAGGCATCAGGCAAGATCACGTGGTGTGGTGGCCAGAGAATCTACCAACCCGATTCAGTGGGGACGTTGTTATGGACTGAATGTCTGTATCCCCCCCAAAGTCATATGTTGAAATCCTAATCCTTAAACATGCGGGTATCAGGAGCGGGGGCCTTGGGAAGGTAATCTGCTCATGAGTATGGAGCCCTCTGGGATTAGTGCCCTGATAAAGAAGACCCCAGAGAGCTCTCTACAGCTCTTTCCGCCATGTGGGGACACAACAGGAAGCCAGCAGCCTGAAAGCCAGAAGAGGGCCCTCCGCAGGACCCTCCCAGGCTGGCGCCCTGGTCTTGCCCCCAGAACTGTCAGAGATAGATCTCTACTGTTCACGGGCCACCCAATCGATGCCATCTTCATGATGGCAGCCAGGAATAACCGAAGGACAGGGCACCTCAGAGCTGAAGTACATCCCCCCACACTCCTTGCCTAGAGGAATCTCCTCTTTTTCCCGAACTGTAGCATCTGGAAGGAAACCACGGAGAGGAGGGTAACTCAGCTCAGCTCTCTTAGACCCCGGCTTGGCCTCGTATTCCCTCGGGACTGAGGTGTTTCCTAAAGGGTCTGTCCTTATCTGGGGGCAGAGACCCCAGAGGACATCATTCACAAGCACAAATTTGGTTTCATGAGACCCCAAACCGGCCCATGCTTTCCTGTGGCAAGCCACAGAACCACCTGTTCCGGCGTGGAATTTTGCTCCTTTACAGCCACATAAATTACTTCATCTCATTTAACTGCCACTAGCAAATTAGGAATATAAATTCACACATCCAGAGTGAAATCACTGAACTCTGACATTTTACCATCAAGGACTTTCTGCCCAACCAAAGCCCATTTAAAATGTGTGTGAATGTTTTCAGCCAAGCAAATCCCGTGTCCCTGCTTGCTGAGCCCCCGAGAGCCTGGAAGGCATTTATTTACAAGCTCTTTTCCCTTTTTGATGATGCTTTTGTTCAGTTTTCAAGTTGGTACAGTCTAGTGCAGTGGTTGGGAGCCCAGACTTGGGAGGAGGGGGGTCCAAATTTAAACTCCAAACAGCTTGTATGTTAGCCAGCTGTAGATGAACCTCCACAGGTTTTAGTTTTCTTATCTGTGAAATGGGAATGACAATACTTAGGTCACAGGGTTGCTGTGAGGTGGAAGTGAAATGAAGCATGGTGCTCTGTATAGGGTCAGAGGCACGGCAGGGATTCAATAAGTGACGACTCACATTGTGGCTGATACTATTCTTTGACAACTGAAGGTGGGCAGAGTGAAGGTGGCCTCTCCTGCTTTGATCACAAGATCGTGATCAGAGGCCAAGGGCAGACTCTGGCAAGGAGGGTCCTTTGCAAGCCAGGCCTTTTCCCATCCCCCGCCTGATGGAGCCCACCCTTCCTCGAGCTCCCTTCTTTCTGGCAGAATCTCCCACTGAAAGACCATCCCATTTAAGAAGGTTCCACATGCCTTATCCAGGAGGAGGCCATTTCACCAAAAGGGCAAAACTGGGCAAAAACAGAGCCAGCGAAGGACCACAGCTCCCTTCAAAGGGAGGCCCAGGAGCTGTGCCAGACAAGCGTGCACGTTGGGCTTGGGATCGCATGGGCAAAGATGCTCGTTAGACCACGGTCAGAGCCCTGAGTGCCTGGTGCCCAGGCTGGAAGACCAAGGCCTTCTGGCCTCAGTGCTGTGTCTTCAGCACCTCTGCCCTCTCACCCTTCCTCCATGCCATGTTTCAACAACATGTTATTTAATATGGGCCAGTCTGAATAACTTTATTCTTCCCTTAGATCTCTGCCCGTAAAAGGATGCTCTGCTGTCCAGACTGCCCATAATTCATTATGCTGAATCCCCTTCCATCTGGAGGCTTATACAGTTGTTGAAAAGCTGTCACTATAACCTATTGTCACTGCAACCTTTTATGAACCAGCCTACATTTTTATGTCAAAAATTTATCTTAATGGCCTCACAGCTCTTACCTCCAATTATTTTGGTGTCACCGACCTCCAGCTCGGGCTGCGTTCCAGCTAATATGCAGGGACAAATTCCCTCTTCACTCCTACCCTGGGCCCACACTGAAAATGTGAAGAAACCTTGTGGTTCATATGGCGCATCCCCTCAAGTGGCACATGTGTGGGAGGCCGGGACCGCTGGGGGACACCCGCGAGAAGGAGGTGTGATGGCGAAAGACGGGCTGCATCCATGGGAGCTCTGTGTCACCAACATGTGGAAGGAAGCACAGAGAAGGGACCTGGTGCTCAGTGGCACCTTGCACAGAGGCTGGGCTCATTTTCTCTTGGATTTTTAATGACAAAAAGTATTATGCACATTTCCTGTCCACAGCAGAAAGTGCTAGAGGAAACAAACTCGTGGGTACTGTAAAAAGTGAGTACTAGTATTCTCAGACTTCTTCTCACTTTCCCAAAATACACGTGTGTGTGTCTGTGTATATTTGGACGCATGCACACACGCACATGTAAACATGTTTATGTAAGTACATAAATATTTCTATTTTCTGCATTAAATGTGTATATCATATACCATGCACTTTAAAATACTTTAAGAGGGGCACCTGGGTGGCTCAGTTGGTTAAGCATGCAACTTCGGCTCAGGTCATGATCTCTAGGTTTGTGAGTTTGAGCCCTGCGTCAGGCTCACAGCTATCAGTGCAGAGCCCGCCTTGGATCCTCTGTCTCCTTCTCTCTCTGTCCCTCTCCTGCTTGCTATCTCCCCAAAATAAATAAATACTAAAAAATAAAAATAAAAATACTTAAAGATATTTCACTACTTTAGAAGTTGATGATAATTGAAAAGCTGGTTAAAGAAACTGACGTTTCCTTCCATGGGAAAAGCCCTGGCTTCCCCATCTGGAGAACTCCTTGAGATTTTCTACAACTACCTGTGAGGCTTTCAAGGGTATTGTATTGACCCCAGCTTAACAGATGAGGAAATGGGGATCAAGACGTGCTAAGAGGTCAGGGGCACACCTGGACCTCGAACCCAGAGCTTGAAACTCAGCTAGTGTCCTTGTACCAGCTTCAGATGCTTCTGTGTGATGCTTTTCCCTCCTCTGTTCTCTGAGAAGTGTAACATTCCCTACTTCTCTTGCCCCTGCGTACCCCAGCGTAGCTGCTTCTGAAGTTATAAACGCTCTTTAAATAGGAAAGAATGCTGGGATAGGAATCTGGGGGTTTCTGTGACCCTTCCCGGGGCAAGCTGGCTTGAGCGACGGCAGCTCCCAAGGGGTCCCATGCAAGGTCTGGCTTTCGCATGCCTGCCCCTATTTCCCAGGCTTCTGGGTCTGGAGAAGGCTGCTCCTCCCATCTAGCAAGTACAGGCATATGTACCCTCAAGCCTAATTTCAGTATGGGTCATTCTGCGTGATCAAGCTCTTTTTTTTTGTTTTTTGGTTTTTTGTGTGTGTTTGTTTTTTGTTTTTTAAATATTTTATTTATTTCTGAGAGAAAGACAGCGTGAGCAGGGGAGGGTCAGAGAGAGAGGGGGAGATACAGAATCTGAAACAGGCTCCAGGCTCAGAGCTGTCAGCACAGAGCCCGACGCGGGGCTCAAACCCACGAACTGTGAGATCATGACCTGAGCCGGAGTCAGACGCTCAACTGACTGAGCCACTCAGCACCCCTGAGTGATCAAGCTCTTGATGCCGGTAATGGAGGGGACAGGAAGGCCAGGCACCTGGCAGAGTGAAGATGAAGTCTCCCAGTCAGGGACAAAGTGCACCATAGCCCAGGTCCCAGCTGACGCCTTCCCCCGGGCCGCCCTCGGGCCTCCCCCTGGGAGGCCTCCCTGGTGCAGACCCTGCTGTGCTCGCGAGTCTGTGATCCATCCTCCGACAGGCCATCAGTTCTTTCCGTGACTGTGCAGCCATCTGTGGCTGCAGGGGGAGCTGTGCATCAGGAAATGCGAGTGCAGACAGGACAGGGCCGCGTGTGCCCATGCATAGCCTAGGTATATGCGTGTGCATGTGTGTGTGCAAGCCGTTTGACTAGTGCCACCCGAATTTGCATTTGTGCCTGAGGCAAACACAAGAATTTGAAACTCTGGCACTCTCATGGAGTCAGACGAACCTAAGGTCAAAACTTTGGAAGGTTGCTTATTTTGCAAATGATTTTAGCCCATGAGCATCCCTAAACCTCAGTGTTTCATTTTAAAATGGGGGTCATAACACCTGCCCCACAAGATCTGATGTGAAACATATGCAAGGCACCTATTCATGCCTGGCAGACTGTAAGGAGTCAGTAAATGCCTACCATCATCGCCCTCACTCTTTTTGTCAGCCCTGAGTGTGCTGGTTGTCACTGTCCCCGTGACAGGCTGCCATTTCCCCTGTGCCCTGAAGAGCCACCCAGCTGACTCCCTGATGCCTCCAAATCCTGCAGAAGAGAGAGCTCCTTCACTCCTGGCACTGGGCTCTGAGGTCTTTAGAAGACCTTCTCTTCTCTTTAGAAGAACCTGCACGGGCTCCCCATCTCCTGTCTGGATTGGAGGCATGTCAGGGCCAGAGGGGACCTTACAGACGTTTGTGTTAGGGACAGGTGAGAGGACGCACAGTGGGTTTGTGGCAGAGCCTGGAGGAAGTCCAGGGCTTTGGATATCGTTTCTAGGACCATTCCCCCCTAGGGTGGCTTCCCCTGAGGTCAAGGGCAAACTATCATCCAGGCACTTGAGCCACTGCTCCTTCTCCCTTTGTCTCATTCGCCCGTTCTCTGCTGGTCCTGCCAGACTTATGAGCCACCCGCTGCCCTTCCCAGCCCACCCACCCAAAACTATCGGGTCCCAGCCTCCTTCAGGTGGCTGCCGTGTCTGCTGTGGCCGGAAGCCTGATTACGGGTGGCCTTACGTCGGTCCTGACCTTCTCCTTGCCTAGTTCTGCCTCTGAAGCTGGACTGAGGGTCCCCAAAGGCAGGTGCTGCTTCAGCAGAGGAAACAATACCGCCATGGATGCTGGGACCTGCGCCGACCCTCAGAAAAGAGGTCTCTGAACACACAGAGCAGTGGGCAGATTTTGGGATAGGAGGTGCTGTCTCTTCCCAGCTATGTGACCTCAGGCAGGTTCCCCGATCTCCAGGCTCCCATCTCCTCCTCTATAAAACAGGGGAAATGCTAAACACATGGCCTAATTGCACCTTTTTAAAAAGGAAGCCTCCCCTAAAAACATCTTTTTAATGTATGGGTCTGAATTTCAGTGGGAGCACACCTAACCAAAGCAGGGCCCCCTATATAAAACAGCAAGAGATACGGCTCTGAAAGCGATTTTATTTCCCTTTTCCGTGGGAAGAGTCTTCACCATCAGCTATATTCAATTCCAAACACAGCCCTGAGATTTCCTGCCTCCCCTAGCACCTATCTGGCTGGTTCCAATCCAGAAATACCACTTAAGTTGGGGTCATGAGTAAGAAGGAAGAAAATCTGAAAAATGGGTAAAGTATGCACCAGGAATCTCCAATTTATTTATGTCCTCCTGGGGGGGAGCTTGTGTCTGAGAGGGAGACAAGGATTTTGCCATTCTGGGTAAGAGAAGGCTGTACCGGCATCACAGCCTTTCTGGTTCCCTTATTTAGAGGGAGATGCTCACAGGAGAGGAATTAAAGACATACTACGAGGTACATTCCTGCTCCGGCAGGGGACTTCCCCTAACACCCTGTACTCCTGCTAACAAAATCTCATCTTCCGTCACGGAGAAGGATGACTCAGTGTGAGCTCTATTTTCTGCTTACATTTAAGCCATGTCGTGCGTAAGGACGGTGTGGCACGGCCCCTGATTAATCATGGTGAGCGCCCGAGCGACTCTGTCTGGTTATGAAACAGGCTCTTTCGTCTCTCTGGGGTCCACAGCCACCAGGACAGCAAGACCTGTGCTGGGAGACTGAGTCTCGCAGGAGCTGATCTGTAGCTGGAGCCCAGGAGGAGAACGAAAGAAACCCCCTGCAGAATGAAGCTGGCATCACTGAAATATGTTTTTAACCTGCTAATAGCCCCAAGGGATGGGACGTGGCTGGCTGGCTGGCTCCCAGCTGAGGGCACTGGCCACCCTGGAAGGGCCCCAGGCTGTGAGGCTGCTGCATCGCCCTGCCCTGCGAGGTGGGCGAGGGCCTTCTGTTACAAGAGCACAGCTCCAACCACCAAAGGGCCCGGCTTCTCCATGGCAACCCCAAACAGCCTGTTCATTCCAGAGGCTACGCTGGCAGCAAAAGTGGTGCCGTGGAATGGTGTCCTCGCGACAAACAATGGGAAGTGTGACAACAGTTCCTGATGATCATCTGCTGCCTTCTGGGAACGCTTCCGAAGATGAAGCCATGGCCGGGATGGCCACGGGGAAGCAGGGGAGGGTGATTTACAGACAGGGAATCATAATCCATGGGAGCTCATCATTTACGGACCTGGCAGCCTCTTGAAAGGGATGAGCATCTAGGAGGAAAGAAAGAGTGGGTGGGATGGGAGGGGGATTCCACAAGATCTGGTGACCCCAGGGCAGCCAGACTGAGTCTCCTGGCTGTGTGTGGACGCTGTCCCTAGGCACGACTGAGGACCTCTGTCCCGGTAGTCAGGATGCTTCTCCCCCCTCCACTCGGAGGCACACAGCTCTGCCATGGCCAGTGGCCGCCGCCCTCCACCCATCCTGCCTGCCTGCTCCTCGATGCTCCGGGTTTCTGCTGTCACTCACGCCGACCGTAGCCTCCGCCAGCCTCTGCCCAGGCTTGGGTACCGATGCCTGCCTACCTTCCCCGGTCCTGGTACAGAGAGGGAGGGAGGGAGGGAAAGGAGCTGAGCTTTGGAGTCAGACATATTTGGACCTGAGCCTGCTGTTTGGATGTAAGTGGCCTCGGGCAAGTTAAGGTGCAGGGACCCCAGCTTTCTGATCTGCAGAGTAGAGGCAAACCACCTGCCTCGGACGGTTCTGTGGGGGAACAACAGAAAAGCCAGCGATGCCCCGTGACAGAAGGGGTTCCTCTCCCCTCCCTGCACTGCCCCCTTTCCGCACCCAGTGTCCTCGCCCCTTCCCGGCACCCGCAGCAGAAGACCGAAGTTGGGGAGAGTGATTACCGAAAGGCGCACTGAGAAAGTCCACCAGGATGTTCTGAACACTCTGCTTCTGTTGTGGGAAACGATGACTTTAATTTACAAAGCAGATGAATACTAAATCTTCATGAAATTAAAAACTATATTATTTATGTGAGCGGAAACGGAAAATGTTCCGTAGCTAGCAGTGATCCTGCTTTGTAGGAGGAACACTAAAATAATTAAAACCACTCGTGCTTCAGTAATAAATAATGATAATAAATAAATGTCCTGACCTTAAGCGAAAATATAAAATTAAAACCCATTTGGTATGTAAATTCATTCAGGACGCTATCGAGTCTCCCAGCCTAAGACGGTGTGGGACAGAGGAAGCGTTCACTACATGAATTTTGAAAGGAAAATCAAAGAACAACAGAGTTGTGTGTGTATTGACTCATTATTCTACTTTAATTCCATCTAATGCTGTGTGGAGCCTTGAGGCTGGGACATTAATTTCCTGCTTTTTCTGTTTCACCAATTCCTCGTGGATACCAGGAGAAAGAATTTCAATCCTGGAGGCTGAAATCAGGGGAGGCCAGAAAATTGCAGCCGAGGTGGGGAACTCAAACCGGAAGGCATTTTGTAACGTGTTTACAGAGCGATGCTGAAGAGAAGCCTGTGAAGAACGGCTCAGGTGGGGGTGGGGGCTGGGTTCCCGAGCTTTTGGGCCACAAATCATCCGGGGGAATGAAACCTCCCCGGTGTCTCGGGTTCAGGTGGGATCCGCTCCAGGGCCTGGAGAAGCCGGGCAGGAAGTCTGCGCTTGGCCTCTGGCTTCAGGAAAACACGATCAGTTCCAGATGGTGCACACCGCCCCCGACGCCCTGGCAGCCCGGCGCCCAGCTTCGCCGTGAAATCACCGAATGTTCCGTGAGGCCTTTGGCGCCCCAGGCTCCTCGGGCAGGGCAGCCCCGGAAACGCCAGGGCGATGGGCCCGGCGCAAGAACCAGAATCTTTCAGCCATTGCTGCACAGTCACCGTGTGGGCCTCCCTTCCTGCGATCCTGCCTCTCATTTCAGATTCACAGCTACCTTGTGGGGCGGGCAGGGCAGGGCACAGCTGGGTTTTCCATCCTGACAGGCGGGGAAACCGAGGCACGGGAGCTCACAGTATGTGAGGTCAGACAGACTCCTGCTCTCAGGCCGGCGCTCTTGTGAGTGGGGCGTGGGGAGACCGAGAGGAGCTGCTACAGGCCGAGGTGTTTAACCTGGAAGGGAGGCCCGAGGGAGCCTCTCCTAGACTAAGACGCTGAGCTTCTGAGTGCGGTGTTAGGTACCAGAGGATCAGCGGGTGGGGACAGGCTCGCCAGACCTACCTGACTGCACGTCCCTTGGGGGGTCTGACATCCTGCCACGCACCGTCCCCTCACCACCGCCCCCAAGGAGTGGTGGGAGAGGCCACCCACGGGCAGGAGGGACCCACTCCCTCTGGATCCTGGGGAGACAGAGCCTCAGGGACAGTGAAAGGCCTGTGGGTCTATTCCACGGACACCCCCACGCTGGCTATTCTGATTCAGCCCACTGCTCATCCCAGCGGAAAAGATGGGGAAAATCCCACCCGAGCCCCCCAGTGTCTGCATGGCCCCAGGCCAGCCAGGTTTGTAAACAAAGCACAAGGTAGATGACTGCTTCCCCTCCCTCCCCTTTTGAGTCTCAGACATAAGAGCTTGATGAAAGGTCAGCAAACCTCTGGACAAGGTTCCCTGCGTTTGGGGAGCATCTCACACAGGAAACTGGGGGCCCCTCCAATTCAAGAGTACCCCCCGCCCGCTTCCTTGCTGCTGCGTGATTCCACCATGGGCAAGAAGAGGAAGCTCCTGGGAGCACCAGCAAGGTTGAGCGGGGGACAGGAGGGAACCTTGAAACCTCAGGAAGCCGCAAGTCTCCTGTAAAAGGCCTCCAGTCGGGCATGAAGCTCCTGGACCATGTACTATCAGGGGCGCGGCTCCAGCTCCCTACAGGAGGTCAGGGAGCCCCCCATACCCTTTTGGGGCCAGAAGATGGTTCCTTCGCTTCCAACGAATCTGTGACGTCTTCTCCTCTTGACTATCTCTGAGAAGCAGTGAGGGCACCTTGAGCTCTGTTTTCCTCTCTCTTTTGGGCAGGTAAGCCATACCCCTGTCCATTCTAGAAAGGAGACTGATTAGTCCTGCAATAAAGCCTACGTGACCCCAAAGCAGGGGCTGACCTCAGGCCACGCCTGGACGGCAGGGGCCTGGTGGGGCCTGAACGGCTCTCCGTGCTCTCTAGGGTGCTGTGGGCCTGCTGCTTTGTGGGACCCAGGCCTCTCCCTGGGGTGGGCCCTGCCTGTCCCCCGTGTCACAATGTGCCTGTGTAGCTGCCCTGGGATGCCAGCAACAGCTCCAGGAGGCTGCCTCCTGGGTCTTTGGGGCGAAGTGGCCTGGAGCTTTGCAGGGGCAGCTTGGGGCTGAGCCTGGGGATCAATTACCCTGGGGTAAAGAGACCGCCCCTCCCGCCCCCTCCCTACCTCTACTGTTGTGTGGCTGATGCCTTGGGCTTCTAATGAACCTCCTGAGCCCCTAAGCTGTGTCCCTTTTATGAAGCCCGTGGCCGTCGCGGGCCAGCTGGGCCCACTTTCCCCTGACGAGGATGGGACCCCCTCCCCAGGGGCCTTCCTTGATGCCTCTCTTTCTACTCACTCCTGTGAATAGGCACAGGCCGACTCAAAAACTGCCCACTCATTCACCTCACTCATCAAACATTTACTGAAAGCCTTCCGTGCCCCCAGGACAGCTCAGAGGCCAAAACGGACAGGTGCTGAAGGAAGGAGCCTGGGGGGGCAGTCAGGAGTTTCATTTCCTGTTCAGCACTCCCCAAGGACCTGTGTATGCCAGACTCCACGGGGCCGGGACGGGGGAAGAGGAAGGTCATTCCACCTTGGGGGGTGGGAGGGGCTGGCAGCAAAGACTTTAGGGAGAAGATGACACGGCCAGGTTTGTAGTGACAGGTGAATGTTCCTTGGTCAGAAGGGGCGACAGAAGGAGTGGGGGCTAAACTGAGCTGGCATGAGAGAGCCGGGTGGTGCCCGGCAGGTGGAAGGGTGTGGGTCCGCAGATGGGCTGTGAGGAGGGCCAGTGCCATCCTGAGTGAGGAGGACTCTCTGGCGGGCGGGGAGGACAGCCTGGGGGACAGGGACAGGAGGCTGGGAAGTCCACTCGGAAGGCTTTTCAGTGATCTAGGGGAGTCCGGGTGAGGACCTTGACTGGCACCATGCCACGGGGGTGGAGAGGAGGGGCTAGACCATGGAGAGAGTTTAGGAGTAGAGGTGGTGATGATTAGCCTTTGGCTGAGGGGGGTGAGAGAGAGGGAGCGGTCAGGGGTGCACGAGGGCCGGACGTGGGCATCCGAGTCAGGAAAGCCAGCAGCGGGCTCAGATTCAAGGGCTTCCTGGAAGATGAAGTGAGTCTGAGGTACCCGTGGGTACCCAAGGCTGTTCCCACGAAGCAGCTGGTGGACGGCGAGCCCAGACAGAGGGCAGGCCTGGAGATGGGAGGGGGTGCGGGAGCCCCCAGACTGTGTCCGGGCTATGCCTTCACCCCTTTGAGTCCACTCCCCAACGCGGCCAGAGGGGTCCAGTTCAGATGCTCCCGGGGCGCCAGCCTCCTGCAGCTCCTTGCACGGGGGGGGGTCCTCCCTCAAGACCCTGCATTGTATCCTAGAGACTCATATGGCTGCCCCCCTTCTCCTGGTCTCTGCTCAGAGGTGGCCCAAATAGGCACACGCCACTTTCTACTCTGGCATGATCTCACTTCCTTCTCTGCCTTATTTCTTTGGGACATAGGACACCACTTGACCTATACTTCTCTATTTTATTATTGGTCTCCATGCATTAGCATGTAAGCTCCATAAAGTCAGGGGTGTTTGTTTTGATTAGGCACACAGTAGGTGCTAAAGAAACATTTGTTTATTTAGGGGCATCTGGATGGCTCTGTCAGTCAAGCAGACGTCCAACTCTTGATGTCGGTTCAGGTCATCATCTCACGGTTCATGAGATCGAGACCTGCATTGGGCTCAGTGCTGATGGCGCGGAGCCTGCTTGGGATTCGATCTCTCCCTCTCTCTCTGCCCCTCCCACACTTGTGTACTCTCTCTCTCTGTCTCTAAATAAATAAATAAACATTTACAAAAATTTAAAAAAATACACATTTGCTTATCTTGTGAATGTATGAATAAGGTTGTGTCCTTTGGCTGGCCCCACCCCCACCTCCACTGACAAAGGACGCCTTGGTTTGCTGCTAACTCAGAGTGGCACTCTCGCAGCCCAGCTCTGGGTCTGGGCACTGCAAGTGTCAGGTCCCAGTAAGGCTACGGGGGCGCTGGGTTCTCGGCAGCCTGCACTTCAGGTGCTGTCCTGTGGTCCAGAGACTGAAACGCGGCCTCCTGTGGGTGGTGATCTCAGCACACACGTGGCCCCCTGGGCCTCACACAAGCCTGGAGAGGAATGTAGAGACTGGGCGGGACGCCTGGAGTTGGATGGAATTTATTATTCTGGAGGCCTCCCTGAGTTTTAAGGTCTTGAACATTAACTTTCACATACTTTGGAAGAAGGAGGCAGATGCAAAAAATAAAACCTCAAACCTAAAGGAAACAGTGTGGGGAGAGCTGGAGGGGGAGCGTGAAATGGACTAAACATATGTGCCAGAGCCTGAACAAACCGAGCAGGCAGAAGGGACAGCCTAGTCTAAGTCTTCCAGAAAAATCACAATTTAGAAAGCTGCTTGGAAAGAGGCAGAAACTCCAGAATGTGATCTTTCTTTGAGGTTGCATCCCTCAATGGGTAAAATGTAAGAGATATAAGAGGAAGATAATGGAAAAGGTGACGAGGCAGGAGAAGCCTGGGAACTAAGAGGCTCAGCCATACGCTTAGATCTGCTACAGATGCTGTGTGGTATGTTCCTTTCCTCTCTAGGCTTCTGTTTTTGTCTGTCAAGTGAGGGGTTTGAACACTGGGCCTTCCAGCTAGCTGCTCCATTTCTTGGTATTTAAACAGCCTCCTTCAGAACAGCCAGCTGGGATCTCCCAAGATGCCAGCTGTGTGCCCTTGCAAGTCATTACAATACGGTAGAACCCAGAATGGAAGTTCACTGTTGTTCAGTGCACAGCTTGTGCAGCTGTACATGGCAGTCTCATCTGCCTTGCACTGCAGTCACTAGTACCCCTTTTAAAAGCCACCAAGCCCTAATATTTGGGAAGGCTTCTCTGAGAGCTGTTCTGGGTAACTGGGGTACTGGATTTAGCGTCTAGACTGTGTAGCATCCAGATGGCTGCTGGGTTCGCCCTGCTTTGCTCAACTCAAATTTTCCTCCGAAGCAGAAAGGAAAAGCTTGTTTTCCTGCAGATCCCAGATGTGCCGTCTGTCTGCTGACCCTTGTGCTGTGTCCAGCAGGGATTTTAGGAGCTCTTCTCTGGAGTCACGGGCCACAGCTGCTCAACTTGGCTCTGCTTAAAAGGTGGCCCGACTGACACTGCTGGGTTTGCCCTCTCTTTCAGGAGCAACGTGGAGAGGAGCAGCGCTGAGGTGGGTGGCTGGGCCAGGAGGATTCCAGAACCATCCCCCAGGGCCCATGGCCCACGAACGCAGGGCCTCTCCTCCTCTTAGACACGCCCGGGCCGCCCTATTAATAGACCGGCTGCCTCCTTCCTAGTTTCCATTTCACTTGCACTAGATCTGGCTGTCCCCGTGGGGACAAGCTTCCTTGCAAAACAAACAGCAGAATCAATACTTCCTCGGCGGGGGAGGTAGAGGGTCTTCAGATAGCAGGCCCGACCCTATGCCCGTTTCTGCTCACCGGGTCCAAGCAAAGGGGCCCACAGGCCAGGAGGCCCTTTCCTGCCTCCATGCAGCAGATTACATTAAGTGAACAGACATTTATCGAGCACCTTCCGTGTGTCAAAGCCCACTGGGCACAGGGGGCAAAGGATGAATAAGACAGATCCTGGGCCCGGAGGAGCACACGTGTGGCAGGAGAGACACATAAATGAAGGTTATGGGGCGATGTGTCACTGGCAGACAGGGAAAGGCCAGGAGGATCGGTGTCTGGAGTCCTCCATCTTTGGGCACAGACAGTGCGTGACACAAAGACGAAGCCGCACAGCCCACACAGTGGGAGCGAGTGGACACTATCCCCCGGGTGGCTGTTCAGCTCCCAACCCTCACCAGGCTGCAGGGCGAGTTCTGAGTGACACGGCTCCTCCCAGTGAATGCAGGGGCGCCGCGCCGCGCCCTGCGCGATGGCTTCCAGTGTCCTGCAGGGACAGCCTGGAACAGCCCCTAAAACGTCTCGGGGGAGAGCCTGGTGAAAATGCAAATCCAGGCTGCAGCCCTAAGGATGCAGAATCAGTGAACTCTGGCTGGGTGAGAGGTGGCGTCTGGGAACCCGCCCGCTAGCCAGGCGTCTGGGGGGTTCTGAGCAGGAAGTCCTCAGGTCACGCTCAGAGAGTACCGCACTGGACGTGGGCCCCCTGGGCAGGCTCTGGGCACTTGTGCCCAGCTCAGCCCCTGCTTCGCCCCCACGGCCACAGCACTGGCGTCAGTCAGCGTCAGGCGCACGGCACATTCATTGGGCGATTTCCTCGGAGTGAGAAAGGTGGGGTGTGCAAAGCCGACCACAGGCCCCTGATCTCTGGGTCTTGTTTCTTCGCAGCGCAGACTTGCACATCCAGGCCTGGCTCCTGCAGCCTCGCCTGCTGTTCCAGCGATGGGGACTTCCCGCCTCCACACTTAACAGACCTCGGCGTCGATGGAGCCGGAGCATGTGTTCTGTGTTTTATCAGAATCCCGGGTCCAAGGAAAATCCAGATTCCACATTCCCAAGAGATGTAAATCCACAGCCCTTAACCTCACTCTACCTATGACACACCTTACTCAGGTGTACCTGGAGGTCGGAGGGTGACGGGGACCGTGGCCTCCAGCCCAGTGGCCGCGTGCTCCCTTGCAGGCTCTCTCAGACTGTGTGTGTTGTGTGTGGCCGGCTGGCTTGTCCTCTGTGGGCAGGGGCCACACTGGCCTCACCCCTAGTGTGCAGAGTCCCTCTGAGGGCTGGGCCCAGGTCAGGCCCCCAGCTGCCCCGGGCAAACATCTCTGGCTACTTGTGTCGAGGCCTCAGGCTTCTCGCACCCAGGCTGCTCCGGAACCTGGCGCGTGCGTGCAGCTGGCCTTTCGGACGGCGTGCTACCTGGTGTGAGACAGAGCCGTGTGCAGGTGGAGGCAGGCAAGGGAAGCCGGTCAGGGACGTGGGACTCAATGCTTATGGAGACATTTGGCACACACGGTCTCCTTTCTGTTCCGTGTGACCGTTCAGCAAAGGATGGAGTCGGTTGCCCCGTCCTTCCTAAAAACAGCTCCATGACGACAGCCTCTGTCCCCAGGGAGCTGAGGCAGGACTGGTCACAGATCTCACGGGGAGTGAGGAGCCTAGAGGTACCACTATGACGGTGTGGAGAAGACCCGCGGACGTGGGAAGACAGACTCCCCTGTGGCAGGGGCATGTGTCTCTAAGGCATAGGCGCCCGAGGGAGGCGGGGGGCCCCCATGCTGGGAGCACCCTTCGGAGCTGGTGGGAGGGCGTGAGTTGAAGGTGATAAGGGGTGCTGAGGCCCCAGGGCGCTACCTCCTTGCCTGGCCTGCTCCCAAGTGGGTAGGTGTGCCATCCCACCGGGAGAGGGAGAGGCCTGGGCCTCACTCGGCCTCCTACCAATATGGCCTCTTTTCTGAGGCCCACTGGTGTCCAGCTTCATGCCAGGCTAAGTGACGGGGAGGCCCTGAGGAGAAGCAGCCCTTGCTTCTGGACTGCGGGAGACGCACAGAGGGGACAGGTCACGCCCAAGCTGCATGGCAGGAGTGTCAGAATCGTCAGAGGTCTCTGTGAAGACTGACCAGGGGTGTGGGCTGCAGATGGGGTCTGGCGGACGGGGGTGGGGTGGGGTGAGCAGAAGGCAGGTGAGAGGGCTTTTCAGAAACAGACCACTGCAGAGCAGGCCGACAACACAGGAGACAAATGTCACAAGAGGGCCAACGCACAAGCTTTTCCTTCTCTGGCCCCTAAATTTGGGGCCAATAAAACCCAAGCCAGTTTTCCTGTCTTTGTGTCGGGATTCGGCATGCAGCAAGAGAGAGAAATGACCACAGGGACTTTAGACCCCAGACACGGAACAGCTTAGCCGGCGTATTTTAGGATAATAAAGGAGACTAATGGAGAAGAGGTGCTTCCTTCCGCCAAAGCCCCCATTAAGCTCTGGAATATGGGTGACACGTATGCCGCGGAGGAAAGAACGCAGTTAGAATTCTGCCAGCAAACATTCTAAAATATTCATGAAACACGGGACCGAGCCTGACTGTTAACACTGCAACTGGTTTCCTCCAATAGAGTGACAAATGGGCGCCAAGCGCTGTCATCTGTCCCTTTGATCTTTCCAGGTCCTGCCAGGGAGCAGAGTGGGGACTCGGAGGCGCCCCGGGAGGCTGCAGAGGAGGGGGGAGGGCACAGCTCTCCTGGTGGCTTCTATTTCCATGTAAGCGGGCTAGGAACAGTGACTGTCTTCCGACTACGAGGCAAAATAATTGATTCTCAAGTCCGACTCCATCAAAAGTGGTTAGTGGGGGGTCCCGGGATTCCACTCCACCACACCAGCCCCCTTTGTGAAAGGGGCATTGTTACATACACAAACCCCAACGAATGGCGTGGGCAAGAAAGCAAAAATGTCTAAAAAAAGTAAATTGGCCTTCGCAAGAAAATAAGGAGGGAAAGAATAAAACGAATTCCGGGTTTTCTTGGTTTGAGAGCTTCTTCAGAGCTCCTAGACACGCTGGGGGAACCACAGTGCAAAATTGCTGCAATTTAACAGGGCATCTAATTAAAAGGAATGACACGAAGGCCCTTTTCTTCCTACTCTGACTTTGGCTTCCTTTCTGTGCCGGGTTCACAAGTGTGACAACTTGAGGACAAAGAGTTATGTCCCCAAACAATGAGAAGTAGCATATCGGCTACTGAATTACTGGTTTTTATGTCCTTCTGTCCAACAAATGTGGCTGAAGCTTTTTAAGTGCCGGCCGCGATGCCAGGAGCTGGGGTCACGGAGGGAAGAAGGCGCAGGCAGAGCGGGCGGGAGAGGGGAGGGGCGTTTGGGGAAGGGGGAGTTCAGACAACTGAATGTGGCCGGCCACGTGCTCAGGCAGTGGGGCGCGTGGCCTCCCCAGGAGGGGCCGATAACCCCCCATCTCCCGGCCCTTTCCTTCCTCCACGTTGGCAAAGAGGACATTCCACTAGAGCACTGTATTACCCTTGTTGTAAAGGAGTAACGCTTTCAGGGAACAGGGCATGGGGAGTGACTGTGGTTTTCTGGGTTTTCTGGGTTTCCTGCTGGGGTGATGAAAATGTTCTGGAACTGCTCAGTGATGATGGTTGAGAAACCTCGTGAGGGTACGAAATATTGCTGAACTGTGCACTTGAGAACGTGACTCCTGGGGCACCTGGGTGGCTCACTGGGTTAAGCAGCCAACGACTCTTGATTTTGGTTCAGGTCATGACCTCATGGTTCGTGAGCAAGATCAAGCCTGACATTGGGCTCTGTGCTCACAGCGCACAGCCTGCTTCAGATCCTCTGTCTCCCTTCCTCTGCCCCTTCCCCACTCACGTTCTCCTCCTCTCTCTCTCTCAAAATAAAAAAGGTTAAAGAATTTAAAAAATGGGGTGCCTGGGTAGCTCAGTGGGTTAAGTGTCCAACTTCAGCTCAGGTCATGATCTCTGGTTCATGAGTTCGGGCCCCGCATGGGGCTCTGTGCTGACAGCTCAGAGCCTGCTTCGGATTCTGTCTCCCCTCTCTCTCTGTCCCTTCCGACTCATGCTCTGTCTCTCTTTCTTTCAAAAATAAATAAAAAACATTAAAAAAAGGAAATGGTGAATTCTATGTTCACACTTATTTTACCATGATTCTCAGAGAGTAACGTTTTCTTTTTTTTTAATTTTTAAAATGTTTTTTTATTTATTTCTGAGAGAGAGAGAGAGACAGCTTGAGCAGAGGAGGGTCAGAGAGAGAGGGAGACACAGAAACTGAAGCAGGCTCCAGGCTCTGAGCTGTGCTCACATCGAACATTGAACATCAGCGCTGCTCACAACTTCGAGGGTTGTGGGACAATCCCTGAGTCAGGGGCTGGGCTTCAGTGTCAGAGACAAGAGGGGCCCTCCAGGCCATATCACAGCCACCCTCTGAAAGGCCACGGAGAACTGCTCCCAGCAGCATGTCCTCCGGACCTTTGCCTGGTCTACTTTTAAGCTCTCCTGTGGTAGAGCAGCAACAGTGCTTTTCCTCTGCTTGAGAAGAGCCTGCTATTCCCAGAAGTCGAGTCTCCTTCCTGTCATCCCTTGATGCCTCCTGGCTGCACCCTGCTATTTCTGGGTCCACGTGTGTAGATCTGAGGAGGCCGCTGGGGGCGGGGAAGGAAGGGAGGAGGTAGAAATGGAGTCTTTCCCCGATTTGGTAGAGACCCCGAGCTGGATCTTTGCCTTGGATCTGAACGTAGCCACCAAGCATTAAACTCACCGTCTGTGTTTCTCCCCCCTACTCCACCCCCTTCCTGTGACTGTGCAAATATTTAGCTTCACCTTCATGCAGCCGGCAGTCCATCTGTTAACACGCTGGCCAGACCGGGGCCTGGTGGCACGGAACTGACCCAGAAGTAGGTATAATCCTCTCTTCTAAATGTGCTTAATACCATCGATAATCTTGTCACATAAATCTCCCGGTTAGCAGTGAGCTCTGGCTATCACCGCTAGACTCCAAGAATCTTTCAGTAACGGATTCCACCTCCTGTAATCTATCTCCTTTCTGATACCGATTTCAGCTGCCATGTTGCTGAGTGCCCGTGAGAACCACCCCGACCTTTAAAGGCGCCGTTTCTTGGGAGCAGTGTCCTGCAGGCTAGGACAACCCAACACATCCATTCGTTTGTTTGGCCTTGCTGAGGGCCCCCGTGGAGTCTCTTGGTGCATCTACCCAACTTTCATGGCAGTTCCTACAGTGGGGGTCTAGCAGGTACCACGTGCTGAGTCTTCCACTTTACCTCCCTTGTTTGAGGCCAAGAGTCTACACCAAGTGGTGTTGCCCTGGGCATCCTCTGTCCCCCACAGTCACCCCACAGTCTTCCCGCCCAAGGACTTGCTCCAGCACTGCCAACTTGGGGTTACAGTGTGGCCAAAGGCTTGGAAGCATGTGATTTCATATGTTCATATGTTTCTCCAAGGAAATTAACCCCAAGTTGTTAAATCACTTCTAAGACGTAAGTTACCAGCCTGAGCACCCCTGGGCAGAGCCAGTACTTCCCAAATGTAGATTCTCTGCTCCCAGAATTTCTGCCATTTTAATCCCCCAAGGGCAAATCTGGGAGGAGAGTGCCTTTCTCCATGGTACACAGCACCAATTCCTAAGCGGTTAAAGAATAAATAACCTCCAAGCAGCACCGACGCCTGTCCCAGTGTGGGCTTTGGGCTGCCAGTAACAGCTGGGTACACACTTGGGCTGCAGTCTAATTTCATAGCCAGGCTCAGGGGAGCAGCTGGGAAGAGACACTGCGCAGACCCTTCCTGGCCGACTGGAGCCAGCCTGGGGGCCTCTGGTCTCCTGAAATAGTCCCACGAGCATTGGCTTGCACAAGGGTAGTTTTGTGTTGCGGGGTGTGTGTGGGTTTGTAGAAGTCCTCTCTCTGCATCATGCTTATCTTGGAGCTCTTGTAAAATGATCTGCCACAAATCACTTGAAGCACCATCTTTGAAGGCGAGGTGTGGCCAAGATCACGGTCCCAGCAGGCTCTTTTCCTCTCGTTTAAAGTGAAACACGGAGGAGTAGAGATGGCAAAGACAATGTCCCTCTGAATTAAAGTCAGCGAGAGGAGGGGAGCAGTTAGGGCTTAGAGCTTTTATTTGTCTTGTGTGGGAGCAGTTAGGGCTTAGAGCTTTTATTTGTCTTGCGTGGTTGTTGGATTTAATGAATTTCATTGATAGCTCTCTGCGTTGGATCAAGAGCCTTCTGCAAGAGCAGAATCTGTCCATTCCCATTTTCCTACTCCAGCCATGGTAAAAGTCCCTCCCTAAATTCACATGTCTGTGTCTCTCCCTCTGCAGACACCAACACGTGTTAAGTGATGCACCGGGTCCCTTCCAGCGATGGGGCCCCTGCTGTAGGTGGGGAGAGGGACGTGGGAGCACCCCGCTTCTCACTTTACTTGCCCTTTGAAAGTTTTCCAAATTGGAGTCCGTATGTCCCGGAAAACAGGCACGTGGTCATTAGAAAGCTTGTGGAAACATTTTTGAAAAAGGAGGAAAAAGGTGTGATGGTATTTCATTTCAACTCAGCAGAGAGGTCAGCAGGCCACGCTGCTCCTGGATTAAACTCAAGAGCATCCAGCCCCCACTCAGGTGGTCTTCTTTAAGGAGGTGCTAGGATGAGATACTTTCCTGGAGTGCGGTAGTTCCCTAGGACACCGCCACAAATCGGGGGCTTAAATGACAAGAATTTATTCTCTCTCAGTCCTGGAGGCCAGGAGTCCAAAATCAAGGGACCAGAAGGCCATGCTTTCTCTGAAGGCTCTAGGGAGGGGCCCTTTCTTATCTCTGCCAGCTTCTGGTGGCCGTGGGCGTTCCTGGTTTGTGGCTGCGTCACTCTGATCTCTGTGTGTCAACCTCTCTGCTTTCTCTTAAAAGGATTCTCCTTGTCATTGGGCCAAGGGCCCCCTCTGATCCAGAAAGAGCTCATCTTGAGAACCCTACCTTAGTTACATCTGCAAAGACCCTATTTCCAAACAAGGTCACATTTGGAGGTTCTGGGTGGACCTACATTTTGGGAGGGGGCACAATTCAACCCACTAAATGGAGTGTCCCTGAAATCAAATCCTGTCTGTCTAACCACACTTTCTCATGGATTCAAATGCTTTATTTTATTTTTTTTTAAGTTTATTTATTTATTTTGAGACCGTGAGAGTAGGGGAGGAGCAGAGAGAGAGGGAGAGGGAGAGAGAATCCCAAGCAGGCTCTGCACTGACAGCACGGAGCCCAATGTGGGGCTTGAACCCACAAACTTCGAGATCATGACCTGAGCCGAAGTCAAGAGTCAGACGCTTAATCGACTGAGCTTAACCCAGGCGCCCCTGGATTCAAATGTTTTAAAGAAGAGATGGGTTTCTTTGGAGGAGGCCCGTCTTAAGAAAGATGGCTCAGGTCTGCCATAGGGAGCTGGAGGTGCCAGGAAATCTTAGTGTTAACAAATGATCGTAGTTTGGGGTTGGAGCGCAGAGCCGAGACCTCCCAGCTGTGTCCTCGGTCCACATTAGTGACTGGTAGTCTCAGAAGTCTCTGTGGGGTAGGGCTGCCCCTGGCAGCTGAGAAAGCAACTTCCAACCCCCGAGGAGACCCCTGACACCCCCACCCTGAATTGCAGCCACTTCTAGACCTTCCCACACTCCACGCTGCACTATCCCTTCTTGGCTCAGCGTTGGGGCTCAACAATGTTAAATAACAATAATAATAATAACACATCTGAGTATGACGCTTTAATAGCCAATCTGTCATTTCCCTACTTTATTTCTGAGATTTTAAGAACTGTGCCCTTCCTGCACAAAACATCAGGGTGCATTTATATTAAAAATGAAACTAATTAAAATGTTTGAAAACCATAAACCACACCACCATAAAACAGCAGCAGCCCTATTTTTCCAGTCTAAAACGATTTTTCTTCCTCGTTTTGGGGCTTGCCCTGATGAGCAAACTACCGGAGTTGGGAGGCACTGGAGGTGGGAGCTAGGGGGCAGTGGTGGTCACTTTGAGCGAGGCCTCTGGTTTCGCGACTCAGGTGTGGCATGCGAGGAAGTGAGGCCGGGGCAGCAAACTACCCTTAGGGTCATCAGAACTCAGTCCGCGTCATGAGTGCTTGTGTCTTGGGAGAGATTTCCAAAGGCTGAGCTTGTAGGGTGCGCTCCAGAGCCTTCGTACAAACACACAGCCACAGCTGAGCGGGGTGTGTGTGGCTGCATCGTGAGGGCCACTGCCATTCATCACAAATGGGGTGCTCAGGAGGGGCGGGCTCCGAGTTATTCTCCGATAGGGAAGCCGTGCTCGCAGAAGTCCCTGCCAAACCCACTGGGCCATCAGAACCTTCTCGGTAAACAAAATGTAGACATTTGCTGCATGAATAAATGAGAGAGCATCTGAGCGATGGAGCGATGTGCAAAATGCTGGATGGGGTCATGAGGTCTAGAGGGAGAGACACAACCACGTCCACTGAAAGTCCAGACGTTTCTATAGGCTGTGCTGCAGCCAAGAGGTGTCTGACAATCTCGGAGGAACACGGTAGAAACCAGTGAGTGAGATGTCATCGTTTACACGCACATGCTTTGTGTTTTTTCAGAATAGCATCCATTTCTTTAAAAAATACCGGCCCCCAGAAATTTATCTATAAAACAAAATTCATGCTGCATACATTGTCACCCACATCCCCAGGATTTTCTGAGCACTTCTTGTTTGCCCCGTGTGATGGGCTAGATTTTTTTTACCTGGAGTTTCCCTCATTCATATACGAGTCCTGTAAAGTAGTTATCATTGTTGTCCCCATTGTACAGATGAGGAAAATGAGACCACGGAATGGCTAAGCACCTTAGCAATGACACAGCCCAAGGCTGCCTGTCTTTAAGGCCTGTGTTCCTTCCAGTTTCATGTGCTCCCTCACAAACACGCTCCATCTGGACTCACCTGCATGAGAGGTGGGCTTGCAGCTGGCATCTGCTAAAATGTGGGATACGAGGGGTGTGGAGGTACCGAGGTGAGAGAGAAGAGGTGAGCAAGGTGGGCCTTACAGGCCTTAAGCCACTTTATCTTCAGGTCAGGTGTGGGGTATGTGCACGTTTTTATAAAGCAGGGGTGTGACAATGGGGAGAATGGATGGGAGGGAGGGGCAGATGCAGGTAGGGGGATGGGCGGGGAGGCTGTCTCTGTCCTCTAGGTGAGATTGGATGGTGTCCTGGACTACGGCAGTAGCAGTGGAGATGGATGGACTTGAGAAACATCTGAAGATGGACCTAGTGGCTGTGATAGGGACGGGGAAGGAGAGGGGACGCCAGGTGGCTGTGTAGTTGGGCAGGTGGTGGACCGCCTTGAGCCAGGCGTGCAGGGGAGGAGCAGGTCTGAGGCTGAGGATAGGGAGTCTAATTCTGGGCACTTTATATTTGAGGCTCCCAGAAGATAACTCACGGCAGGCATCCGGGCAAAAGACTTGGGAGCGAGAAGCATGGGCTTTGAAGTAAGAAAGGGCTGGGTTGAAATCCCACTTCTACCGCATAGGAGCTGGTATGCTGAGCAAACTCCCCAGGCTCTCTGGAACTCAGTTTCCTCATGTGCAAAATGGGGATAATTGTAGGCTTACTACATGGGACTATTGTAAGAACCGAGACAAAACATATAAAGCTCTTGGCACAGTGCCTGGACCTCCATAAATGCTTTAAAAAGCAAAAACAAAATAGAAGAAGTACAACAACACAACTATCACTATAACCACCAACAAACAGAATGTGGCTTGGAGCCCAGGGCTGTTCAAGGCACCGGCTCTGGATTTGAGATCATCAAATACAGGAGATGATTTTTCGTTTCAAGGAGGCATTGTAATCACTTTGTGAAATGCCTTACTTTGGGATCCTTTTAATCAGTGAGGAGCTACATGCATGTCAAATGCATATTTAAGGTCTTTGTAGGCTCCTGATTCAGATCATGGAGATCCCACACAAAGAACAAGAGGCTGTCACGAAACATCTCTGAAATAAGAATATCTGACCATGGAAAAGTGGAATATGATTTTCAGAAGTGCACAGCTATTTAAAAAAAATTTTAATGTTTACTTATTTTTGAGAGAGAGAGAGAGAAAGAGAAAGCAAGAGTGAGAGAGTGCAAGTGGGGGAGGGTCTGAGAGAGAGGGAGACACAGAATCCGAAGCGGGCTCCAGGCTCTGAGCTGTCAGCACAGAGCCTGACACGGGGCTCGAACCCACAAACGGTGAGATCATGACCTGAGCTGAAGTTGAATGTTTAACCGACTGAGCCACCCGGAATGCACAGCTATTTTTTTTTTTTCTCAGTAAAGCAAGTGATTTCCATGACTACACCTTTTTCTACCCACAATACAATTGGATAAGTCAATAGTTATTTCCTAAGCACATCGCAGGCAAGTGTGAGGTTCTTCCAATATGAAACCTAAGATGGGATCTTATGCCTCAAGGACCCACATTCTGCAGGGAGGGAAACAGATAGAGAGGAGAAGCTGCACAATGAAGGCCACGTAATAATAGCAATAGATCATGCTTACAGTGCATCTCCTAGATGCCAGAAACTGCTGGAAGTGCTTTGGGATATCAATTCATTTACTCTCCCCCACAACCCAATTAATAGATAGTATTATTATCCCATTTCATAAAGGAGGAAGCCAGGCTCTGGGAGGGTGAGTAACTAGCTAAAGGTCACACAGCTAGAAGGTAGAAGAGTCAGGACTTGAACTCGGCAGTTCAAAGGTGGAATCTGGACTCCCAGAGAGGTCACTGGGATGAATGGGAAGTCCTTATGGCTGAGGTGCCAGGCGTATCAACTACGACTAATTACTGACTGCAGGTGGCCAACCAATGATCATGTTTTCCCTCTGCAAAATTCACCAAACCTTTGGCCCTGACTGGCCCTCACACTGCAGGCCCTCCCCCCCACCTCTAGTTACCCCTGCCCTGCTTTCTGACAGGTCATATTTGAAATCGTGGAACAACTGCTTCAGAATTGCCCACAAGGCTGGCAGTGGCCACGGAATTTCTTCGGCCCCTGGAGCCCCAGGCAGGGCTGGGTCAGGTAGCGGGCCTTCCGAACAGTCCACACCAGAGACTTAGGACCAGTGTTCACGGGCTCTGCCAGATATGCACGTGGGGTAAAGACGCGGGGCTTCCTCCCCTAGTTTGTTCTGAGCCAAATTCTTGGCTTTGGTAACAAAACCCAGAACTGGGTCCTAGCCAGGAAGCCCTATTTATCTTTCATAGGACCATATGGCGACACCAGGGGTCTGACCTGAGGGGAGGCGGGCATCACAGCAGGTGACGGGCCCTTCAGGGGGCAGAGCAGGACCGAGAAGCCAGGCGGACGTGGGTGTCGCCAGCCAGGGCTCGTTCCATGAGGACTGAAGCTGCGATGCCAGGCCAGCTGTCTGAATGTACGGATGCATGGGTACTCCAGACTTTGCCACCAAGGGGACCAGAGGCGGGCAAGTGCTGGTGGAAAGGCTTTCTCTGACTCAGTGATGCCACCTGAGTCCCCCTGCAAGGGAGACAGAATATCTGGACTTGGGAAGATTTTTCAAGAAACACCTAGAGTCTAGTGCTTGGGTGTGGCAGTTACTAATTTCTTCTGGGAGGAAGAGTGTGTTTGGAAGCACAATGCTCATTTTCCAGGGATGTTTGGACCCTCCAGGTGCAGACTTTCCCCTTAGCCCTGTGAGCCATCAGATCAATGGGGCCTCATCAGCCTGGTGAGGGAACTGCTGGGATCTCAAAAATGGATAATCCCGAATTCTGAGCACCAGTTTCTTCCTCGATTATTTACAAGGAACGCGATGTGGTGCAATGGAACCCAATTCATAACGCCTTTTTAATGCCTTTCTAACACGATATTCCCTTCTAATCTGGCGGATGACAAGTTGCCACCATTGAATTCCCATTAATATGAATTATGGGGACAATATATTTTGCCCAATATCCTCTCCTCAGCCTAATATTGTGGGGGAATAAAATCACACCCTCAGCATATTCCTGATGGGGGAGGCGACGGCAGCGCAGAGTCTGTCTGCTCTGTTCCTGGCTTGGGGAGTGGGGTACGCTCCTGGGCCGGGCAGACAGTCGGTGAGGCCCCAAGCTCAGTCCGGGGGAGCCGCAGGGGCTCCAATCCTTCCCCCTCCACGGCCTTCTTCTCAGGATCCCGCTCATCTTCAGAATACGGTCTGTCCCCCACACCAAGGGCCCTCCCCTGCGGGGGGCCGGTCGGCGGAAGCCTGCGAGCCGTGTTGCCTCCCTGTGCCATATGCAGCGGATGCTCATGGCCCCTGCCTCATACACTCATGGGATGTAGTGAGCTGACACGGGCAGTCACTTAGAGCCCTGGCTGGCTCACAGGGAGGACTTAGTAAGCACTAGCGTTGGCGATGCTGACGGTGGTGGTGGTGGTGAGTCCCAGACCATGGGTAGGGTCCCGGCAGGCTGGCGGTTCTAAGGTGCTTCCTAGGATGGCCCTCTGAGAGCACGGAGTTAGCATGCACACCTGTGCCGGGAGCTCCAGGTCTCTAGCCTGGGAACCCTAGCTGCTGGTGACATTTATAACCGACACTGAGCACAGCTCAGTCAAGGCTTCACCCACAGCCCCAGCCCTTGGGGATGCAGAGAAAATGGGCACACACGTGCCCACCAGGAGCCCCAGCGTCTCCCAGGACCCTCCTCATCAAGTGCCTGGCCTTCCCGCTGTGCCTCGTAGGACCGTCGCTGTGGGGCTGCCCCAGAGCCCGCGAGGCTGCTCCAGATAGGAGAGGAGTTCGTGGCAGAGCTGAGCACCTTCCTAAGGCAGTCGGGCTGCTGCATTGGGGATCCCTCAGTGACACCAGCCCGCGACACCCCCCATGCCCCGCAGTCCACTCGCCCACTTCTTAGGACTTCCTCCTCACACTCCCATCAAGCTCCCGTCGGCGTGCATTTGACCTCCGTGATGGCCACTGTGATATGATACGCGATCCTTTTTCTCTTTTATGGGAAATTACTTGGTGCCTCAGCTTTCCCTGAATTTACATGGATATGTCGTCTCTCTTTTGACGGTGGGGCATTTATTTATTTTTAATTTCTTTTCATTGTAAAATACGTATGATATGCAATTTGCCATTTTTGCCATTTTCAAGTGTATGATTCAGTGGTGTTCATTACAGTCCCAATGCTGTACAGCCACAGCCACTGCTTATTGCCAAAACTTTTTAATCACACCCTACAGAAACCCGGTACCCATTCAGCAGTAGCGCCCCACCCCTGCCCCTCCACTCAGCCCCCCGTAACCTCCAATCTACTTTCCGTGTCTGACCTCAGCACAGCCCAGTGAAGGCACCTGCTTGTAGCCAGCTTACAGGCAAGGGGACTGCATCCCAGAAGCCTTGAGTGCCCTGCTTTGAGGTCACCCAGATAGTGAAGTGTGGACTTGGACCTTGACCTCAGCCTGGGTTTTTTCCCGCCACCCCAGGCAACCTCCTCAAGGACAGCNCCCCTGGAGCAGTGCTGAGCTCAGAGGAGACAGAGACAAGTGGTGGCTGCTCCAAGCCGTCTGACGTCAGGGGCCAGCCCACGAGTTGAGGCATCTCCATTCCCCAGCCCAGGTGTAAATCTACCGAGATGAAGGAGCTGACCCCTGGAGCTTGGGAATTGCCCCCAGGCCAACGGGTCTACCCGTGGGCAGTGGTAACGGCCTAGAATGCCCTCCTGGAATGAAACAAGCCGAAGTAG
This sequence comes from Crocuta crocuta, assembly GCF_008692635.1. Taxonomy (NCBI): domain Eukaryota; kingdom Metazoa; phylum Chordata; class Mammalia; order Carnivora; family Hyaenidae; genus Crocuta; species Crocuta crocuta. Next base: position 6,707,545 of record NW_027531902.1, read on the forward strand.
CCTGAAAGCAGCCACAAGAAGCTAAAGTAGGCAGCAGCCATGTACTCTGTCCTGGACCAAAACCAGAAACCCCGAGCAAGAGGCCGTGGCCTCAGGGCTCAACAGTCTCCAATGTCCTGTGTCTGAGCTGAGTCTGTACTGCACACATGGCTTGGATGGTAAGGAAAGGTCAGCTGAGCAGAGAGCATTCAATGAACAGAGCTGCGGCTGGACCTCTAGGAGGTTTGGGGCTGGACCACGAAATCCCACACGTGCATCCGTGGTTGTTTCAAATCGCTGAACAAGACCGTGTCAGTGGGGAGCCTGCAGCTATCTCTTCAGGAGATGGCGAACATCGGGGAACAATGTTCGTGGCAAGATGTTCACCCAGTTGCGCATTCAACGAATTTCACAGAGCGTGGCTCTGGGGAGGACCCCCCCCCCCCCCCCCCCCCCCCCCCCCCCCCCGCCCCCCCCCCGAGCTCCACGCCTGGCTCTGCAGCTTGGCTGCCCAGGGATGCGCCCCAGCCTGCTGAGTGAGCTCGGCCAGTTCCCCTAGCCTTTCTCTTCTCTAACCCTGGTAACATTAGCTACCTCAGAGGATTGCACAAGTTAAGGTTGGGAAGGTGGTTAGAAGAGTGCCTGGAACAAAGTAATTACTCTGCGAGCGCCTTAAATAAAATAACCAAATGTAAAAAGCTGCCGAGAGTTATAGGCGAATGGAAACGAGTCCCAAGAAAATACTAAAAATGGAGGAAAAGCACTAACACTGCATACATACTAATATTTGTGATCATGAGACCAAACACTCTGGGAGGGGTAGGAAGGGGAGCCGGACTCAGGGCAAAGGCCTTGATTTGTAAAATCTGTCCTGCCATCCAGGCCTCAGTATCTGGTCCCACCTGCAAGCCTGTGAAGGCTTCCCTCTGGCTCATGCGGGTCCTGTCTTCTTCATCCTCATTATAGACACTCACAGAAATTACTCATGGGTTGAACACTGATCCAGCACGTAGGTAGAGATGTCAAAGGCATTCATCCTCCGTCGACCCCAGCAATAGGGGCTAAATAATTGAGTAAATATTTATATGCAAAATTCATTCATTCTGTCCTTATGCACTTACTGAGAATCTCTATATGCTGGACAGCATTTGAAGCCTATTCCAGTGGAGTTCACTGCTTAATAAAGATACAAATGAATAAATGCCATATATTTTAGGCATCACATAAGGACATAAACAGAAGTGTTACGGGAACAAGAGAAATAACAGCAATTTGTTTTTTTCATCCAGAGGTGGTAACATTTAGGCTGTTGGATGAATAGGAGTGTTGGATGAATAGGAGTGTTTTCTGGGTGGGCAAGAGTGAGCAGCAAGTGCAAAGGCCCTGGGGCATGAGAATTCTTTTTCTGTCTGGGGAACTGTGGCTGAAATAGGTTGCAGGGGTGAACTCTCAAGTGACCAATGGCTCAGGCACCCAGTGTGTTGGTGGATTTCCCTCAGCCAGCTACACAGCCCCATGAAAACGCAGGAGCGTGGCAACAGTAGTCTGTGTTCTGGTTGTTGGCATTTAGGGAAGCAACAGACAGCAGAACGCCTGTAGAGAGCAGTGAGTGCTGAAATGAATGAATAACAGGTAGAGGGCACTCACAAAGGTCACTGCAGCTGTTTTTGGCAAGCCGATGGGCCAGGTGAGGTCTGGGGGCTGGACAAAGGCACCCATGCTGTCCCTAGGGAGCCAGTCGTGCAATGGAGGCAGTTGTGTTTCGTTGACTTTTCCTTCGACTGGGAAATGTATTCGCTCACGTATCAAGAAGCCCAGATGCAGACAGCAGTGCAACCTTAGGGCTCCGGGTCCATATATCTGGGATTCTCTTGTTATTTTTCTCTTCTGTATATTCTATTTCTATCCCATGCTGGTGTCATCCTCAGGTCTGTGGCATGATGGTTATGATGGTTTGAGGCATCCTGTCCACACGTGGCAGTAGAGAGGAAGAAAGATGACCTTCTTCTTGTGACTCTTCCTTAGAAGGAAGAAAACCTTTCCCCAAAGCCTCCAGGCAGTAAGTATTACTCTCCTGTCCCATGGTTACCATCGGATCACATGACCCTTCTGAACCCCATGATAACTATGGGGAATGGGATCACCACCACGTGGCTTAGAACCATCACAATTCCAGCAGGGGTTGGGGTTCAATTTCCCCAAAGCCTGAGAGGTGGCAGATACCTGAACGGAACTGAGATTCTGTTAGGAAGGAAGAGGGAAAGAAAATGGACATCGGGCAGACAGCCAGCAACACCCCTGCAGACCTTGACGGTCGTTCTGACAGGCGTGGCGAGGTTCTCCACGCTCTGCGCTGGCTCGGTGAGAGCTACCTGTTCACCCGCAGGCTTGGCCAATCCATCTCCCTATTCCTCCTGCTGCGCCTTACCGTCCAGCCTCAGGGCCACGTCTAATCTGATGAAGGGATTCTTTAAGTAGCACGTCTAGAATCTGAAATCATGCCCGGTGCCAGTGTGGCATGGAGTTGGGTTTCTTTTAACCTAGAAAATGGCTACCCTGTGCTCAGAAGCATTCTGTGCTACCAGAGGAGCTTCCCCAAGGTAACCTCAAGGCACATGCTGTTCTAGAATCATAAAGAGGATCATGGAGGAGTCAGAGCTGGGGCGCAGGGCTGGCCAGTATACTGGGAGAGCTGGGTAAATCTACTCTTGACGAGAGAGAGAGGCCCTCAGTATGGTCTACATTTTTCAGCCAGCTGGAAGCCGACGGGCCTGGGATGGCTGTCCATGAAGCCAGGCGCACGAGTCTGTCCTTCTCTTCCAGCTCACCCTCAGCCATTTAGACTCATGTTTTTAAAATAAGGAAGTCAACTCCGAAAGGATGAGTGACTGAGATCCTTTCACCTCTCTCAGCTCCTCAAGACCAGCCTCTTAGCCATGGGGAGTCCTGTGGGCTTTGATTCCTCACACCAGGAGCGGGACTCTCTCTAGCACCCCCACTCTGTCTGGGCAGATGAGGAGCCTTGCTTGCTGACAGCCCAAGGAGTGGCTTATGGGGAAGCTCTTGTAGCTTCTAAGGATGAAAGAGGGTGGGAGTAGGGGGTAGGGCATAGCAAGCTCAACCAAAATGCCTTGGCCTCAGAAGTAGGTCTAATGACAACCCCTTGTGGGGACTGGAGAGGGTTTTCCTTAAGGGACCGTGGTAGCCAGCAGCCAGGGGTTAAGTCCAGGGAGGGAGGTGCTGACCACTGGCCCTCCACTATCGGCAAGCACCCTGCCCAGCTCCAAGGACTTCTCTCATGGTGCCAGAGGACCCAATGCGCTCATCCATCTCCAATAGGAGGCCGGGACGGAAGGGCTCCCACCCTGTCAATACGTGTGCCAGCAGCCTCTGAGTGTGCGCTCATGCTCTGTGAGTGCGCAGGGCCCTTATTTTCCAGAGGAAAATGAGGTTTCTTGCCTACGGGTTCTACAGAGGCGAATCCAGGATGCAAATGAACATGACTAGCGGAGACAGTAGCCGGAGCAGCATGGAGTTCTCCCGAGCCTTCATTTCAGGGCAGCGAACGGGACGCTGAAACTGATTGACAATCTGCCGCATTACCTCAGTTTAGCTCTGCGGGGGCTTTGCAGTGACTCTCCTCGATGGCATTATGCTTTGGGAGGGCTCAAGCCAATTTGGTGGCCTGTGTCATGGAAGTGAGTAAAATGGGGACAGGGTCAGTCCGGGTTTGGAGAAAATCCTCCTCCCTGAAATTAAACGAGAGCTGTAGACGCTGATGGGTAACAAATGATACCAACGGGGTGTTGAGCTCTCCTCTTTATGTTTATTTCCCCAAGTTATTTTTAGCATTGCAGACAGTTCCCAGTTAACAAATGGGTTGGGTTCTGAAAGTTCATTTGTAATTTGGCTGTTTAGATTTTGGAACATACTTTCCCTATAAAAAACAATGTTATAAATGGTGATGAGACTCCCAGGCTAGTTCTCCAAAGCCTATTTAACCCATAATGTAGCTAAAATACTGTCCTTTTGCTATGAAAAAAAAAGTTGTTTAATTGCAACATAAGTAATTAAGTAAAACAGGGAAAACCATTAAAAGTGAATAAGAAGTAGATTTATGTTCATCTTGAATGATGCTGTTTGCAGAAAACCCAATTTAATTTAAGAAGAGGCCTTTCCAAGGGCTTTTTGGGAAATTGCATGGGATTTAGCCTATTAGGGAGAAAGAGCTGTGGGGCTGTCCAATTTTTGGCTCCTGAATGTTTGTACCAAATAACTGGCTCCGTTTCTTGATTTCAGGCCCATCAGAAAGTCTTCTGTTGAGAACTTGTTTCCCATGCAGATTCTTAGAAGAAGAAATTCGCTGGTCAAAACCCATGGAGGTGGTCTTCCTGGGGTGGACTTTTAAGCTTCTTTGTCATAGGTCAGCATCTGACCATGCAAATGTCCAGGGAACAGCAGTGCCCTGGTCCCACCAACTCTGTGGCAGTGACAAGATCACATGAAGGCCAAGTCCCGGCCAGCCGTGGATTCTTAAGGTAAACGCACCCTGTGAGGTTCCCTGGGGGCCACCTGCCCCTCCTTCCCTCTGGCAACACAACCCTTGCTGGGCACCTGCTTTCGGACCTCACTAGGCAGCTCTCGGTGTGCATGGGATGTGTGTCACCCGGCGTGTATACACGTGGGTCCCCTATTGATTTCCTGCCCCGGGCCATGTAGAGGAGAGTCACAGATTGACCCTATCCTTTCTGCCTGACGCCTGTGAGCCGTGGCTTTAAGCAAGTGTGTTGGAAAGCCTGTAGGTATGTTGCAAAAATGACTGCAAATCCTTGAATGTCCACCCCTTTTATGCAGTACTCTAGCACCTCCTGTCTAGAGCCAGTGTCTCTCTGCCCACTCCTTGAATCTGACTTGGCCATCAGACCTCTTGGGCCAGTGGGATTTCAGCAAATGTGCCTCAAGCAGAGCTCATGACAGCCCTTGTGCATTGAGTCTTGCTACCTTACTCCTCTCAGAAGCCGAGACCACCGCATGGACAAGCCTGAGCTAGCTGGATGGAGGGTGGCAGAGGCCACACGGAGGGGGACGGGGACTCTCTGGCTGATGGGCTGCTAAGCACAGACATGTGGGAGAGGCTGACCCGGACCAGCCGCCCTGAGCCAGCCCAAAACTGACCGCCGACGAACGAGAGAGCTGGCCCAGGCCAGAACCGACAGCTAGCCGGCTCACAGAACTATGAGACTTTAAGCCAGAGTTTCGGAATGATTGTTCTGTAGCAAAAGCTAACCTGGGTGGCTCACTCCTTACACATGCGGAAGAATGCACAGTCTTCTGCCCTCTTTTCTGCCCCTTTAGTCACCAATTTGGGTTTAAGACACTCAGGTCCGCCCTCCCTGGACTGTAGGTTTTGAAATGGGTGCTTTGGAAATCATGGCATTTTTCAACTGTACACATTTCGTGACTGACAGATGAGCCTTAAGTCAATGAAGATACAATCCAAACCATGGCTGCACCTCAAAGTGCAGGCAAAACCCATCAGCTCGGCACGAACACGCACAAGCTGCCTCACGACGCGTGATCAGTGCCTGATAATTTATCACAAGGGAAATCACAAATTCTCATTCACAGAGCAAGAACAGCCTTCTGGATAAAATCACGCACGGTCTGGAAATTCACCACAACGGGGACTTGAGTGATTCTCCCAACAGGGCCCACTCGGCAGCCTTTGGTTTTCAGTGTGAATACAAGAGCAAAGCGAAGTCTGCTTCCTGTTCTGTAACTGTGCAAACACGTCCCTTATCCATTCGTGGACGCTCAGAGCCACATGAGGGGGGGGGGGGCGCCAGGCGGGGCTTTGAGGCCATTCACATGATTCCCCACAGAAATCCCACATCATCTTCCCCGAGATGGGCATCTCTCCAGAGAGTTTAGAGGGTCCGGGGAAGACGCTGTTGCCAGGGCCGTCTCTCTGATGACACGCATCCACTCTGAAAGTCCCAAATGCTCATACATGTAAAAAATCTGGGCGTTTGATGCTCAGAGGATGGAGCCTATAGACCTCACGGCCCCTTTCAGTTTTCCCTGGGCCTCTGACACAGGCTAAGTCTCTCTTCCCAGCCCAGATTTATTTTCAAGGGCTTAGCTCCGCGGAATGATGGGAATGTTTCAGCATGAGTGCTCCTGACCACAAGGAAAAAAGCCCCCAACACATTTCCCAGGCATCAGCCAGGATTCTGCAACGTCCATTCTTTCAAGAACGAAATTGCACTTTATGAAGCTATCTCTTTTCTGTTTCATCTGTCAGGCAGGTTTGCTGAGAATAATTTAAATTTCATGCAGCAGCAACTGCAGGGCAAAGGAGTTTCCTTTCCACCCCACAAACAGGCCTGGTGGGGGAGTCAAGTTCCAGCTTCTCAGCTCCGCCCACCTGTCCTGCCCACCCCAGGGGGTGGGGCTTGACTGCCGGCAGCCCAGAAGGGCAGTGGTGGGCCAGCTCATGCGGCCAGTTAGGGGAGGGGACGGTCCAGAGAGGGCCCACCAGCACCACCGCCAGGGGACTGGATTCATCCGAAGAGGACGGATACTTGGTCTGACCCAATCTGATTTAGCTTTTCAAAATGACTTAACCAAATCCATACCATCTTTGCGAGGAAGACAGCTATGATCGTTCCCATTTTATAGACAAAGAAACTGAGGCTCAGAGACATACTCATCTCCTGAGAGGCAAGGTCAGATTCACTGGTGCTGGCATGGGGTTAAGAACCAGTAATGTCTGATTCGACAGCTTGAAGCTCACACTAGCTGTATGATGTAGAGTCGACAAAATCCTTGGGCTAAAATTTCCACCTAACCCAAGAAGTAACTATGCCCATTTTCTTGCACATTGGTGTGTGCTGTCAAGCAGGTGGCTGGAGGGACAGGAAAAGTTACCGTAACAATGCCGTAGAAACGGTTACCATGGAGAACGCGCTATGTCAGGCGGCCTGGGGAAAGGAGGCAGCCCAGGTGGTCCATTTCTCACTCACTGGGGGCCCTTGGCAAGCCTTGTTTTCTCTGGGCCTCACTCTTCTGACAGGCAAAATAGAGGGGCCGGAGGGCACGGTCACTATGTTTCCTCTGAGGCTCTGGGGACTTGTGAGCATGCATGTGTCAGTGTGTGTCACTTGGTCATGCCCTCCCCTACCTCAATGGCCCAGAATCTGTGCTTGTCCAACTGGCCTCTCATCAAAGACCAGCTAGAAATCCTCGGGCCACAGAAAAATGAAGAAACATAAAAATCAACTCAGGCCTAAGGCATCGGTGACAGAAAGAATTGTCATCACCTCACTAACCAGCCGCAGGGAACACAGCCAGCAGTCTCCACCCCGGGGAGCTGGGACGGTCTCCCATGGCCCGGCAGACGCAGCCCTAGCACTGAGCGGGTGAGCAGGCCCACGGGACCAGGGGCAAGAGAGGGTGTCTCTGCATCCCCGGTGATGGCATAGGAGGCTGGTGGGGGCCCACAGCCCCCAGAGAGGTGTGACACCTGCCCCATGCCCAGCCTGGGGGGATGCTAAGGCCTGGCAGCACTAACCCTTGTCCCCAAGAGTCACCTTGGGGACCTTTCCCTGAGCCCTCGGGTGAGACTCTGGCCTTCACTGAGAAAGGCATGCCGGTATGTTCAAGCAGCCATTGCCACACTCCAGGGAGGCAGGAACACGCAGCTCTGCGCCTGCTTCCATGCAGCCCCCTCCATCCACCCCCTCTCACCAGAGGAGGGTCTTGGCCCCGTGCATATACTGGGCTTTCCTTGGAGGAAGGGGCCCCTTGGCTGAAAAAGCTTTCAAATCCCTTCGCTCTGTCGTCAGGCTTACTGGGCAATGCAGGGTCAGTTTGGGGTCTGCTCGATGCCCTCCCTCTAGCTCTTCCTGTTGCCATGTTACCCTGGTCAAGTCACGCCTCCATGTCACGGATCGACGTGAACGCTAACCCCTCAGAAACACAATGTGCCTTCCCTGCCTGCTTGGGGCCTATTTCCCGTTTCTTATCTGAAGACCCACCTTTTTCTCTTGTGAGGTTAGAAATGATGCTTCTTCCTTCCAGGGGCATGTCCTTGTCCCCCAGGCTTTATCTGGGTGACAGTGACAACGGCGGCTGTAGTAACAGCCCCTATACAAGCCTTACCACCTATCACTCGGCTCTGTTCTGAGGACTTTATGTATATTTTAACTCACGCAGTCCTCACAACAACTCGGCAGGCAGGTAATACGCCCTGTTCCCATTTCATAGGAGCGAGGCACAGAGAGGTTAAGTGACTGGTTCAGGGTTGCTCAGCTAACGAGAGACAGGGCACAATTCGAACCCGGGCAGTCTGGCTCCCCAGTCTGTCCTTACCCACAACACTAAGCTGTTCTGTGAATAACCTCAATGGGAGAGACATTCTCAGGTCACTCAGTCACACTGTCCAGGCCACAGACTTGTCACATCCTGACCTGTGTGTTCGCCGAGGGCGAGCGCTAGCCTCTGGCTACTCAGTAAAGATGCAGCTCGTTGACCAGAGAAACCACAGCCCCCCCAGTGTGGACGCCTGTCAGTTGATGTGGTGCTGGCCTGGGGGTGAGACAAATAGGCGGCGAGAACAGCGTCTAGGGGGCAGGCAGCAGCTCGGCCAGATGGCAGAGAGGCACCGCCACGGCCCAAGTTCAGAGACAGTGTCCTGGACAGAAGCTGCCTCTGGCTACTGTCCTCCCTTCCTCCTGCACACCCCGTTCTCCCGAGCACCTCGAAAAATCCAGGATGTAAGCAGCACCTTTGTTAGATCGGACAAGCCCCTGCAGGTCTGGAGCTGGGCTGGAGATGGTAACAGAAGGGACACGTGCCAAGGAGCTGGCTGTCCCACGGGCATGAACTTTCAGCCCCTCTCCCTGTCAATGCAATGCTCCCCAGCTCCCCAGCTGCTGTTTTCCATCAGACGCTGGCTTCCTCTCCTCCTATGTGCTGTGGTTTGGGGCCCTGCCAGTCAGGGATGGTGAATATTGAGCTGTTTGGGAGCAAAGCAGGAGCTGTGTGGGCAGGGCAGCCCTGTGTGAGGGGTCCTCACCACTGAGTCCCTTCCAGCTCCCTTGCCTGGAGGGCCAAACCCTTGTCTCCGGTGAGGCCCGACAGCACCCTACAAAGGCCTCCCTCTAGAGCGGGCAGAAACCATCAAGTGGGCTTCCAGGTCCAGCCCCCAGCGGTCAGCTCCAGAAGCCGCCATTGTCCAGATGGCCAACAGCTGGCCTTCTGAGTGGCTGCCAGATGTGGCTGGCGAGGCAGCCGGCCGGCTCCACTGAGCAGAGGTCAGGACATCGGGGCAGTCCAGGGGGCTGGTGCCCAGGGGAGGATCGCGTTAGGCCGGCCTGGGGGCGTCGTGCCCAAATAACCCTGCCTCTCCTCTCCCGCATCCAACATTCCTTCCCTCCCCGTCTCAGTGGGGAGGTGTTTTCATAACAGGAAAATAAAATCAATAAGGCACTGCAGCAAGATGTCAGCGTGCTCCGAGCTGGCCTCCAATAGCTCCATTGTCTCGGGCCTCCGCTGGGCTCTGGGCCGGCAGTGCGCAGTTATTAATGGGAAGCAGGGCTGAAAGGGAGTTTTGAAAATCACAGAGACAAAGGCACAGTACACCTGGAGCGCGGCTTTCCAATGCCATGGCCACCTTACAATGGCTGCGTCGGGTCTCTCCCGCCTTTAACTTCTCCTGCAACTTCTATGAAAGCAGGAAAGGAAACGAGACACACACACACACCACACACACACACACACACACACACACACACGCATGCATGCATACGTACACGCTGGCTCCTGGGAGGCGCTCTGAATGGCTGGCCGAGGCAAAGGCAGCCTGCAGAGCCCCTCCCCCACCGAGGAAGCAGGATGGCCATACATGGGCTTCCTGCCACTGGTGTGGGTCCCAGTCCCTGGAGGGTCTTGGCTGCCAGAGGGGCTCTGAGCAGCGTGAGGGGGGACCAGCTCAGCCTGAAGCCAGGCACGAGCCTTGGTGATATTGTCATTTCAGGGTCTCCGTTAGTAAAGCAGCCTGGCTTCTGCGGTCATTCCCAAGGCTGGAGCCACCTCCGGAGAGAGGGAGTGGCCTGGAGCTGATGCCCCTGACGCTGACCGCTGGGGACCCAGGCCTGGGGCCCCAACGAAGCTCCAGCCTCGGACCAGCTCTCACAGACTTGGTGTGTCTCAGTATCCCCAGCCATCAGGTGGGGACAAAAGTAGCGATCCACAGGGTTATCTGAGGCTTGGAAGACACAGTGGACAGGAGAATTCTCAGCAGAGTGCTACCAAGTCGTAGATTTATGGCCCTTTAAGCCTTACTGCTGCTGGTCACTACCTTCTTGCAAACCCAAGTCACTGGTGCCCCCGGAGAGGGGGGGACTTGCATGGTCTAAAGTCACCTATTTAGGGAATCTTTATTGCCAACTTGGGAGTTCACTGTCCCTACACAAATTAGATAGCATCTCGTCAACGTGGCATAGGTCAACAAGTGGCCTCGGCACCTGCGTGTCTTACAAGTTAGTCACAGAGAGAGACTTAATGGCAAACAGAATCACGGGAACTTTCACCTGAACAGTCAGCCGGCCCAGCCCCAGGAACACCAGCGCTCCGGAGAAGGCAGTGACTGGTGTCCGGACCCTCAGGGGAGGCCGCACCCCTCCGCCCAGCTCCTGCTCACGGGTGACGCGGGTCTTACCTTGGTGGTGACGGCGGAGGCAGAGCTGGCCACGAGGCTGGTGATGGCCT